>NW_024080575.1:16266-32033 GCF_014754425.2 Oryx dammah | reverse complement strand
GCAGACACAGCACTGTTTGAGATCTATGCCATCATTGGAACCATTCTGGTTGTCATGATACCCTGCTTGCTGATCCTATGTTCCTACACGCGCATCGCTGCTGCCATCCTGAAGATTCCATCAGCTAAGGGGAAGCATAAAGCCTTCTCTACCTGCTCCTCTCACCTGCTCGTTGTCTCCCTCTTCTATGTATCTTCAAGCCTCACCTACTTCCGTCCAAAGTCCAGTAATTCTCCTGAAAGCAAAAAAGTGCTATCACTGTCCTACACTGTTGTGACTCCCATGTTGAACCCCATTATCTACAGCCTGAGAAATAATGAGGTGAAGAATGCCCTTGGTCGGACCTTCCATAAGGCTATGGGTGTCAGAAACTGCTTTCTGTAGATATTTTGAGGTGAAACTAAAGTTTATAAAGTGAAGAACAATCAATTCCACGTTTGGGATTCCTCTCTGCCTCTGTTTTCATCTTTTCTGGAACAAAACCCAGCTGCTGGAATGGCTATTGAAAAGACCAGTGGAGGGAAGGAGCACAGAGGTATATTACACCTCTCATTATTATGTGCCATTTTCCTCTGTTTGCCCAATATGGACTGAACATTCCTTATCTTTCTGGTACAAATGCTATTTTGAAACTTCTACAACCAATATACTCTAAGTATTTGCTTTGCTAATGTGCACCAATGTGGCATACACTGGGGACAGTGTGAAATTTCTTCTAATGTGAACTTGGGGACGTAAGAGTCTTCTTGATACTTTACTTTGTGTTCTGCAAGACTGACTCCATCAGTAGAAATAAAGGCATAAATCCCCCATGTATTATTTGTCCCATTTATTCATTTCATTTCACATACCTGAGGCAGTTTTGGCTTTAAATTTGTTTGTATTTAGCATGGTAGAGAAAAGTGGATCACTAATCCCCACGACTATCCTTTCATAACTCCAATATCCTTAATCACCTCCTTTCAGGCTATTTTTCTGAGATAGAATGGCCAGAGTTTCCACTTTTCACTCTTGTTCCATATTGAGGTTTTTAAGCTTTGTTGAAGTAATTCCAAATTTTCACAAACTTAATTTCAGGCATGGTGCTGCTTTCAGAGCTTGCAATGGATCCTAGCTGTTCCATATGTCTTATTAACAACTCTTATGCTTTGCTTACTTTAGTGCCTTTTAATTTTCAATTTTTGTGTATGTTGCTGTGAAAGTACAAAAGGCCATAAAACACAATTACTGCGTTCAGAAGTTTATCATTTCATCAACATTTGAAATTATGAAAGAAAAACTATGAACTCCTGAAATAATGAAATATTATACAACATAAAAGGGCCTTGCCTGTGTTCATATGCCACTCTGCCATTTATTTTTTGGGTGAATAGAGCAAAGTCAATAACTCTTCATACATTTTTCCCCATCTGTAAAATTATGCAAATAATAATCATACCTATCCTATAGGTTTTTAAGACTAGATAATAATAATGTATTTATGACAGCTCATGCATATTGCAGATTCATATATAGGTTTTGGTTCTTAGCAATTACCTCATCTGAATACCTTTATGAACTTACTTCTAATAATCTCTGACAATTATAGACATACTGCATGTATATTTTATAATTATTTTTATCACTTAATGTCATAACTGAGGTTAACAGATTAGCCACCCAACAAATTAGTAGGATAGATAAAGCAGTTTTCACATCTAAAAACAGTTAATTGTGGTCAACTTCCACATAGAGTTGGTATAAGGATTAAACTGGGTAATGAATATAAAGCTCCTGATACCAATCATAAACATTTATTTTCACACTGCAACAATTATTTGTAAGAATAATATTTGAGGGCTATGAAACATGTCACCATGTGTAAGTGCCACTACTTTATATGCTTTATATTCTCCATAATTCATTGTGTTTTGTATTCCAGTATAAACAGTAATGTAGTGAACATTTTAATATTTTAAGTTTTTTTTAAAAGTCTTCTTCAGCTACCATATTGAGATAAAATTCCAACAGTAGAATAGTGGGTCAAAGTCCCTGAAATTTTGTTTATTTTTCCTTTAATTATTGATCTATTCCTGTGATTCAAGCATTGTGTTCATTTGTATTTCCAGTGATAAATAGGCATAACTTTTAATGGCAAAGACGACAATTCATCAAGTAACCATAATCAGCCTAAATGTGTAATCACCTGATAAGTGCTTCAAAATATGTAGGAAAAAATGGTAAAGGTGAAATGAAAAATAGATAAATCCATATACAGTGGGAGATTCCTATACTCATTTCTCATTAATGAGTAGGACAAGTAGAAAGAAAATCAGTAAGAACGTAAAACAATTGAGCAACACCAGAATAAACGAGTCCAAAATGATATTAAAAGACACCATACTACACTTCTCATACCAAGTTACTGTCTACTTATCATTTAGGAGTAAACTCCAGTGTTTTCTATTAATCTCTCTTAGATTCCTCCAAGCAAATCCAAGTTCACTCTCCTTTGAACACATGTGGCATCTAGCATGTGTTAAGCTCAGTTAGCATTAAGTTAATAAGTTAGCACTGTTAAGCATTAAAGATATCACAATTATATTTTTCATATGCACAGAGGACACAGTCAAGACAGTTCATGCCTAGTCCAGTGCCTGGAATACAATGGGTACTTGGTTATTATATCAATGATTAAATGTATAAATCCTGAATACTTTTCCTAGCTCTGACCACTCACTGAAATATGAATTCCAGGTTTGCAGCTAAATCCAAGATATCTCTGCTTGGGTGTCAAAGCATATATCTAGCACCATCCTCCTAGAGAATTTCTAAATCTTAAAAAACTTTTTCTTTTTAATTATCCCTCTTTTTGACCTCATCATTTGCTGACATTTTCTTTCATTTAATCAGTGGATATTCACAGACTGAATCTTGGTGTAACGGTAAACCAGATGCTGCCGTCTCAGAGCTCCTGGTTGTGAGACAGACAAACACACAAACAGCTACAGAATAAAAAAGTGCCATGCAGAGTGCAGTACCATGTTGTAATTCTGCACTTCAGTAAAGGCTATCACAGAAGAGTTCAACCAGTCTCCTAATCCTGCTCATTCTTCCCTGGCAAAACCTTGCTCAAACCTTGACTCATTCACATTTTCACTGCCAATGCCATTATACACTATTATATGACACTAGCCAGGCCCTCGTTTCTAAATTATTATCATGAGTCTCCCCAGTGTTCTCATTGCTTCTGAGCACTTCCCATTCCTGCTTTATGCTCACTAATAAGTACTGAATTTACAAGGATGAGCAAAACAGAGTCCTTGCCTCAAGGACATTACAGTCCAGTGGAGAGGACAAGTATTAAAGAAAGAACTGCACAAATAATTATAATTACAAATTGATATCATTACTATGAAGGAAAAGAATATTGCTCTGGAGGAAGAATAAAAGGAGAGAGTCATAATTTATAAGCATGATTCAGAGAAGACTTCACTGAGGAAGTAATATTTAGAGTGATATAAGAAAATTGTGAGGTAGTTAACCAAGTAAAAATAAAAAAAAAATACTCAAAGCAAAAGAATTAGTATAAAGATTCTAAATCAATGATTGCAGAAATAGTATTGTGGAATGATAATGATGTTGGCTCATCATATAGTCAACTGGAATGCTCCTTCCTCACCCTAATGGAAACTTTCAAGTCTCAGATCAGGTAGTATCTTGATGAAACTTGCCTAACATGACATTCACCTAGGTTTATCAAGTTTTCCATACTTAAACTCATTTCCTCTTCACAACAGGTATTGGGACGTTGAGTAATTTTAGTGTCTTTCTTTAGATCGTAAGACTAGGAATTAATGGTGGAGGGCTGAGATAAAACTAGAGTATTATTTCAAATATTTTTATTAAAATTGTAATAAATGTACATGATAAAATTAAGTACAAAATAATATATAATCAAAGATTTCCTTCTCAGGGTTCACCCCTGTGCTTTCCCACTTTTCTGCACCAAGGAAACAATTATAATTAATTCCTTCTTTTTCTTCCTAGCAATTTACTATTTATATATTTCATATGTATATATGTGTAATGTTAGTTCTATGAAATATATATAATCATATTTTATAATTTTTTTAATATTTATATCATGTCCTTTATTTGAAATGGCTTTTATTTCAAATAAAATTTTACCTTGGAGTTTATTCCACATTAACATATATTCACAGAAAAATAATATTACAATGGGAAATCTATCACTTTTAATCCACCACCTACTGATGGACTTAAAATTGTTTTGACATTATTTGTTAATAATTGTACTCTAGTAAGAAATAATTTTATCTTTCCTGTGACCTAAAACTCTATGATTCTTAAAGCATGAATCACCAGCTCTATCCTGTACTACTCTCTAGACTTTTCAAAACCAGTAGCCTCAATTAACTTGATCAACCTTTGGACAAGGGCTTATATCATCTGCTTATATGACTGCCTTAACAATGACTATCCCACTATTAGCAAAAAGACAAAAAGATCCTATGATAGACAAATCCCTTCTTTCAGCAGTTTTCTATTTCTTCCATCCTGAATTTGTGTATAGCAACTACTTAATCTTAAGTACTTAATTGTTTATTTGTTCAATGCCTGGATTTCTCCATTCAAATGTAAGCTTTAGGAGCACAGGGACTTTTTTTGTTGTTCATTTCTCTTTCTAAGGGTCTAGAACAATGCCTGGCATGTAGTAATTAGTCAATATTTGTTGATGAACACACACTGGCTATTGGGAAGGTTGGAAGTTTATTATAACATGATATTCATGATATAGTAATACGTATGTTATAATAGGGCTTCCCAGGTGGCTCAGTAGTAAAGAATCCACCTAGAATGCAGGAGACCCAGGTTTGATCCCTGGGTGGGGCAGATCTCTGGAGGAGCAAATGTAAACCCACTCCAGTATTCTTGCCTGGAAAATCCCATGGACAGAGGAACCTGGTGGGCTACAGTCTGTGAAGTCGCAAAGAGTCAGATATGACTTAGTGACTAGCGCGCACACACACACACGCACATGCTGTAATAGAATACATTAAAATTCTTTTTAATATATCCCATCCTGTCATATCAACCCTGTAAAATAAGCATGTTATCTTTGTCTCAGCAACATGGAAATGGAAACTCAAAGAGTTTAATAACATTGCTAGGCATCACAAACCAGAGATTTCTAGTGCTGGGATTAAATTTAGGTCACTTAGAATCCAAAACGTTTATGCTTTTCTCTATACAATATCACATTCCTAGAGAATGGTTTTCCTTTCTTAAACTTCATGCTATTGGCATCTGATATTCCTTAGGGTCCCGAAGTCAAGAAAGGTCAGGTACTCTAGAGGAAGGGCAGGAAGAGGAGCTAAGCTGATGCTAGAAACACCTGGGGGAAAATGCAGGTGCCAGCCCTTCGTCTGGCTCTGAGGACAAAAGAGGCACATCTGGGAACAGATCTCCTAAGTCAGGACTCGGGAGCAGGGCCAACCCATTTAGTCTGCTCCCTCACACCTGACACAGAGAAGGCTGCAGTGATCTGGCTTTGGGTCTGGTCATTAATGGCTCATCCAGGAAAGGGAACAGGACCTCCCTGGAACTTTTTCTGGTTCTTCTGACAGCAGAGCCAGAGTTCGTCAAACTCTCAGGAGCCTGCATGAAGCATAGGTATCAGGTAGAGCTGACCAAGGCAGATCCTCCTACTGGGCACAGGAAAGGATCTCATCAAGGGCCAAATCAACCCAGGCCCATCTCAAGGTTCAGCTGCTCAACTAGACAAGGTTTGGTGGAATGCCAGAATTCTATTCCTGTGTCCATACCGGAAAAATCATATCTGCTTTTTGCCTCCCTGAGGCTTGATTTCCCATTTTATTGTCAGCAAGATCTGAGACCACAAGAAGATTCAGATTACCAAAGTTATTGTCCAACTGTGACTCCAAATCTTTCTGGTTCAGAAAAAATCCAGTCTCTGAAGCTTTGACAGGACATACAGCTCTTCCAACTCTGGACTTTCCTCTAATTAACTCAAGGAAGACTTGCTTCAGTGGAACATTCATGAGGCAGAGCGCACTATTCTTTAGCACAATTCTATGACTGCAGAAAGTCCAGAAAAGTGAGTTCCTCCTCCCGGGACAGTCAGTCAATGATTAACAGAAGGCCTAGAGACTGTCATACAGAGTGAAGTAAGCAAGAAATAGAAAAGCAAATATTGTATATTAACGCATATATGTGGAATCTAGAATATGGTATAGATGAACTTATCTGCAAAGCAAAAATAGAGACACAGATGTAAAGAACAAACATATGGATACCAAGGCGGGAGGGGAATGGGATGGATTGGGAGATTGGGATTAGCATATATATACCAGTATGTATAAAACACATAGCTAATAAGAACTAACTGTATAGCACAGGGAGCTCAATGCTCTGAGGTGACCTAAATGGGAAGGAAATGCAAGGAAGAGGGGATGGATGTGACTGATTCTCTTTGCTGCACAGCAGAAACTAACACAACATTGCAAAGCAACTATACGCCAATAAAAAATAAGGAAAGAAAGAAGAATGTTCCTATGGAAGTTGTGGAGGGTCTGGCAAGGAGTCTGTGCATTGACCATGGACCAGAAGGTTCTGCAGTGTCTTCCATCAAGACAGTCTGCCATCTCTCCTGCCCAGCAGTTTCCAGAAATTCTATGGGAAAGCCAATAGTCCATTTCATCTCTACTCCCTCCTCCTTCCCGGTCCTTCTCCACCAGAACCACTCACCATGTTTTGTCATGAAATGAAACTTCTAGTGAAAGTCGCTTTCAGTAGAAGAATGTGAGTGGACATGAAACCTAATGAAAACTCGAGGAGTGATGAACTTTCTGAAATTCTTGAAGTCATTTATTATAAACAGCTCAATCTGGATTTTCACTGGGCTTCTTCTAAGTAGTAAGCAGTTCCTTGTCCTAAGGAGTTTGCAAATTAAACTAGGAAATTCCGATTCAATAGATAATTAAAATAGAAAATTAAAGATAATTATTTTTAAAGCCAGGAATAACCCCATCTGGAAGTAGCACAGGGAAAACGTACCTGAGTTTTGAAGAAGAGAAGGAAGAGGTCAGCAGGATAAAGGAGGCAGGTGTGCCAACAAGTGAAGTTGTGTGAAAAGATACAAAGCCGGACTGGCAAACTTCCAGCTAGCCTCCTGTTTTATATGGCTCATGGGCTAAAAATCGCATTTAAATTTTTTAAATGATTTAAAAAATCAAAAGAACAATAATAGTTCATGGCATCTGAAAATTATATGAAATTCAAATTTTGATAAAATCGGTATTCAGATATGCTCATTTGTTTAGGTTTTGTATATATTTGTGTACCTGTTGTTTTATGGGCTTCCCAGTTGGTGCTAGTGGTAGAGACCTGGATTTGATCCCTGGGTGGGAAAGATCCTCTGGAGAAGGGTGTGGCAACCCACTCCAGTATTCTTGTCTGGTGAATCCCATGGACAGAGGAGCCTAGCAGACTACAGACCCTAGGGTTGCAAAGAGTGACTAAGCACAGCACATTATAATATAGATTCAGTATTTTGTATGTGTGCATTAGTTTAGACATTGTGTAGTTGCAATAGAGATCATATTGTCCATATAGCCTAAAATATTTTATGTCTGTCCTTTTATAGAAAAAAAAATATCACCAACCTCTGTACAGAATCATGAAGGGAAGTAATTTATCCAATAAGTGCAAAAAAGCTGATGGTGAAAGACAAAAGGTGAGACCTAAAATGTATTCTGTGTTCAAAATGTAGGCCTTGTTGAAAACCCATGTTGCTTTTACTATTTTTTTTCATTATGATTCTAATTGCAGGACCTGCATTTTCCTGCTGTGCAAACATTTTACCAGATTCCTTAGCTAAGAAATTACTTAACTTCTCCAAACTTCAATTCATCCATTAGCAACATAGGGAGGATAATAATAGCATCAAAATCAGACAGTTGTTGAACAGAAGACTATTAAAAAAGTAAAAATACTAGCATAATTCTATTATATATTCACCAAATAGTAACAACATACAGTCATCATTTTCATTTTTATCATTATTGCTTTGTTGCTGTTATATAACAAAACATAGCTCACTGTTGCGTGCTTGAATAATCAGAAAATAAAATTAGGAAGTAACTCATTCCCCACCACTTAAAGGGGATTTTTACAAAAACTGGCATATTCTTTCAGTTGTTTTTCCTATTTTTTCTTATTTACAAAGTTGGAATTTACATGTACATATTTATTCTTGCTTTTTAATTTTAATATTATGTCATGGATGTTATTCAATAGCATTTCTTCAAAAAAGGCTTAGATGATTACATGATATTTTCTGAAGTCTTAGGTCATATTGCCCTAGTCAGTTATTCATTAGTGATTGTTTCCAGTTCTGACACTATAGAGATACAACACTGAATATGTTTATAAGTGAAATCTTTGTCTAAGGCTCTGATTATTGGTTTAAATTAGAAACACCGAGTTCTTGAGACAAAATGTATGAACACTTTAAGAGATTTCATTTAAATTTTCTAAATTGCTTTTCAGAAAAATTATTCAATTTTTTACACAAAAATCAAAGATATTTTCTACCATAACACCTCCCTTATTAGCACTGAGCATTGTGATTATCTTTACGTTTCCAAGTTTGATGAGCAAAATTGAATTCTAGTGTTATTTATTGATTTGTCTAATTTGTATTTATTTTTAGTACTGGGAAAATAGAGTAATTTTATATGTTCATTTCTTATTGATATCTCTGGTGAATTGAATCTTCATTCCCTATGTTTTTGAGGGAGAGAGATCATTTTTAATTGAAATATAGTTGATTTAAAAGGTTTTATTAGTTTTAGACGTACAGCATAGTGATTTATTGAGTACTTTTATAGATTATATTCCTTTCAAAGTCATTACAAGCTGATGGCTATAACTCTCAGTACTATATAATATATCCTTGTTTCTTACCTATTTTATACATAGTAATTTTTTTATTTTTAAAATGTTTATTTTATTTTAATATATTTATTAAAATTGGAGGTGAATTACTTTACAATATTGTGGTGTTTTTTGCCACACATCAACATGAATCAGCCATGGATGTACATGTGTCCCAACATCCTGACACTCTCCCACACCTCCATCCCTACCCATCCCTCCTAGTTGTCCCAGAGCACCAGCTTTGAGTGCCCTGCTTCATGCATGGAAACTGTACTGGTCATTCTGTTTTACATATGGTAACATACATGTTTCAATGCCATCCTCCCACATCATCACACCCTTGCCTTCTCCCACATAGGCCAGAAGTCTGTTCTTTACATCTGTGTCTCTTTTGCTGTCTTGCATATAGGGTCATCCTTACCATCTTTCTAAATTCCATTCAGTTCAGTTCAGTTGCTCAGTCATGTCCGACTCTTTCTGACCCCATGAATTACAGCACGCCAGGCCTCCCTGTCCCTCACCACCCCCCGGAGTTCACTCAGACTCATATCCATCGAGTCAGTGATGTCATCCAGCCATCTCATCCTCTGTCATCCCCTTCTCCTCCTGCCCCCAATCCCTCCCAGCATCACAGTCTTTTCCAATGAGTCAACTCTTCGCATGAGGTGGCCAAAGTACTGGAGTTTCAGTTTTAGCATCATTCCTTCCAAAGAAATCCCAGGGCTGATCTCCTTCAGAATGCACTGGTTGGATCTCCTTGCAGTCCAAGGGACTCTCAAGAGTCTTCTCCAACACCACAGTTCAAAAGCATCAATTCTTCCGCCCTCAGCCTTCTTCACAGTCCAACTCTCACAGCCATACATGACCACAGGAAAAACCATAGCCTTGACTAGATGGACCTTAATCAGCAAAGTAATGTCTCTGCTTTTGAATATGCTCTCTAGGTTGGTCATAACTTTCCTTCCAAAGAGTAAGTGTCTTTTAATTTCATGGCTGCAGTCACCATCTGCAGTGATTTTGGAGCCCAAAAAAATAAAGTCTGACACTGTTTCCTCTGTTTCCCCATCTATTTCATGAAGTGATGGGACCGGATGCCATGATCTTCATTTTCTGAATGTTGAGCTTTAAGCCAAATTTTCGCTCTCCTCTTTCACTTTCATCAAGAGGCTTTTGAGTTCCTCATCACTTTGTGCCATAAGGGTGGTGTCATCTGCATATCTGAGGTTATTGATATTTCTCCTGGCAATCTTGATTCCAGCTTGTGTTTCTTCCAGTCCAGCATTTCTCATGATGTACTCTGCATATAAGTTAAATAAGCAAGGTGACAATATACAGCCTTGACGTACTCCTTTTCCTATTTGGAACCAGTCTGTTGTTCCATGTCCAGTTCTAACTGTTGCTTCCTGACCTGCATACAGATTTCTCAAGAGGCAGGTCAGGTGGTCTGGTATTCCCATCTCTTTCAGAATTTTCCACAGTTTATTGTGATCTACACAGTCAAAGGCTTTGGCATATTCAATAAAGCAGAAATAGATGTGTTTCTGGAATTCTCTTGCTTTTTTGATGATCCAGCGGATGCTGGCAATTTGATCTCTGGCTCCTCTGCCTTTTCGAAAACCAGCTTGAACATCAGGGAGTTCACGGTTCACGTATTGCTGAAGCCTGGCTTGGAGAATTTTGAGCATTACTTTACTAGCATGTGAGATGAGTGCAATTGTGTGGTAGTTTGAGCATTCTTTGGCATTGCCTTTCTTTAGGATTGGAATGAAAACTGACCTTTTCCAGTCCTGTGGCCACTGCTGAGTTTTCCACATTTGCTGGCATATAGAGTGCAGCACTTTCACAGCATCATCTTTCAGGATTTGAAATAGCTCCACTGGAATTCCATCGCCTCCACTAGCTTTGTTCGTAGTGATACTTTCTAAGGCCCATTTGACTTCACATTCCAGGATGTCTGGCTCTAGGTGAGTGATCGTACCATCGTGATTATCTGGGTCGTGAAGATCTTTTTTGTACAGTTCTTCCGTGTATTCTTGCCATCTCTTCTTAATATCTTCTGCTTCTGTTAAGTCCAGACCATTTCTGTCCTTTATTGAGCCCATCTTTGCATGAAATGTTCCCTTGGTATCTCTAATTTTCTTGAAGAGATCGCTAGTCTTTCCCATTCTGTTGTTTTCCTCTATTTCTTTGCATTGATCGCTGAAGAAGGCTTTCTTATCTCTTCTTGCTATTCTTTGGAACTCTGCATTCAGATGCTTCTATCTTTCCTTTTCTCCTTTGCTTTTCACTTCTCTTCTTTTCACAGCTATTTGTAAGGCCTCCCCAGACAGCCATTTTGCTTTTTTGCATTTCTTTTCCATGGAGATGGTCTTGATCCCTGTCTCCTGTACAGTGTCACGAACCTCATTCCATAGTTCATCAGGCACTCTATCTATCACATCTAGGCCCTTAAAGCTATTTCTCACTTCCACTGTATAATCATAAGGGATTTGATTTAGGTAATACCTGAATGGTCTAGCGGTTTTTCCTACTTTCTTCAATTTTAAATTTCATATATATAATCTATACTTTTATAGATTATATTCCATTCAAAGTCATTACATGCTAATGGCTATAATTCTTAGACTATGTGATATATCTTTGTTTCTTACTTATTTTATACATAGTAATTTTGTATCTCTTAGTCTCATATCCTTAGTTTGCCCATCCCTCTTCCCCCTCTCCTTAGTAATCACTTGTTCATTTTCTATATCTGTGAGGTTGTTTCTTTTTTGTTATATTTACTAGTTTGTTTTATTTTTTTAGATTCCTTATATAGTGATATCATATAATATTTGTCCTTCTCTGACATGTCACTAATCATTATGTTTTCTAGGTCCACGCACATGGTTTTAAATAGCAGAATTTCATTCTTTTTACGGCTGAGCAATATAGTCCATTATATATAGGTGTGTTTGTGTGTGTGTGTATGTGCACAAATACTTTTGAATCAATGTTTTTATATTCTTAGGATATATACTCAACAGTGGGATTGCTGGGTCATACGATAGTTCTTTTTTTAGTTTTTGAGTAACCTCCATCCTGTTTTCCATGGTGGCTGCACGAATTTACATTCCCACCAACAGGGTACAAAGGCTCCCTTTCTCCATATTCTTGCCAGCAAATTATTGTTATTTGTAGACTCTTTGATGATAGCTACTCTGACAGGAGTGAGGTGATATCACGCTATGGTTTTGATTTGCATTTATCTGATTATTAGCCCAAGAATACTGGAGTGAGTAGCCTATCCCTTCTCCAGCAGATCTTCCCAACCCAGGAATTGAATCAGGGTCTCTTGCATTGCAGGGAGATTCTTTACCAACTGAACTATCAGGGAATCCCCCCTTTTCACATGCTCATTAGCCGTCTGTACATTTTTGGGAAAAAAAATGTCTATTCAGGCCTTCTGCTCAGTTTTTGATTGTGTTGTTCGGCTTTTTTGATACTGAATTGTACAAGCTGTTTATGTATTTTGGATGTTAACCCCTTGTTGGTCCTAATAACGTTTGCAGGTATTTTCTTCCTTCTATGTGTTATCTTTTTGTTTTGTTGGTGGTTTCTTTTGTTTTACAAGGGATTTGATGTTTATTAGGTCCCATTTATTTTTGCTTTTATTGATAACAGTTTTCCTTAATGCTCTTGTGACCCCTCCACAGACCAATAGACAGTTTTTATTATTTGTTAAATAATAATAATTTGTTGAATAATAATAATTTGTTTTATCTGATACTACAGATAAAACTTCAAATTTATCATTGTATTTTAAAATGTTAAGTGTTGTTTTGGGTAGCATGAATATTTCATTTTAATATTTGTGTTTATCCAAATACAAAGATTATAATATCAAGATAAATAATATAGATACATGAAACAAAAAGAAAAAAATTAAAACACTTATAACTACTACATTAATATTTTAACATTTAAATGAGTGCAATTGAGTTTTTCTATTTATGGATATGGACTTCCCTGATGGCACTAAAGAATCTGCCTGCAATCCAAGAGACACAGATGTGGGTTCAATTCCTTGTCGGAAAGATGCCCCAGAGAAGGAATTGATAACCCACTCCAGTATTCTTGCCTGAAGAAGCACATGGACAGAGGAGCCTAGCAGGTTATAGTCCAAAGGGTAATAAAGAGTAAGACACAACTGAGCACATATACACAGAGCACATATTTATGGGTGTAATTTATATTTTAAAATAAGTATCTTCACACTAAACATATTATTTTGTAACATACTCATTCACGTATATGCCTCCATGTTATTAAATATTCTTTTATAACATAATTCTAAATTTCAGCTTAGAAATTCATAGCAGAGATATAACAATTTTTTTAACCAACTTGCTGTTTTTGGTCTTTTGGTTCATTTGTTTGCAACTACACTATCATAAATAAGGTTGAGAAAAACATTCAGGTAAACACAATTTTCACCCAAACAGTCTAAAATTGCAGGTAAGATATTGTTAGTTCAAAGTTTCTTTGATTTATATTGGGAGATTTGTCATTTCTTACCTATCACGTTTATTTCCCTTAATTTTTAACATAACTGAGTATTGCAATTGTTTAATCTTATTTTTAATTTTTACTTACTTTTTAGTAACTTTGAACATCTTCCCATGTTTTATAGCCATTTTGAGTTCAAATGTATGATTATATTCTTCGCATGATTTTTTTCTTTTCCCAATGTCTTTTTTTTTTAAGAATTTTTTTTTATTGTGGAAAGAACACTTAACACGCGAACTTTTAAAAACATTTTAATTATACAATACAATTTGTTAACTATAGGCACATTAGATTTCTAAAAGTAATTTATCTGACAAAACTGAAATTTTATACCCTTTACACAGAAACTTCCCTTTTTTTCTTCCTTCAGTTCCCTAGATGTCAACATTCTACTCTTACAGTTTCAGGCCTTATATTTAAATCTTAATCCATTTAGCTTTAGCTTTCTGATTTGTGTAAGATAGTTTTGTGTTTTTGTGTGTAGCAGAAAAGGTCTTTTTGTTGTGGCTCTTGTGACTTTACTTTTTCATTTTTATTTGTTTTCTATCTGAATGGTTAAAGAAAAATTTCCCTATCCTCAAATTTAAAAGAACAATAGCACAAAAATAAGGACACACTGGTATGAGTATATTTCCATTTATTTTGTTGTATACTGAGGAATACTTTCAGTTCAAGTGTTAGCTTAGTTATTTTGGTATTTTTCCTAGTCATTTATTCTTGAGTAAACTTCATAATTTCATACAGCACCCTAGATGTTTTGCCTGTCTTTTAGCAAACTTCATATTCACCCCTGTTGCCTAAGAAAGCCTTCATAGACTACAGTAGGTACCCCTATTTCTCATATATCCCACCAAAGGTACTATGTATTTCCTGTATCATGCCCTTCATTGTGATTTAATATAACTGATTATTTAAATATCTCCTTCATTAGATTCTAAAATTAAAGGAAGCAATCAATCATCATATTACCAGTACCTCAAAAGACGTAGAATATATATTGAATTTTTTCATATCATTTAAGGCTCTAGCTCTTATTCATATAAACCAGGTAGTTTGCTCAAAACAGTTTTTTTTTTTTTGCACATTGACTCTAATGTTCCTCATAATTTTTGCAGAATTTTTATGAGAATCTGTTTCTTTTTCTTTTTTTGATTTGTCCAGTCTAGAAAGAGAAGTAGTTGGAACCCTTAGGACATGTTCACTATTTACTTAGGTATACTAAAATACTCCTCTCAGATTTTAATTTTGAAAGCCAGTGGATATTATGAGTTCTGACAATCAATTGTCAATTATAACTTTGCTGGACTGAGGAGAAATATCCTAAGAGGGTCACCTCATAATCTGATTAGACAAGAAAGAATAAGCATTATATGATATCAGGTACTCTGTTTGTACATTGAAAAGGGGGAAAACTTGCATTAAAAATGCTACATCCTGTCTTTGCATCTCCTTGCCACTTTTTCTACTACTTTGAGTCACCTCAAAACAAAGCATGATAAAACAGTTGAATTTTTCTATTTATATACCCTCTCAAGTTGTTTTAGGATTACAGTCCTTAAATATGTACAAAAAAGTAATTACGGGGACTTCCTGGTGGTCCAGTGGCTAAGAACCTGCCCTCCCAATGCAGGCAGACAAGTTAGATCCCTGATCAGGGAACTACATCCCTCATGCTGAAAATAAGACCCAGCACAATCAAATAAATGAATAAACAAATAAATAAATTTTTTTTAAGTTAGCATTATTTCTAGTAATAGGTGGAGAAGTCAAACACCATGAATCTTTGAAGAAGGGGGAGACAAAATAGGTATAAATAGAAATTTTCTACTGTTTTTCCATCTGACTCCACCCAATTGCCTCAGGACCCCTCTCACTTAACCACACTGTGAGGGTATTAAGTGTGCATCAGAAAATGAGTGTGTGTGGATATGATCCAAATTGTTTTAGCACATACAGTAACAAAGTGGGAAATGAATCATAAAGAGTAACACTGTGGAAAGAAGAGACATCACCCATTTCAGAACCCAGTCTCTGGTCTTTCTTCCTTGTGTCTTTATTCTCAGACAACACAAGACCTTTTCTCTTACAACTGAAATCCTGACTGTGTGTCTTTCCCTGACACTAAAAGGAATCCCAACAACAAATCTAGAATCTGACTCTTCCAATCAAGAGTTTCTCTCCATGACCACAGCTTGGGGTTCATTCCTATATCAATGGCTGAAGGAAACTGGACAAGAGTAAGTGAGTTTATCCTC
>NW_024080575.1:0-15766 GCF_014754425.2 Oryx dammah | reverse complement strand
GCAGACACAGCACTGTTTGAGATCTATGCCATCATTGGAACCATTCTGGTTGTCATGATACCCTGCTTGCTGATCCTATGTTCCTACACGCGCATCGCTGCTGCCATCCTGAAGATTCCATCAGCTAAGGGGAAGCATAAAGCCTTCTCTACCTGCTCCTCTCACCTGCTCGTTGTCTCCCTCTTCTATGTATCTTCAAGCCTCACCTACTTCCGTCCAAAGTCCAGTAATTCTCCTGAAAGCAAAAAAGTGCTATCACTGTCCTACACTGTTGTGACTCCCATGTTGAACCCCATTATCTACAGCCTGAGAAATAATGAGGTGAAGAATGCCCTTGGTCGGACCTTCCATAAGGCTATGGGTGTCAGAAACTGCTTTCTGTAGATATTTTGAGGTGAAACTAAAGTTTATAAAGTGAAGAACAATCAATTCCACGTTTGGGATTCCTCTCTGCCTCTGTTTTCATCTTTTCTGGAACAAAACCCAGCCGCTGGAATGGCTATTGAAAAGACCAGTGGAGGGAAGGAGCACAGAGGTATATTACACCTCTCATTATTATGTGCCATTTTCCTCTGTTTGCCCAATATGGACTGAACATTCCTTATCTTTCTGGTACAAATGCTATTTTGAAACTTCTACAACCAATATACTCTAAGTATTTGCTTTGCTAATGTGCACCAATGTGGCATACACTGGGGACAGTGTGAAATTTCTTCTAATGTGAACTTGGGGACGTAAGAGTCTTCTTGATACTTTACTTTGTGTTCTGCAAGACTGACTCCATCAGTAGAAATAAAGGCATAAATCCCCCATGTATTATTTGTCCCATTTATTCATTTCATTTCACATACCTGAGGCAGTTTTGGCTTTAAATTTGTTTGTATTTAGCATGGTAGAGAAAAGTGGATCACTAATCCCCACGACTATCCTTTCATAACTCCAATATCCTTAATCACCTCCTTTCAGGCTATTTTTCTGAGATAGAATGGCCAGAGTTTCCACTTTTCACTCTTGTTCCATATTGAGGTTTTTAAGCTTTGTTGAAGTAATTCCAAATTTTCACAAACTTAATTTCAGGCATGGTGCTGCTTTCAGAGCTTGCAATGGATCCTAGCTGTTCCATATGTCTTATTAACAACTCTTATGCTTTGCTTACTTTAGTGCCTTTTAATTTTTCAATTTTTGTGTATGTTGCTGTGAAAGTACAAAAGGCCATAAAACAATTACTGCGTTCAGAAGTTTATCATTTCATCAACATTTGAAATTATGAAAGAAAAACTATGAACTCCTGAAATAATGAAATATTATACAACATAAAAGGGCCTTGCCTGTGTTCATATGCCACTCTGCCATTTATTTTTTGGGTGAATAGAGCAAAGTCAATAACTCTTCATACATTTTTCCCCATCTGTAAAATTATGCAAATAATAATCATACCTATCCTATAGGTTTTTAAGACTAGATAATAATAATGTATTTATGACAGCTCATGCATATTGCAGATTCATATATAGGTTTTGGTTCTTAGCAATTACCTCATCTGAATACCTTTATGAACTTACTTCTAATAATCTCTGACAATTATAGACATACTGCATGTATATTTTATAATTATTTTTATCACTTAATGTCATAACTGAGGTTAACAGATTAGGCACCCAACAAATTAGTAGGATAGATAAAGCAGTTTTCACATCTAAAAACAGTTAATTGTGGTCAACTTCCACATAGAGTTGGTATAAGGATTAAACTGGGTAATGAATATAAAGCTCCTGATACCAATCATAAACATTTATTTTCACACTGCAACAATTATTTGTAAGAATAATATTTGAGGGCTATGAAACATGTCACCATGTGTAAGTGCCACTACTTTATATGCTTTATATTCTCCATAATTCATTGTGTTTTGTATTCCAGTATTAACAGTAATGTAGTGAACATTTTAATATTTTAAGTTTTTTTTAAAAGTCTTCTTCACCTACCATATTGAGATAAAATTCCAACAGTAGAATAGTGGGTCAAAGTCCCTGAAATTTTGTTTATTTTTCCTTTAATTATTGATCTATTCCTGTGATTCAAGCATTGTGTTCATTTGTATTTCCAGTGATAAATAGGCATAACTTTTAATGGCAAAGACGACAATTCATCAAGTAACCATAATCAGCCTAAATGTGTAATCACCTGATAAGTGCTTCAAAATATGTAGGAAAAAATGGTAAAGGTGAAATGAAAAATAGATAAATCCATATACAGTGGGAGATTCCTATACTCATTTCTCATTAATGAGTAGGACAAGTAGAAAGAAAATCAGTAAGAACGTAAAACAATTGAGCAACACCAGAATAAACGAGTCCAAAATGATATTAAAAGACACCATACTACACTTCTCATACCAAGTTACTGTCTACTTATCATTTAGGAGTAAACTCCAGTGTTTTCTATTAATCTCTCTTAGATTCCTCCAAGCAAATCCAAGTTCACTCTCCTTTGAACACATGTGGCATCTAGCATGTGTTAAGCTCAGTTAGCACTAAGTTAATAAGTTAGCACTGTTAAGCATTAAAGATATCACAATTATATTTTTCATATGCACAGAGGACACAGTCAAGACAGTTCATGCCTAGTCCAGTGCCTGGAATACAATGGGTACTTGGTTATTATATCAATGATTAAATGTATAAATCCTGAATACTTTTCCTAGCTCTGACCACTCACTGAAATATGAATTCCAGGTTTGCAGCTAAATCCAAGATATCTCTGCTTGGGTGTCAAAGCATATATCTAGCACCATCCTCCTAGAGAATTTCTAAATCTTAAAAAACTTTTTCTTTTTAATTATCCCTCTTTTTGACCTCATCATTTGCTGACATTTTCTTTCATTTAATCAGTGGATATTCACAGACTGAATCTTGGTGTAACGGTAAACCAGATGCTGCCGTCTCAGAGCTCCTGGTTGTGAGACAGACAAACACACAAACAGCTACAGAATAAAAAAGTGCCATGCAGAGTGCAGTACCATGTTGTAATTCTGCACTTCAGTAAAGGCTATCACAGAAGAGTTCAACCAGTCTCCTAATCCTGCTCATTCTTCCCTGGCAAAACCTTGCTCCAACCTTGACTCATTCACATTTTCACTGCCAATGCCATTATACACTATTATATGACACTAGCCAGGCCCTCGTTTCTAAATTATTATCATGAGTCTCCCCAGTGTTCTCATTGCTTCTGAGCACTTCCCATTCCTGCTTTATGCTCACTAATAAGTACTGAATTTACAAGGATGAGCAAAACAGAGTCCTTGCCTCAAGGACATTACAGTCCAGTGGAGAGGAAAAGTATTAAAGAAAGAACTGCACAAATAATTATAATTACAAATTGATATCATTACTATGAAGGAAAAGAATATTGCTCTGGAGGAAGAATAAAAGGAGAGAGTCATAATTTATAAGCATGATTCAGAGAAGACTTCACTGAGGAAGTAATATTTAGAGTGATATAAGAAAATTGTGAGGTAGTTAACCAAGTAAACATAAAAAAAAATACTCAAAGCAAAAGAATTAGTATAAAGATTCTAAATCAATGATTGCAGAAATAGTATTGTGGAATGATAATGATGTTGGCTCATCATATAGTCAACTGGAATGCTCCTTCCTCACCATAATGGAAACTTTCAAGTCTCAGATCAGGTAGTATCTTGATGAAACTTGCCTAACATTACATTCACCTAGGTTTATCAAGTTTTCCATACTTAAACTCATTTCCTCTTCACAACAGGTATTGGGACGTTGAGTAATTTTAGTGTCTTTCTTTAGATCGTAAGACTAGGAATTAATGGTGGAGGGCTGAGATAAAACTAGAGTATTATTTCAAATATTTTTATTAAAATTGTAATAAATGTACATGATAAAATTAAGTACAAAATAATATATAATCAAAGATTTCCTTCTCAGGGTTCACCCCTGTGCTTTCCCACTTTTCTGCACCAAGGAAACAATTATAATTAATTCCTTCTTTTTCTTCCTAGCAATTTACTATTTATATATTTCATATGTATATATGTGTAATGTTAGTTCTATGAAATATATATAATCATATTTTATAATTTTTTTAATATTTATATCATGTCCTTTATTTGAAATGGCTTTTATTTCAAATAAAATTTTACCTTGGAGTTTATTCCACATTAACATATATTCACAGAAAAATAATATTACAATGGGAAATCTATCACTTTTAATCCACCACCTACTGATGGACTTAAAATTGTTTTGACATTATTTGTTAATAATTGTACTCTAGTAAGAAATAATTTTATCTTTCCTGTGACCTAAAACTCTATGATTCTTAAAGCATGAATCACCAGCTCTATCCTGTACTACTCTCTAGACTTTTCAAAACCAGTAGCCTCAATTAACTTGATCAACCTTTGGACAAGGGCTTATATCATCTGCTTATATGACTGCCTTAACAATGACTATCCCACTATTAGCAAAAAGACAAAAAGATCCTATGATAGACAAATCCCTTCTTTCAGCAGTTTTCTATTTCTTCCATCCTGAATTTGTGTATAGCAACTACTTAATCTTAAGTACTTAATTGTTTATTTGTTCAATGCCTGGATTTCTCCATTCAAATGTAAGCTTTAGGAGCACAGGGACTTTTTTTGTTGTTCATTTCTCTTTCTAAGGGTCTAGAACAATGCCTGGCATGTAGTAATTAGTCAATATTTGTTGATGAACACACACTGGCTATTGGGAAGGTTGGAAGTTTATTATAACATGATATTCATGATATAGTAATACATATGTTATAATAGGGCTTCCCAGGTGGCTCAGTAGTAAAGAATCCACCTAGAATGCAGGAGACCCAGGTTTGATCCCTGGGTGGGGCAGATCTCTGGAGGAGCAAATGTAAACCCACTCCAGTATTCTTGCCTGGAAAATCCCATGGACAGAGGAACCTGGTGGGCTACAGTCTGTGAAGTCACAAAGAGTCAAATATGACTTAGTGACTAGCACACACACACACACGCACATGCTGTAATAGAATACATTAAAATCCTTTTTAATATATCCCATCCTGTCATATCAACCCTGTAAAATAAGCATGTTATCTTTGTCTCAGCAACATGGAAATGGAAACTCAAGAGAGTTTAATAACATTGCTAGGCATCACAAACCAGAGATTTCTAGTGCTGGGGTTAAATTTAGGTCACTTAGAATCCAAAACGTTTATGCTTTTCTCTATACAATATCACATTCCTAGAGAATGGTTTTCCTTTCTTAAACTTCATGCTATTGGCATCTGATATTCCTTAGGGTCCCGAAGTCAAGAAAGGCCAGGTACTCTTGAGGAAGGGCAGGAAGAGGAGCTAAGCTGATGCCAGAAACACCTGGGGGCAAACGCAGGTGCCAGCCCTTCGTCCAGGCTCTGAGGACAAAAGAGGCACAGCTGGGAACAGACCTCCTAAGTCAGGACTCGGGAGCAGGGCCAACCCGTCTAGTCTGCTCCCTCACACCTGACACAGAGAAGGCTGCAGTGATCTGGCTTCGGGTCTGGTCACTAATGGCTCATCCAGGAAAGGGAACAGGACCTCCCTGGAACTTTTTCTGGTTCTTCTGACAGCAGAGCCAGAGTTCGTCAAACTCTCAGGAGCCTGCATGAAGCATAGGTATCAGGTAGAGCTGAACAAGGCAGATCCTCCTACTGGGCACAGGAAAGGATCTCATCAAGGGCCAAATCAACCCAGGCCCATCTCAAGGTTCAGCTGCTCAACTAGACAAGGTTTGGTGGAATGCCAGAATTCTATTCCTGTGTCCATACCGGAAAAATCATATCTGCTTTTTGCCTCCCTGAGCCTTGATTTCCCATTTTATTGTCAGCAAGATCTGAGACCACAAGAAGATTCAGATTACCAAAGTTATTGTCCAACTGTGACTCCAAATCTTTCTGGTTCAGAAAAAATCCAGTCTCTGAAGCTTTGACAGGACATACAGCTCTTCCAACTCTGGACTTTCCTCTAATTAACTCAAGGAAGACTTGCTTCAGTGGAACATTCATGAGGCAGAGCGCACTATTCTTTAGCACAATTCTATGACTGCAGAAAGTCCAGAAAAGTGAGTTCCTCCTCCCGGGACAGTCAGTCAATGATTAACAGAAGGCCTAGAGACTGTCATACAGAGTGAAGTAAGCAAGAAATAGAAAAGCAAATATTGTATATTAACGCATATATGTGGAATCTAGAATATGGTATAGATGAACTTATCTGCAAAGCAAAAATAGAGACACAGATGTAAAGAACAAACATATGGATACCAAGGCGGGAGGGGAATGGGATGGATTGGGAGATTGGGATTAGCATATATATACCAGTATGTATAAAACACATAGCTAATAAGAACTAACTGTATAGCACAGGGAGCTCAATGCTCTGAGGTGACCTAAATGGGAAGGAAATGCAAGGAAGAGGGGATGGATGTGACCGATTCTCTTTGCTGCACAGCAGAAACTAACACAACATTGCAAAGCAACTATACGCCAATAAAAAATAAGGAAAGAAAGAAGAATGTTCCTATGGAAGTTGTGGAGGGTCTGGCAAGGAGTCTGTGCATTGACCATGGACCAGAAGGTTCTGCAGTGTCTTCCATCAAGACAGTCTGCCATCTCTCCTGCCCAGCAGTTTCCAGAAATTCTATGGGAAAGCCAATAGTCCATTTCATCTCTACTCCCTCCTCCTTCCCGGTCCTTCTCCACCAGAACCACTCACCATGTTTTGTCATGAAATGAAACTTCTAGTGAAAGTCGCTTTCAGTAGAAGAATGTGAGTGGACATGAAACCTAATGAAAACTCGAGGAGTGATGAACTTTCTGAAATTCTTGAAGTCATTTATTATAAACAGCTCAATCTGGATTTTCACTGGGCTTCTTCTAAGTAGTAAGCAGTTCCTTGTCCGAAGGAGTTTGCAAATTAAACTAGGAAATTCCGATTCAATAGATAATTAAAATAGAAAATTAAAGATAATTATTTTTAAAGCCAGGAATAACCCCATCTGGAAGTAGCACAGGGAAAACGTACCTGAGTTTTAAAGAAGAGAAGGAAGAAGTCAGCAGGATAAAGGAGGCAGGTGTGCCAACAAGTGAAGTTGTGTGAAAAGATACAAAGCCGGACTGGCAAACTTCCAGCTAGCCTCCTGTTTTATATGGCTCATGGGCTAAAAATCGCATTTAAATTTTTTAAATGATTTAAAAAATCAAAAGAACAATAATAGTTCATGGCATCTGAAAATTATATGAAATTCAAATTTTGATAAAATCGGTATTCAGATATGCTCATTTGTTTAGGTTTTGTATATATTTGTGTACCTGTTGTTTTATGGGCTTCCCAGTTGGTGCTAGTGGTAGAGACCTGGATTTGATCCCTGGGTGGGAAAGATCCTCTGGAGAAGGGTGTGGCAACCCACTCCAGTATTCTTGTCTGGTGAATCCCATGGACAGAGGAGCCTAGCAGACTACAGGCCCTAGGGTTGCAAAGAGTGACTAAGCACAGCACATTATAATATAGATTCAGTATTTTGTATGTGTGCATTAGTTTAGACATTGTGTAGTTGCAATAGAGATCATATTGTCCATATAGCCTAAAATATTTTATGTCTGTCCTTTTATAGAAAAAAAAATATCACCAACCTCTGTACAGAATCATGAAGGGAAGTAATTTATCCAATAAGTGCAAAAAAGCTGATGGTGAAAGACAAAAGGTGAGACCTAAAATGTATTCTGTGTTCAAAATGTAGGCCTTGTTGAAAACCCATGTTGCTTTTACTATTTTTTTTCATTATGATTCTAATTGCAGGACCTGCATTTTCCTGCTGTGCAAACATTTTACCAGATTCCTTAGCTAAGAAATTACTTAACTTCTCCAAACTTCAATTCATCCATTAGCAACATAGGGAGGATAATAATAGCATCAAAATCAGACAGTTGTTGAACAGAAGACTATTAAAAAAGTAAAAATACTAGCATAATTCTATTATATATTCACCAAATAGTAACAACATACAGTCATCATTTTCATTTTTATCATTATTGCTTTGTTGCTGTTATATAACAAAACATAGCTCACTGTTGCGTGCTTGAATAATCAGAAAATAAAATTAGGAAGTAACTCATTCCCCACCACTTAAAGGGGATTTTTACAAAAACTGGCATATTCTTTCAGTTGTTTTTCCTATTTTTTCTTATTTACAAAGTTGGAATTTACATGTACATATTTATTCTTGCTTTTTAATTTTAATATTATGTCATGGATGTTATTCAATAGCATTTCTTCAAAAAAGGCTTAGATGATTACATGATATTTTCTGAAGTCTTAGGTCATATTGCCCTAGTCAGTTATTCATTAGTGATTGTTTCCAGTTCTGACACTATAGAGATACAACACTGAATATGTTTATAAGTGAAATCTTTGTCTAAGGCTCTGATTATTGGTTTAAATTAGAAACACCGAGTTCTTGAGACAAAATGTATGAACACTTTAAGAGATTTCATTTAAATTTTCTAAATTGCTTTTCAGAAAAATTATTCAATTTTTTACACAAAAATCAAAGATATTTTCTACCATAACACCTCCCTTATTAGCACTGAGCATTGTGATTATCTTTACGTTTCCAAGTTTGATGAGCAAAATTGAATTCTAGTGTTATTTATTGATTTGTCTAATTTGTATTTATTTTTAGTACTGGGAAAATAGAGTAATTTTATATGTTCATTTCTTATTGATATCTCTGGTGAATTGAATCTTCATTCCCTATGTTTTTGAGGGAGAGAGATCATTTTTAATTGAAATATAGTTGATTTAAAAGGTTTTATTAGTTTTAGACGTACAGCATAGTGATTTATTGAGTACTTTTATAGATTATATTCCTTTCAAAGTCATTACAAGCTGATGGCTATAACTCTCAGTACTATATAATATATCCTTGTTTCTTACCTATTTTATACATAGTAATTTTTTTATTTTTAAAATGTTTATTTTATTTTAATATATTTATTAAAATTGGAGGTGAATTACTTTACAATATTGTGGTGTTTTTTGCCACACATCAACATGAATCAGCCATGGATGTACATGTGTCCCAACATCCTGACACTCTCCCACACCTCCATCCCTACCCATCCCTCCTAGTTGTCCCAGAGCACCAGCTTTGAGTGCCCTGCTTCATGCATGGAAACTGTACTGGTCATTCTGTTTTACATATGGTAACATACATGTTTCAATGCCATCCTCCCACATCATCACACCCTTGCCTTCTCCCACATAGGCCAGAAGTCTGTTCTTTACATCTGTGTCTCTTTTGCTGTCTTGCATATAGGGTCATCCTTACCATCTTTCTAAATTCCATTCAGTTCAGTTCAGTTGCTCAGTCATGTCCGACTCTTTCTGACCCCATGAATTACAGCACGCCAGGCCTCCCTGTCCCTCACCACCCCCCGGAGTTCACTCAGACTCATATCCATCGAGTCAGTGATGTCATCCAGCCATCTCATCCTCTGTCATCCCCTTCTCCTCCTGCCCCCAATCCCTCCCAGCATCACAGTCTTTTCCAATGAGTCAACTCTTCGCATGAGGTGGCCAAAGTACTGGAGTTTCAGTTTTAGCATCATTCCTTCCAAAGAAATCCCAGGGCTGATCTCCTTCAGAATGCACTGGTTGGATCTCCTTGCAGTCCAAGGGACTCTCAAGAGTCTTCTCCAACACCACAGTTCAAAAGCATCAATTCTTCCGCCCTCAGCCTTCTTCACAGTCCAACTCTCACAGCCATACATGACCACAGGAAAAACCATAGCCTTGACTAGATGGACCTTAATCAGCAAAGTAATGTCTCTGCTTTTGAATATGCTCTCTAGGTTGGTCATAACTTTCCTTCCAAAGAGTAAGTGTCTTTTAATTTCATGGCTGCAGTCACCATCTGCAGTGATTTTGGAGCCCAAAAAAATAAAGTCTGACACTGTTTCCTCTGTTTCCCCATCTATTTCATGAAGTGATGGGACCGGATGCCATGATCTTCATTTTCTGAATGTTGAGCTTTAAGCCAAATTTTCGCTCTCCTCTTTCACTTTCATCAAGAGGCTTTTGAGTTCCTCATCACTTTGTGCCATAAGGGTGGTGTCATCTGCATATCTGAGGTTATTGATATTTCTCCTGGCAATCTTGATTCCAGCTTGTGTTTCTTCCAGTCCAGCATTTCTCATGATGTACTCTGCATATAAGTTAAATAAGCAAGGTGACAATATACAGCCTTGACGTACTCCTTTTCCTATTTGGAACCAGTCTGTTGTTCCATGTCCAGTTCTAACTGTTGCTTCCTGACCTGCATACAGATTTCTCAAGAGGCAGGTCAGGTGGTCTGGTATTCCCATCTCTTTCAGAATTTTCCACAGTTTATTGTGATCTACACAGTCAAAGGCTTTGGCATATTCAATAAAGCAGAAATAGATGTGTTTCTGGAATTCTCTTGCTTTTTTGATGATCCAGCGGATGCTGGCAATTTGATCTCTGGCTCCTCTGCCTTTTCGAAAACCAGCTTGAACATCAGGGAGTTCACGGTTCACGTATTGCTGAAGCCTGGCTTGGAGAATTTTGAGCATTACTTTACTAGCATGTGAGATGAGTGCAATTGTGTGGTAGTTTGAGCATTCTTTGGCATTGCCTTTCTTTAGGATTGGAATGAAAACTGACCTTTTCCAGTCCTGTGGCCACTGCTGAGTTTTCCACATTTGCTGGCATATAGAGTGCAGCACTTTCACAGCATCATCTTTCAGGATTTGAAATAGCTCCACTGGAATTCCATCGCCTCCACTAGCTTTGTTCGTAGTGATACTTTCTAAGGCCCATTTGACTTCACATTCCAGGATGTCTGGCTCTAGGTGAGTGATCGTACCATCGTGATTATCTGGGTCGTGAAGATCTTTTTTGTACAGTTCTTCCGTGTATTCTTGCCATCTCTTCTTAATATCTTCTGCTTCTGTTAAGTCCAGACCATTTCTGTCCTTTATTGAGCCCATCTTTGCATGAAATGTTCCCTTGGTATCTCTAATTTTCTTGAAGAGATCGCTAGTCTTTCCCATTCTGTTGTTTTCCTCTATTTCTTTGCATTGATCGCTGAAGAAGGCTTTCTTATCTCTTCTTGCTATTCTTTGGAACTCTGCATTCAGATGCTTCTATCTTTCCTTTTCTCCTTTGCTTTTCACTTCTCTTCTTTTCACAGCTATTTGTAAGGCCTCCCCAGACAGCCATTTTGCTTTTTTGCATTTCTTTTCCATGGAGATGGTCTTGATCCCTGTCTCCTGTACAGTGTCACGAACCTCATTCCATAGTTCATCAGGCACTCTATCTATCACATCTAGGCCCTTAAAGCTATTTCTCACTTCCACTGTATAATCATAAGGGATTTGATTTAGGTAATACCTGAATGGTCTAGCGGTTTTTCCTACTTTCTTCAATTTTAAATTTCATATATATAATCTATACTTTTATAGATTATATTCCATTCAAAGTCATTACATGCTAATGGCTATAATTCTTAGACTATGTGATATATCTTTGTTTCTTACTTATTTTATACATAGTAATTTTGTATCTCTTAGTCTCATATCCTTAGTTTGCCCATCCCTCTTCCCCCTCTCCTTAGTAATCACTTGTTCATTTTCTATATCTGTGAGGTTGTTTCTTTTTTGTTATATTTACTAGTTTGTTTTATTTTTTTAGATTCCTTATATAGTGATATCATATAATATTTGTCCTTCTCTGACATGTCACTAATCATTATGTTTTCTAGGTCCACGCACATGGTTTTAAATAGCAGAATTTCATTCTTTTTACGGCTGAGCAATATAGTCCATTATATATAGGTGTGTTTGTGTGTGTGTGTATGTGCACAAATACTTTTGAATCAATGTTTTTATATTCTTAGGATATATACTCAACAGTGGGATTGCTGGGTCATACGATAGTTCTTTTTTTAGTTTTTGAGTAACCTCCATCCTGTTTTCCATGGTGGCTGCACGAATTTACATTCCCACCAACAGGGTACAAAGGCTCCCTTTTCTCCATATTCTTGCCAGCAAATTATTGTTATTTGTAGACTCTTTGATGATAGCTACTCTGACAGGAATGAGGTGATATCACGCTATGGTTTTGATTTGCATTTATCTGATTATTAGCCCAAGAATACTGGAGTGAGTAGCCTATCCCTTCTCCAGCAGATCTTCCCAACCCAGGAATTGAATCAGGGTCTCTTGCATTGCAGGGAGATTCTTTACCAACTGAACTATCAGGGAATCCCCCCTTTTCACATGCTCATTAGCCGTCTGTACATTTTTGGGAAAAAAAATGTCTATTCAGGCCTTCTGCTCAGTTTTTGATTGTGTTGTTCGGCTTTTTTGATACTGAATTGTACAAGCTGTTTATGTATTTTGGATGTTAACCCCTTGTTGGTCCTAATAACGTTTGCAGGTATTTTCTTCCTTCTATGTGTTATCTTTTTGTTTTGTTGGTGGTTTCTTTTGTTTTACAAGGGATTTGATGTTTATTAGGTCCCATTTATTTTTGCTTTTATTGATAACAGTTTTCCTTAATGCTCTTGTGACCCCTCCACAGACCAATAGACAGTTTTTATTATTTGTTAAATAATAATAATTTGTTGAATAATAATAATTTGTTTTATCTGATACTACAGATAAAACTTCAAATTTATCATTGTATTTTAAAATGTTAAGTGTTGTTTTGGGTAGCATGAATATTTCATTTTAATATTTGTGTTTATCCAAATACAAAGATTATAATATCAAGATAAATAATATAGATACATGAAACAAAAAGAAAAAAATTAAAACACTTATAACTACTACATTAATATTTTAACATTTAAATGAGTGCAATTGAGTTTTTCTATTTATGGATATGGACTTCCCTGATGGCACTAAAGAATCTGCCTGCAATCCAAGAGACACAGATGTGGGTTCAATTCCTTGTCGGAAAGATGCCCCAGAGAAGGAATTGATAACCCACTCCAGTATTCTTGCCTGAAGAAGCACATGGACAGAGGAGCCTAGCAGGTTATAGTCCAAAGGGTAATAAAGAGTAAGACACAACTGAGCACATATACACAGAGCACATATTTATGGGTGTAATTTATATTTTAAAATAAGTATCTTCACACTAAACATATTATTTTGTAACATACTCATTCACGTATATGCCTCCATGTTATTAAATATTCTTTTATAACATAATTCTAAATTTCAGCTTAGAAATTCATAGCAGAGATATAACAATTTTTTTAACCAACTTGCTGTTTTTGGTCTTTTGGTTCATTTGTTTGCAACTACACTATCATAAATAAGGTTGAGAAAAACATTCAGGTAAACACAATTTTCACCCAAACAGTCTAAAATTGCAGGTAAGATATTGTTAGTTCAAAGTTTCTTTGATTTATATTGGGAGATTTGTCATTTCTTACCTATCACGTTTATTTCCCTTAATTTTTAACATAACTGAGTATTGCAATTGTTTAATCTTATTTTTAATTTTTACTTACTTTTTAGTAACTTTGAACATCTTCCCATGTTTTATAGCCATTTTGAGTTCAAATGTATGATTATATTCTTCGCATGATTTTTTTCTTTTCCCAATGTCTTTTTTTTTTAAGAATTTTTTTTTATTGTGGAAAGAACACTTAACACGCGAACTTTTAAAAACATTTTAATTATACAATACAATTTGTTAACTATAGGCACATTAGATTTCTAAAAGTAATTTATCTGACAAAACTGAAATTTTATACCCTTTACACAGAAACTTCCCTTTTTTTCTTCCTTCAGTTCCCTAGATGTCAACATTCTACTCTTACAGTTTCAGGCCTTATATTTAAATCTTAATCCATTTAGCTTTAGCTTTCTGATTTGTGTAAGATAGTTTTGTGTTTTTGTGTGTAGCAGAAAAGTTCTTTTTGTTGTGGCTCTTGTGACTTTACTTTTTCATTTTTATTTGTTTTCTATCTGAATAGTTAAAGAAAAATTTCCCTATCCTCAAATTTAAAAGAACAATAGCACAAAAATAAGGACACACTGGTATGAGTATATTTCCATTTATTTTGTTGTATACTGAGGAATACTTTCAGTTCAAGTGTTAGCTTAGTTATTTTGGTATTTTTCCTAGTCATTTATTCTTGAGTAAACTTCATAATTTCATACAGCACCCTAGATGTTTTGCCTGTCTTTTAGCAAACTTCATATTCACCCCTGTTGCCTAAGAAAGCCTTCATAGACTACAGTAGGTACCCCTATTTCTCATATATCCCACCAAAGGTACTATGTATTTCCTGTATCATGCCCTTCATTGTGATTTAATATAACTGATTATTTAAATATCTCCTTCATTAGATTCTAAAATTAAAGGAAGCAATCAATCATCATATTACCAGTACCTCAAAAGACGTAGAATATATATTGAATTTTTTCATATCATTTAAGGCTCTAGCTCTTATTCATATAAACCAGGTAGTTTGCTCAAAACAGTTTTTTTTTTTTTGCACATTGACTCTAATGTTCCTCATAATTTTTGCAGAATTTTTATGAGAATCTGTTTCTTTTTCTTTTTTTGATTTGTCCAGTCTAGAAAGAGAAGTAGTTGGAACCCTTAGGACATGTTCACTATTTACTTAGGTATACTAAAATACTCCTCTCAGATTTTAATTTTGAAAGCCAGTGGATATTATGAGTTCTGACAATCAATTGTCAATTATAACTTTGCTGGACTGAGGAGAAATATCCTAAGAGGGTCACCTCATAATCTGATTAGACAAGAAAGAATAAGCATTATATGATATCAGGTACTCTGTTTGTACATTGAAAAGGGGGAAAACTTGCATTAAAAATGCTACATCCTGTCTTTGCATCTCCTTGCCACTTTTTCTACTACTTTGAGTCACCTCAAAACAAAGCATGATAAAACAGTTGAATTTTTCTATTTATATACCCTCTCAAGTTGTTTTAGGATTACAGTCCTTAAATATGTACAAAAAAGTAATTACGGGGACTTCCTGGTGGTCCAGTGGCTAAGAACCTGCCCTCCCAATGCAGGCAGACAAGTTAGATCCCTGATCAGGGAACTACATCCCTCATGCTGAAAATAAGACCCAGCACAATCAAATAAATGAATAAACAAATAAATAAATTTTTTTTAAGTTAGCATTATTTCTAGTAATAGGTGGAGAAGTCAAACACCATGAATCTTTGAAGAAGGGGGAGACAAAATAGGTATAAATAGAAATTTTCTACTGTTTTTCCATCTGACTCCACCCAATTGCCTCAGGACCCCTCTCACTTAACCACACTGTGAGGGTATTAAGTGTGCATCAGAAAATGAGTGTGTGTGGATATGATCCAAATTGTTTTAGCACATACAGTAACAAAGTGGGAAATGAATCATAAAGAGTAACACTGTGGAAAGAAGAGACATCACCCATTTCAGAACCCAGTCTCTGGTCTTTCTTCCTTGTGTCTTTATTCTCAGACAACACAAGACCTTTTCTCTTACAACTGAAATCCTGACTGTGTGTCTTTCCCTGACACTAAAAGGAATCCCAACAACAAATCTAGAATCTGACTCTTCCAATCAAGAGTTTCTCTCCATGACCACAGCTTGGGGTCCATTCCTATATCAATGGCTGAAGGAAACTGGACAAGAGTAAGTGAGTTTATCCTC
>NW_024080574.1:0-17476 GCF_014754425.2 Oryx dammah | reverse complement strand
CTCTTTTGGGGAACCTTCTATAGGGGAGGAGATAAAGCCCAAGGATTTTCAACTGGAAACACTGGTTGGGATACTTGAGCAAACAGGTGTCTGGCCTGGGCCTAACCAGGTAACTTAGGGCTGAAGCAGAAGGGCCTGCCCCTTCTGTCAGAGTCCAATGAAGTACCCGCCCCCATCCCGAAATGGAGTTAGACCTCAGACAAGACCTCACCCATCCCTCTCCCACTCACCTTGCTCAGATCCCCGGAAGGGCCTCAGATGTGCCCTGGCCTGTTTGGGCGCTTCTGTGGTGACTTTAGGTCTGTGTGTGCTGGTGCGGCGCTTCTGATGTTTGCGTCAGCCCAGGCCCAGAGGGACAGATGCCCCCAGGTAAAGGGAGCTTTAAAAGCCTGTGGTCTTACAGCTCAGGAGAACAGAGGTGTCACTCCTGTGTGAACACCCCTATGCACTGCAGTTCCAGGGGTCAGGGCAGTCAGGCTGTGGGTTGGTGTGAAGGCATTTTGGAGGTGTTGATGGTGGAGGGTCAGCAGCATCCAGAGCCCGGTTTTCTGGGCCTCTCACCACTTCCCTGCTCACACAGAAGGCTGGTATCCCTGTCACATGTCCAAGAAGCTACCAGCCTGCCAACTCCAGAGCACAAAGCATTGAGGGTCCAGGACCCTGGAGAGAGCTGTGTGCTAAGCAGGATGCCCACAATGCCTGGGAGTGGGAGCCCCTCTGGTGAGGAAGCATAGAGGGATCAGGTTCAGGGTTCTTGAAAATGCCCAGAGACTGCTCCCTTTCCCATTCAGAAATACAAACTCTATTTTTACAAATGAGGAAGATTATACAGATAAATAAGAGGTAGACCATGTGTTCTCAGATTTGTCTCAATCAAATTCTGTATTCTCCCCAGCCTGCCTCCAATTTAGATTGTAGCTTTCTGGGGCTTAAAGAATAATTTATTTGGATTTGCTAAGTATGCTATCATTGTTGGTTTGTGCATTTGGGTGAGTTTCCACACTATTATCTTTTTCCAGGTGGAAATGTCCAGTAGGCAGTTAGATATGTGTCTAGAATTTGGAAGAGACTGGCATGGAAATAGGGATTTTGGCTTGTGGTATGCAGTGCATCCCAGAAACTCAGCGGTTAAAGAATCTGCCTGCAATGCAGAAGACACATGTTTGATCCCTGGGTGGGGAAGAGCCCCTGGAGGAGGGTATGACAACCCACTCCAGTATTCTTGCCTGGAGAATCCCATGGACCGAGGAGTCTGGCAGGCTACATACAGTCCATGGGGTCACACAAAATAGGACAGGACTGAAGCGACTGAGCATGCACACACTTGGTGCGTAGTAATCAAGAATCTGATTGAATATCCTTCTACCCTTTACTATAAATATACACATTTCAGAGTGAGATTCTACTGAATTCACTGATTCATGATCTGTGTGTAAAAAGTGAACTTTTTCTTTACACCTCTTTGCCAAGATAATGGAGAAGGCAATGGCACCCCACTCTAATACTTTTGCCTGGAAAATCCCATGGACGGAGGGGCCTGGTAGGCTGCAGTCCATGGGGTCCCTAGAGTCGGACATGACTGAGCGACTTCACTTTCACTTTTCACTTTCATGCATTGGAGAAGGAAATGGCAACCCACTCCAGTGTTCTTGCCTGGAGAATCTCAGGGACGGGGGTGCCTGGTGGGCTGCCTTCTATGGTGTCGCACAGAGGTGGACAGGACTGAAGCAACTTAGCAGCAGCAGCCAAGATAATACCCCTTTTTTTTGTTTAGAAACTAGAGGTAAGCGCGCCATCTCGTGGCCTTAGCCAGAACTGCGAGTAGAAAACAGCTTTGCTGTGCCAGTAGTGTCTGGCAGGATTGAGGTCTTCTCCCCTCATTACCCAATAGTTTCTCCTTCCCTCTCCTTGAATGAGTGAGTGTGTTAGTCGCTCAGTCGAATCCGAATCCGACTCTTTACGACCTCAAGGATTGGGGCCCGCCAGGCTCCTCTGTCCATGAAATCCTCCAGGCAAGAATACTGGAGTGGGTTGCCACTCCCTTCTCCAGGGGATCTTCCCTACCCAGGAATGGAAGGCACATCTGCATTGCAGGCAGACTCTTTACCATCTGAGTCACTATGCTTTGGCAATGCAGGAGATCCCAGTTCGATCACTGGGTCGGGAAGATCCTTTGGAGAAGGGATTGGCAACCCACTCCAGTATTCTTGCCCAGAAAATACCACGGACAGAGGAGCCTGGCAAGCTACAGTCCATGGTATATCTATATAAAACTAAAACTTAATTCTCTTTTTCTCCGGTATAAGGAAAAAGTTTCATAGACTATCAGTCTGCTCTTGATAAGAGATTATGAAAGGTTTTTCTTTACCTTTTAATCTGCCTAGAAAAAACACAGATTTTGTGTCTTACCAAAGTAATTTCCTATGCTTCATATTCATCATCAGGTCTCCAGTTACTTAAAACCAAGTCTTCTGAGTATTTGCCTTTAAACTCTTTTTTCACTTTGGTTAGTTGGATAATTAAGTAGCTTCATAATGATCTGTGATCCTTCTTAGTCAAGCGTCCACCTTTTTTTAAATTTTGTATTAACTTGCCCAAATCAAATTATAAATGAAGTCTTTTTGACCTCAAAGTAATTTTGGAATTTCCCAAAGGTGCTCTGGAAAATTTCAAAAGATTTATTCTCTCTCCTTTTAAAAAAATGAGCTATTAAACTAATCAGGCTTATTTGATATTTTAAACTTTCTTTGGGTTATATTCGTGTATGTTAAATCTAAGTGTTCCAGAAATTGTATGAAAATTTCTAGATTTCTGATATGTCCTAGTATAATGTTATCAGTCATAATTCTAATTATCTTAAAATACTGTCACAGAAATAGCCAAATTTCCTTATCAATTGCATTACAATGTACTCTCATCATATCTTTAATGATGGCCATTTTTAAGCCTTTTGTCATTTATAGAAAGGAGATCAAACCAGTCAATCCTAAAGGAAATCAGTCATGAATATTCATTGGAAGGACTGATGTTGAAGCTGAAACTCCAATACTTTGGACACCTGATGCAAAAAACTGACTCCCTGGAAAAGACCCCGATGCTGGGAAAGATTGAAGGCAGGAGGAGAAGGGGATGACAGAGGATGAGATGGTTGGATGACATCACTGACTCAATGGACATGAGATGAGTTTGAGCAATTTCCTGGTGCTGGTGGACAGGGAAGCCTGGCCTGCTGCAGTCCATGGGGTTGCAAAGAGTCAGACATGACTGAGCAACTGAACTGAACTGATTGTTTTATTCTGATGATTTTGCAAAAGTTCTTCATCTTCCAGATTCATGGGAAGGACTATGAGAACTACGATTTCTGTAATCTTTCACATCATACCACTGGACTGGATAAGAATTTATAGAACTCTAATGAAAAAATTGAATTCATAAAACTGCTAACAAAAGAACAAGATCAACAAGAGTTAATTTATGTGGGGCTGAATCAACTTGATTCAATGTTTTGTTTTCCACATTTAAGGAAACCTCTTTTCTTTTCTCTTAAGCTATCTGACTTATATCTAGTTGTTCAAGTATACTCTTGGGGCTTCCCTGGTGGCTCAGATGGTAAAGAGTCTACCTGCAATGCAGGAAATGTGGGTTTGATCCCTGGGTCGGGAAGATACCCTAGAGAAGGGAATGGCTACCCATTCCAGTATTCTTGCCTGGAGAATTCCATGGACAGAGGAGCTTAACAGACTGGGGTTGCAGAGTCGGACACAACTGAGTGACTAACACACACACGAAGTATACCCTTATGAACAAAGGTGAAACAATTGATTTTCCTCTCCATCTGATCCCTCCAGAATTTGGAACCTTACTGGGTAGTTTTCATGGCAATTAGCAATTAACAGGACACAATTAGAAACACTGGTTATATTAACAAGGCTTTAACTGTGTAGGAGAAGAAATGTAATTTTCTCTCTACCCTTCCAAGGTTGTAGTTGAGATCTGCTGTAATAAAAGACTAACAGGAGAAAAACAAGCAGAAGTTTAATATCATGTATACCTCCTGTTCAGTTCGTGGGGTCACAAAGAGTCAGCACGACTAAAACAACTTAGCATGCATGCACGGATACCTCCTGTGAGGAGGTACCCAGGAAAACTGAGTAACTCCCCCAAATGACCCAAGCCATCACCTTAAATACTATCTTCTGCTAAAGACAAAAGATGGTGGAGTGGGGGCAGTCACAGGTGGTTACTGTTACTGAACTGGCTTTATTTGCTTGATGTTCAGCAAGCCAAATGGTGAGATGCTGAGGTTTTATAGCAGAGGACAAGTTTATTCACAAGGCAGCCAAGTTTATTCACAAGCAGACAGGAAAACAAGTCTCAGATCTGCCTCCCCGATGTTGAGAGGCTTGAGATATTTATGGGATAAAGAAGCAGGGTGGCCATAGGCATGGGGAAAGGTGACTGGAGGTAGTAGGGAAAAGGTAGTGTTTTGTGTAGGCGTAGCCGAGTTACCTGCTTCTTCATGGGATGTATGTTATGAAGAAATGGAGGTGCTTATCATAATCTAAGGGTAGAGTTTTTGGCCCTTTGATGTTAAAAGGTCGTTCATTGGACACCTGTGCAGGCTTGATTTTAGGATTGGTGGTCCCAACCAGTTTTAGCCAGTTTGAACTGGACAGGAGCTAACTCCAAGTTCCTAGAAAACAACTTAAGCCCTGTTACTATAGTGACCCCTACGTCAGAGATGGTAGGGGTGGTTAAGAAGTCTTATGACATATTACCTAAGCTTGGAGGATATGCAATTGAAGAAGGAAAAAAATAGAAAAAAAAGTTGAAAGCATGCTTAATCAGTAAAGACAGATTACAAACAGAGGGTTTTTTTTTTTTTTTTTAAACAAGCTGTTCCCTTATCTGCTGTTCTGTAAGATACACTCAAGGATTTCAGTTAAGGTGCCAGCTTCTGTTAACCCTATGGGGCATGGTTTTATAGTCAGACAAAGCACAGTAAACAAGAGTGCTGTTAAAGTTTGCTCCTTCTCCATGAGTTTATAGAGATTTCTGTCATCCTCCTCTTCCTGGTACCAAGAGGAAGACACCCTTACAAAGGAGACGTCCCTTACTAAACTCATTTTGCAAACTAATTAGTCTTCCTTTGATTATCTCTGATAGAAATGGGGGTGAGTGTAGAGAATAAAATTATGTTTTCAGTGGAAACTGTAACATACCTGTGTGGATTTCAGATTCTAGTCCTGTTAAATGTGTTTGATGTTTTGTAATTTGCTTGATAGCATCTCATAACTGCCCCTCCCTCTAAACATCTTTCTTTTGTCTTTAGCTGAAGATGCTATTTAAGGTGGTCGTTTGGGCTATTTCAGGGAGTTATTCAGTTTTCCTTGATTATCTCCTATGTATACAGGAGGTATATATAGTATCAAATTTCTGTTTGTTTTTCTAAGGTTGAAGTGAAGTGAAGTGAAGTGAAGTCGCTCAGTCGTGTCTGACTCTTTGCGACCCCATGGACTATAGCCTACCAGGCTCCTCTGTCCATGGGATTTTCCAGGCAAGAGTACTGGAGTGGGTTGCCATTTCCTTCTTAATCTATCTTTTATTACACAGGGGGGTCTCAGCCAAGGCCCCAGAAGGATAGAGGGAAAATTATTTTTCCTCCCCTGCAACATCCATGTACTTATGTTGTGTGTGTACATATATCTCCTTTTATACAGTTTGTTCCCTGGTGGCTCAGACAGTAAGGTATCTGCCTGCAATGTAGGAGACCCGGGTTTGATCCCTAGGTTGGGAATATCCCCTGGAAAAGGAAACAGCAACCCACTTCAGTACTCTTGCCTGGAAAAATCCCATGGACAGAGGAACCTGGCAGGCTACAGTCCATGGGTTCACAAAGAGTCAAACACGACTAAGCGACTTCACATACAGTTTGTCAATTTACTTTTCTATATAGTATATATGTATGTTACCTTATATATTTATATAATATTGTCAACTAAGAAGATGTGCGTATTATTCATTTACATATTTATTGTCATCATATCTTATATAGCATATATTTTATTGATTCCTTTTTTTTTTACACATGTACCATGGCATTCATCCACATGCACATTCCATCAACCACAGTCCTTGACAGTAGTGTCTATAGTGAACATAAAATTGTTCTCATTGATTTCAGAGGCCTCTGTCTGAAGGCCACATGAATGGGCAGGTCCCCCAAAAAAGCATAAGGCAGAGCAAAGAGCACTAGCTTTGTTTGGAACTGAGCAAAGAAATTCAAAATGAGCTAGAACCTACTTTAGACCAGATATTTAATCTCTGAGATCTTAAATCCTTACAACACTTTGAGGAAGGCGTTCATCCTTATTATAGATGAGGAGACTGAAACTCAAAAAGGTTTGGTGACTTATACAGGATCACACAACCTGTAGGAGGAGGTTGGATTTGAACTTAACATTTGTCTGCCTCTTAACCATTATGCCTTGCTTGCTCCTAAAATTTCACACTGAGTCTAGTGGCACTCACTTTCTGGAACTCAGAAAAGGTGTGAACACTACCCCACTCTTATTATTTACCACAAGAATGCTTTTGCAATCAGAAAATTTAATAGAATGATCTCTTTCAAAATCTTTGAAGTTAAAAAAATCTCAAAGAATATCAACTGGCACATGAGAAACATGAAATATTTAAAACATATATTACAGATTTTGAGATATCTTTGAAATATATTAAAACATATAAATCTCCACTCACCAATAGAAAATAAGAAAAGTATATGGAGAAGTTCACATGAGAAACAATTCATATACATGGAAACACACATATTCATAGAATTTGAATGATATTATATAAATGACATTATACCCTACTTTTTATTCAACAAAATGTTCTTTTTTCCATTCCAGCATGTCTTAGAAATCTATCCAGGTTGTTACCTACTATGGTATAAGAAATGTATTTGATTTTTGTCCCGTTACTTGCGCATTGCTCTTCAAAGCTTTGGAACTGCCTGAGTGATAGGAGTCTTTTGTTATTCATAGGGAGACCCTTTTGAGCTTATGCTTAAGGGGGTGGGGCCACTAGATAGCTTCAAGATGGGGCTGGTCACCAGAAACCAGAACTTTCAGCCCCAAGGACAACTGGGAAGGGGAACAAGACTGGATGAGCTTCCAGTCGGCTTCCCCAGTGGCTCAGTGGGTAAAAAGTGAAGTGAAAGTCACTCAGTCGTGTCCGACTTTTTGAGACCCCATGGACTATACAGTCCATGGAATTCTTCAGGCCAGAACACTAGAGTAGGTAGCTTTTCCTTTCTGCAGGAGATATTCCCAACCCAGGAATCAAACCCAGGTCTCCCGCATTGCAGGAGGATTCTTTACCAGCTGAGCCACAAGGGGAGCCCAGTGAGTAAAGAATCCACCTGCAATGAAGGAGATGCAGGGGAGGTTTGTTTTTATCCCTCAGTCAGGAACATCCCCTGGAGGCTAGTATTCTTGCCTGAAAAATCCCATGGAAAGAGGGACCTGGCACAAAGAGTTAGACACAGCTAAGCATGCAAGCACAGACTGGTGAATGCATCCACATGCTGAGAGGGTGGGACACACCACTTCCTCGGGAACAGAAGTCCATGCATTCAGGTCCCTTCAGGACCTTGCCCCTACCTCCTCATCTGACTGTTCATCTTCTTTAAAATAAACTGGAAAACATAAGTAAACCTCTCCAAGTTCTGTGAGCCAATCTAGCAAGTGTATCAAACTGAGGCAGAGGTTCATGGGAACCTCTGGTCTATAACTGGTCTGTCAGAAGCCCAGGTTGACATCTGGAGTGCGAGGGGGCACAGTCTTGTGGAAATAAGCCCTTAACATGTGGGATCTGACACTCCCTCAGTGTCAGAGTTGTTAATTGCTTGGTGGGTTAAAAAACTGGCCTCTGTAATGGACATCTGTCCTCTGAATTGCTGCTGGACTGGTTCAGTCAGATCTCTGAGGCCAAACCTCCATGGCTTTGCCTCAAGCTTTCTCCTGCTTTCCCCCTTCTGTCTAGACTGCCCTCTGCTTCTCTGTTAAGCAAAATCCTATTTAATCACTAAAACTCAACTGAAGTATCTTCTTCACAGTCATCAGAGTTACATGTCTTTTCCTGGTGTTCCTAGAATTACCAGTTGACTAGACTTTATTTATTATCAAGCTAAAACTATGTTTAGACGTCTCTCTCCCATATAAAGGCTTCCCAGGTAGTTCAGTGGTAAAGAACCCACCTGCCAATGCAGGGGACATAAGAGATGCAGGTTCAATCCCTGGGTTGGGAAAATCCTCTGGAAGAGGGCATGGCAACCCACTCTGATATTCTTGCCTGGAGAATCCCATGGACAGAGGAGCCTGGTGGGCTACAGTCCATGGAGTTGCAAAGAGTCAGACACAAATGAAGTGACCTAGCACACACGCATGCTCCCATATAAATCAGTGATCCCCGGGAACATTTGTGTCTTATTTGACATCCTATATAGGACAGAGGATAAAAGATTTATTAAATATAAGTTTGGTGAACCAAATATTCAAGATTGTAACTGTCTCCTCTGTTTCAACCTCTATCACCCAGACCTCAAAAAACTAGGGTTGATTTGGACCCTTTCGAGAGGCTGAGAGGCCAAGAGTGAGTAAGGCTGTGAGAAAGCTAGGCTCAGGAGGGAAGAGTTCTGTGCTCTAAGTTCATCTGGATTCTGGGAAAGGCAGCAGCCACCAGTCTGGAAAGGCCCCCAGTCAGGCCAAATGGTGTTCCTAAGAAAGACCCCTTCTCACTCCACTCTGGTGGACAGTGTGGACTCAGAGCATCCTGGATCTGGAAGGGACCGTGTTCATTGCTCTACCACAGCCCCAGAGCCCACGTTTCAGGGAGAAGGAGGAGGACACAGAGGCATGGAGAAGGGTAGAAGGCGCCCAGCCTCCACGGCCCTTCAGCCAGTGGCAGCCCAAGCCCTGCCCAGCCAAGAGCCCGCTACTGCAACCTTCAGCCCAGGTCTGCACCTGCCTTCCCTCCCCCGAGTGTCTCCCAGAAAACAGAGGTGCCACCCCACCTTTCCTGAGTCCCCTCCTTCCTTCTCTGGGCATCTGCAAGGGTCTGTGCGTGTGTGTGTCCCTTCCTCATTTCTCTGGACATCTGCAGTGTATGTGTGTGTGCGTGCCTGTGTATGTGTGTCCCAGTTCAGTTAGGACGAGGCCAGAAGCAGAAGAGAGGGGCTCCTGTCACTGCACTTCCCACCTGGCTATTCCCCCTGGGGTGGGAGTGGGGGAGGCAGGCCTGGGCGCCCCAGGCTGGACGGGGCCTGCTACAGTCCCAGGCAGCAAGTCTTGAGATCCAAGTACTGACACGGGTGTCATTAGGAAAGAATGCAGATGCGGTAGCAGCAGGGGGAACGTCTGGGCTGGAGAGAGCAGAATTCCTCAAGTCCATCTCCAGACAGATGGGCCCTGCAAAGGCAAACCAGACCTCCATGGAGTCTGTGCTGGAGAGGGGCTCCGCAGGCAAGGGTCGGGGGGACTCTGTATCTGCCACACAAGTGCAGTCTCACCAGGGAGCAGGAATCCCTGAACCAGAGACCTACCCTGGGCTTCCTCAGAGCTCCCAGAGAAAGGCCACGGCCCTGGAGACTGTTGTCATGGCAGCAGCTGGCAGGGGCTGACAGTCTGCCCCCTTGGCCTGCGTGGCTGCCCTGCCTGCCTTCTGGGACCTTCAGCTCCTGCTCCCTGAAAAGGCCTCTGCTGTCCACTCTGACTGCATGTAAACATGGCTGGAGCCCATGTCTCTGTGAGCAGCTTTCACCAAGGAAATATCCCTGTAGCATATTCTGAACATCTCTAGATGGTGAGATGTTGGGAGCAAGTCCCTCCTGAATCATACAAGCCATCAAGGAACCTAGTGAGGATAACCGGAAGTCCACAGATGTATGTCCCAGGGCTGGTCTCTTTCCTGGCTTGCTAGATGAACTTAGCAATATATTTAATCTTTTTCCAGGTCTATTTTCTCATCTGTAAATAAGATCAAAATCAGATTTATAAAATTGTGTCTGTATAGCATGTATAAATAATTTTTCAATCTGGTCTCAATTCAGAGATGCACAATAACGACATTTTGGACTAGGTTCAAAGTGGTGTTAGTTTGGTTACAACTAAAGCAGCAAATATGCAAAGCAAAGGACACAAAAGAGATGATAGTGCAGGTGACTGAAGGAAGCAATCCCTTCTCTGTCTTGTAGGTCACTGTAGTGTGGCCAAAGCCCAGTGGTCTTGGCAGCCCATGTGACATGAGATGCTCACCAAGTCAGAGGAGCACAGAACTGTGGGTTCACCACTGTTTAACATGTTATTGACCAGGGATTTTTGTTGAAATTCACAACTGTGGTGTTAATAAATCTCTTGTCAATAATGTGTTAAGCTCCCAGTGCTGTCAGCTTGCAGAAATAATTATAGATTAACCTACAAGGCGCTTTCCCTTGTAGCTCAGCTGGTAAAGAATCCGCCCACAAAGCGGGAGACCTGGGTTCGATCCCTGGGTTCAATCCCTGGGTTGGGAAGATCTCCTGGAGAAGGGAAAGGATACTCACTCCAGTATTCTGGCCTGGAGAATTCCATGAACTGTATAGTCCATGGGGTCACAAAGGGTTGAACGTGACTGAGCGACTTTCACTTTTACTTTCACAAGGCGCTCTATTGGCTCTGTGTGAGGCACTTCACCAAGACCTAATGCCAGCTTCTGGGCCTTGACATTCTGTGACAGCACTGAGAAATGCCTCTCTTCTGTATTTGGCCTTCAGGTAAGGAGTTTTCAGTGTATGTCAACTTAGGGGCATTTTTGTGGACAGGGCTAGACATGATCTATTTCATTGGGAGGAGAATATGTCCACCTCTGCTCAATTTGGCAGAAGAAAAGTCCTAGAATATTTATCCAAAGATTGTGTGGGAAAAAGTAAGGAACATATATTAACAGCATAAAGGGAGGCATGAGAAAGGATAAAAGAAGAGATCAAAGGTGTTCAAAGTGAAGGAGATCTTCACTATCTGCCATTATAAGTGATGAAATCAGATGTTGACTACCATCCAAGCCATGGGTCCACAGTGCTCTGAAAATAATCCTTTTTCTTCTAGCCTGAGCTAAAGTACCTAGTTCTCTCCAAAAGCAATGGTGGTGTGAGGCCTTTGAGGTCATATGTTCATATGGCTCTCTGTACCTGTGATCTATTTTTATGCTCCTGAAACATCCCAAGGAGCATTTCCTTTATGAGATGTGCCTTCCTTTATATTTCCTGTTCATATTCCTTTATAGTACCAGGTCTGGGTAACTATTCATTCTAGAAGAATGGCACAGCAGGAGCAGAGTGGGTAAGGCATGTTGGGAGTCACACTGACTCGGGGGCGGGGGGGTCTCTTTTGGCTGGTACAGAGGAAAAACTGTTAATAAAGCTTATCCTATGTGACTCAGACCAGGTCCTGAAGAGTGATGAAGGTCAGGATAGGGAATCTAAGATTGTTCAATGGACTGTGGGCCAGAGCATTTGAGCAGAATGGCAAGATAAAATCAGGAAATAAGGTAGATTAATTCCAGTTTGCACTGGACATTATCTTCTCCAAATTTCTACTGACCTGCTAATAATCTCCACCTCACATGAGAGGTGAGAGGGCACGAGGAGTTGTGCACTAGCCTATATAAAGCAACTGTCCCCATGCAGGACACATAGCAGGTACAGTAGTGATAACTTCCCAGAGACCTCTAAAGGATAATCATTTCCTTGTGATTTGGCCTTTTTGTCTCCCCCAATTTATTCACCCTCAACGTAATATATACACTGGTGGTTATACAAAACAATCATAACTGCCTTTCATTGCATGTCCAAGATGGAAGGCTTCAGCACCCCCAATTTAGGTAAATGGTAAAATTCTTAGCAGCCAAAACAATGTTGGTTAATACAGCTTAGAAATTCTGTTAAAACTGTAAGCAGTAACTAATTCATGATTATGTATATGTGAGGTTTGGGGGGCTCATTAGCCGAATACAGTTGCCTAGATGAAATGGAAAACTCTGAATGCATAGATGTAATGCAGAGGTTAATTCACCCTGAAAAGGGCCCCTTGATTTGTATGGGCACTATCTAAGAAGGGTTATGGCAGGCAAAATTTTAAGATGGTCCCAAAGATCTTCAAGCTTATTCCCTCCTATTTATTGTAGATGGGACCGATGAATATGAAGAGCTACCGCTCCCATGATTATGTCACATTATATGGCAAAACGGATTTTGCAGATAGAATCCATGTCCCAAATCATTGCATTAATCAAAAGGGCAATCACTTAGTGGGTCTGACCTAACTGAACAAGTCCTTAAACAGATGACCATTCCTTAAGTCAGAAAGATTTGAAGTGTGAAAAGGATTCAATGTGAGGGAGATTTTCCACTTTTGGCTTTCAAGATAGAGGGGCCATGTAGGAAGGAATGTGGGTGACGTATGAGCAAAGTGTGGCCCCCAGCTGATGGTCAGGAGGAAAACCAGATCTCAATCCTACAACCACAAGGAACTTAATTCTGCCACAACCATGTAAGCCTGGAAAAGGACTCTAAGTTCCCGATGAGTGTAGCCTGGCTGACACCTTGATTTCAGCCTTATGAGATCCTGAACAGAGAACTCAGTACATGCCTGACTTCTGACTTACTGAACTGGTAGCCAAAGAAATGGATGTTATTTCAAGCAGCTAAAATTGGTATTTTGTTACATGACACAGAAAACTAATACAGGGGTCATACAATGTCTCAGATATTTCTGTAAAGTTACCAAAGCAAAAATACTGACAATTAAAAAAATACTGTCTTTTTTTACTCTGACTCCCCTCATGTTGGTAGTGGTGAGATGGAGGTGGGCATGTTTGGGATCAAATTAAGGCGAAGTTGATTTGGAATTACATTTAGTTTGGGTTTACTTGTATAATTTATTCATGCTTTTCTCAGTCACTTCTGCATATAATTAATTACCAGTAAGATTTCACAGTGTACTAAGTAGAAGCTCTAAGATACAAACTAGTTACCTGACTCTAATGTTAATGAACTAATGCTATACTCTATTGCTGTTCATACTTTTAGTGAATCTTGAATAAATTTTACAGCTCAAATGAATACCATGGTGGTTTAACACCAGCCACTTGCTAGCATTTGATGCTATTTCCCACTTTATTACCTGATTCCAAGATACTTTTTCAGTCTTGGCTCCCATTGCTTCCCTATAAATATGTAAAATGTGATTTATCAAAGATGAACTTCTGATATTTTGCTACACTAACTACATGTATGGGTTTGCCCAATCACATCCACACAGCTTCATATTAATTTCTTGGTGAAATGGTATGAAATACTGACATTGACTAAGAAGATACCTTAAAATTCAAAATTTCTACTACTGTGAAGACTGTGGGAGAGGACAAATAATATTCCCCCTACCCTTCTAGGTTCTTTACTGAGACCCTCCTGTAATAAAGAACAGATTAGTAAGAGAAAAACAAACACATTTAATAACATGTATACATCCCAGGTGGCGCTAGTGGTAAAGAGTCCGCCTGCCAATGCAGAAGGCGCAAGAGAAGTGGGTTTGATCCTTGGGTCAGGAAGATACCGTGGAGGAAGAAAGGGCAATCCACTCCAGCTTTCTTACCTGGAACATTCCATTGACAGAGGAGCCTGGCTGGCAACAGTCCATGTAGTTGGAAACAGTTGCAAAGAGTTGGTCACGACTGAGTGAGCACACTTGCACGCATAGGTCCTGTATATAAAGAGGAGACCCAGCAAAACTGAGTAACTCCCAGAAATAGCCCAAGACACCCCCTTAAATCCCATCTCCAGCTAAAGACAAAGGATGTTACTGGTGGAGGTGGGAATGGGGGAGACCAGTCAATAGAGGCGACCAGGAAAAGCGAGGTAAACAAGAATAAAGTTGTTATGCAAATTTAACTTGTAGCCTTCTCCATTGATAAAAGTTTCTAGAGATTTAGTCATCCTTCTCTTCCAGGTACTGAGAGGGAGACACCCTTACAAGTGGAAATTTCCCTTATAAATGTAAATATCTCTTAGGAAAAGGTAACTTACCGGTTTTCTGAGCTTCTGCTAGGTCTGGATTTCTTAAAAAATCATCAGCCTAAAATAATCTTGTGCCCAAAGGTATATTTTGGAGTGGCAAATTCTGCTCCTCTTCAGGACACTGACATCAAACTGGTTTGTAAGCATCATTATTAAGAGTATTTAAGATAAAAATATTCACAAGAAAATTTAAATGTTAAGCTCATAAAAGAAAGAAATTTGACAGAGGTAGATAGCAGTTCTACCTCTAAAATTTCACCTGTCACCAATAATGAGTTGTAAAACTAAAATTTTTATCAACAATAATAATAGTAACAAATGTATTAACCATGCAAAGGAAAGATAGAATTATATTTACATTTTTCTCTAAGAAAAATTATATTACACAGACATATGAAGAGAGGAGCAAAAGTTTGTAATAAAACAAATTGTAGGGAAAAAGTCATAGAAGTGGGCCTGGCAGTAATTAATAACAATGCTGTGTGTATGGAAATTAAGATGTTTTGTATATACCAGCTGTTCAAATTTCATAATTTCTTGTGATTTATTATAAATTAACTTTGGCACCTAGTTGCCTGCATTTCTCATGTATTTTTGACATCCTTTTTCATAAAGCACGTCCACTGAATTTTAAGTTTCAGGCCTCACAACTTAGATCTGTCCCTGAGATGGTAAGAAGTAGTATGAAATTTTGGTTGTAATTGGAAAGGGACAATATGGATGTGGCCATGATAGGGAACTAGGAAACAGAGGAATTGTGGAGGTTAATCACAATCTTGAAGACCTGAACATGTGACTGACCAGTTTTTAAAATCTGAAGCTCCAAGTTGGTTTTATGAAATTATGTGACCTCAGAGGCTGACTTCATGGGCCCTCCCCTCCTTCCGCCGCCACATACACAGGGGCCCTTCACAAGGGGAGCCTCAGCTGCTCTGTCAATTTCAAACTTCCAAAAAATGTGGCTGCCTGAAGGATCCATATTTGTATTATCGCTGAGCAGGGAAAACAGGTGGCTGGGTTGTTTACTTATTCCCACACATGCTTGAATCTACCTCCTGCTTCCCAAATGACAGCAGAGAGCTCTTTTCTCTTTTTTAATGGCAAACAGGATGTAGGCTGATAGTAATAACAGTAACGATAATAACTATAAGAAACAGAACTGACACATATTAAAAAGAACTAGTAAAAATCTCTCTCACTCGGACCCTCAATTCCTCAACCCTATTTCAAGTGCCTGGACAGGACTGCAAGGGAAATTGGTCGACCTCCGGGGGAGGGGAGGTGGAAAGTCTAGGAAGCAGGCGGAGGGAAAAAAAAAGGAGACTCCGGGGATTAACCCTCAAGGGCTGATTCTCTCTGATAATCTGAGAAAGCCACATAAACATTCCAAGGAGATGATACACTTGACAAAAGGTTTTCAGGTTCCGGGGCGGGGCGGGGGGGGGGGGGGCGCCGGACACCTCGGCTCCAGCTGTGCTGTTGAGCTAATCGAGGACCTGAACTCACTGTTAACATGGCTCGCTGGGCAAAGGGCTGACGTGAACTTCACTCTCTGTGTAGTCTGAGTCGTCTTTCCCGCCTAGGCACCATCTCCCGCTTACCTTGGAGTAGGCGTAGGCGGGCGCGCTTCTCGACCGGAGGAAGCGAGTAGCATCTGCCCGCGATGTGATCAGAGGCTACCCAAAAGCGAGGGCCAACACCGGTGCGGGCCCACGGCTGCACTCACTGCCTATGCTCCTTTCCAGCTCCTGCTCCTGTCGACTTTGGGGCAAAAAAAATGGTGGGCTTGTGGGGCGGCGGTCAGGCTTGGGTACCAGCTCCCTGCTGCCTTGAAAGCAGGTTGGCCTCCGGCCCAGGAAGAGAGGAGGAGGAGGCAAATCCCTGGGTTCCCCGCAAGAGCAGGTGGAAGCCACCTGCAAACCACCGGAAAGGAAAGTGGGGAGGGGGGACCCGGGAGCAGGGCCAGTACTGCAGTTTTCACCCACAGCCTCGTCTTCTATCCATTTTGATTCAGAAAATGGTGGGCAACGGGAATGCTGGGGCGGTGGGCGGGAACCCTGCGTGGGTGCAAGCTTCCTCTTGCGGAAGACGCGGGCGGGTGGGTGGAGGGAAAGATGGAGAGAGGTAAGCACCCCGGATTCCTGCCGGCGGGGTGCTTGTAGACCCTAGGGGTGAGGGCGGGCAGACATGGAAGCAATCCTTCCAGGGACTGCATTCCCCACACTCTCGCCCTGTCGCCCTGCGGAGTTGATGGAGCTCTGGAAAGGAGTGTAAGGAAAACATGGTCTTTTTTCACAAGAAAATTCCTGACATGCCACACTAGAAGGTTAGCAATATAGTTCTGGATTTTTTTTTTAATTTTTCTTCTTTTGTTCGCATCTTCTGTTTTTCCATGTACTTGGGTAACAAATAAAGTTAAAAAGATTAAAAAGTATAAAATTCAAAAGGGTTTGTCAAATCTTCAGATAATTGTTTTAACATCACTAATCCATAAGTCTGTCCCCCAGTATGTTTTTGTTACACAATATGTATTTTAACGTTTCACAGGTGACTCTATTGCATCCTAAACTTTGAGAGCCATCTCTTGTCAGGTTAGGCTAAGCTTATGCTGGTGTAACAATCCCCAAACTTCAGTGGCTTAACATGGTTTAGTTTCCAGCACACAAGGAATGCCCAGCATCCCTTAGTGAAGGTCAGGGGTGAGGGGGCTCTGATTCCTATAGTCTGTCATGGACCCCAAGCTGACAGAGGCTCCACAACCTGGAACCTTGCTGGTTGCTGTGGCAAGGGGAGAGTGTCATAGAAATCTCTCACCTACTCCCTCTATAAAGTCACTGTAGTCTAGAAGTAACAGAAGTCGCTGCCATGCACAGCTGATTAGCCAAAACTAGTCATGTAGCCTCACCTAATGACAAGGGGCCGAGGGAGCTATGGGATTAGAACTATAGTTTTCCGTGTGTGGAGAGGCAGTGTATAAACAGAAAATATTCATAAAAATTCCAGGGGGAGTGCCTTTGTAAAGCACTAGAAGAAAAAATTGAAAATTGTAAAGAAAAAGTGACAAGTTTCTATGGAACAAAGCAAGAATGAATGAACCCTTGGCTTTTTCTTTTCCCTCTATGTTGTTATTTTGGGGGAATCTTCAGACTATTCTTTTTTTTTTTTTTTCTTCAGAATTATTATAATTTTATTTAAAATGTTGTAACAACATTTAGGATTCTGACATTCTCCACTCCAGACTATTCTTTAAACTTGATGGATGCTGGTCCAGATGGATTCTGGCTGGAGTGAGATGAGAGTCCAGCAACACACCAGTTCTATAGGACAGGATGAATCTAGCCCCTGGGCAGGATGTGGAAGGGC
>NW_024080573.1:10816-35255 GCF_014754425.2 Oryx dammah | reverse complement strand
CAGTACTTTGGCCACCTCATGTGAAGAGTTGACTCATTGGAAAAGACTCTGATGCTGGGAGGGATTGGGGGCAGGAGAAGGGGACGACCGAGGATGAGATGGCTGGATGGCATCACGAACTCAATGGACGTGAGTCTGAGTGTACTCTGGGAGATGGTGATGGACAGGGAGGCCTGGCGTGCTGCAATTCATGGGGTCGCAAAGAGTCGGACATGACTGAGCGACTGAACTGAACTGAACTGAACTGAAAAAATGATACTGTGAAAGTGCTTCATTCAATATTGCAGCAAATTTGGAAAACTCAGCAATGGCCTTAGGACTGGAAAAGGGCAGTTTTCATTCCAATCCCAAAGAGAGGCAATGCCAAAAATGTTCAACTACCACACAGTTGCACTCATCTCACATGCTAGAAAAGTAATGTTCCAAATTCTCCAAGCCAGGCTTCTACAGTACATGAATTGTGAAATTCCACATGTTCAAGCTGCATTTAGAATGGCAGAGGAACGAGAGATCAAATTGACAACATCCGTTGGATTATCGAAAAAGCAACATAGTTCCAGAAAGACATCTATTTCTGATTTATTGATTATGCCAAAGCCTTTAAGTGTGTGGATCACAACAAACTCTGGAAAATTATTAAAGAGATGGGAATACGAAACTACCTGACCTGCTTCCTGAGATATCTGTATGCAGGTCAAGAAGCAACAGTTAGAACTGTCATGGAACTACAGACTGGTTCCAAATCAGGAAAGAAGTACATCAAGGCTATATATTGTCACCCTGCTTATTTAGCTTTTATAAAGAGTACATCAAGAGAAATGCTGGATTGAATAAAGCTCAAACTGGAATCAAGATTGTGGGGAGAAATATCAATAACCTCAGATATGCAGATGACACCACCATTATGGCAGAAAGCAAAGAACTAAAGAGCCTCTTGATGAAAGGAAAGAGGAGAGTGAAAAAGCTGACTTAAAACTCAACATTCAGAAAACTTAGATCATGTCACCTGGTCCCATCATCACTTCATGGCAAATAGATGGGGAAACAGTGACAGACTTTATGTTTTGGGGCACCAAATCACAGCAGTAGGTGACTGCAGTCATGAAATAAAAAGATGCTTGATCCTCAGAAGAAAAGTTTTGGCCAACCTAGACAGCATATTAAAAAGTGGAGGCATTGCTTTGCCAACAAAGGTCCGTCTAGTCAAACCTATGGTTTTTCCAGTAGTCATGAACCAATGTGAGAGTTGGTTATAAGGAAAGCTGAGCACTGCAGGATTGATGCTTTTGAACTGTGCTGTTGGAGAAGACTCCTCAGAGTCCCTTGGACTTCAAGGAGAACCAAGCCATCCATCCTAAAGGAAATCAGTCCTGAATGTTCATTGGGAGGACTGATGCTGAAGCTGCTACGTCAGTACTCTGCCCATGTGATGGGAAGAACTGACACATTTGAAAAGACCCTGATCTTGGCGAAGATTGAAGGCCAGATGAGAAGGGCATGACAGAGCATGAGATGGTTCGATGGCATCACCGACTCAACGGACATAGGTTTGATTAAACTCTGGGCGTTGGTCATGGACAGGGAGGCTGGGCATGCTGCAGTCTTTGGGGTCGCAAAGAGTCGGACATGACTGAACGACTGAACTGAACAATGTTGTTTAGCTTATCTTGCTATTTTTGTCTTCTGCGAAAGTTTATTTTCTTTTTTTAATGTTTTATTTTATATTGAAGTATAATTGGTTAGCAATGTTGTGTTAGCTTCCCGTGTACAGCTGCTGCTGCTGCTGCTAAGTCTCCTCAGTCATGTCCGACTCTGTGCGACCCCATTGACGGCAGCCCACCAGGCTCCCCTGTCCCTGGGATTCTCCAGGCAAGAACACTGGAGTGTATTGCCATTGCCTTCTCCAGTTTTCCTTTAAAATTGGAGGAAGTTACAGTTCAGTACACACAGGCAAAGTTGTATCTGACTCTTTGTGACCCCATGGACAGTAGCCCACCAGGCTCCTCTGTCCATGGAATTCTCTAGGCAAGAACACTGGAGTAGGTTGCCATTCCCTTCTCCATTATATATATATGTATATATATATTCAATTATATATATATATTCAATTGAATATATACATATTTTTTCAAATTCTTTTTCCATTTAGGTTCTTACAGAGAACTTACAGCAGAGTTCCCTGTGGTATAGAGTAGGTCCTTGTTGTTTATCCATTTTATTTTTAATTTATTTTTTAATATACATTATTTATTTTAATTGGAGGTTAATTACTTTACAATATGGTATTGGTTTTGCCATACATCAACATGAATCCGCCACAGGTATACACGTGTTCCCCATCCTGAACCCCCCTCCCTCCTCCCTCCCCGTACCATCCCTGTGGGTCGTCCCAGTGTACCAGCCCCAAGCATCCAGTATCATGCATCGAACCTGGACTGGTGATTCATTTCATATATGATATTATACATGTTTCAATGCCATTCTCCCAAATCATCCAACCCTCTCCCTCTCTCACAGAATCCAAAAGACTGTTCTATACATCTGTGTCTCTTTTGCTGTCTCACATACAAGGTTATCATTACCATCTTTCTAAATTCCATATATACGCATTAGTATTCTGTATTGGTGTTTTATTTATTTTTTTTGAATAGTGTGTACATGTCAATCCCAAATATATTTAATTGATATATGTCTTTTATCATAAGACTCTTTAAATCAGCATGGAGTGTTATCAGAATGAACATTTTACTAATGAGAACATTAATTAGTAAAATATTCCTAGGCACAATACAAGATATTTGATCACAAGTGTCTCAAGTTTTCTCTTCTCTTAAAAATCAAAAGCATAGGAAAATATTGAGTAAAATAGTCTTCCCCCAAAAAGAACTAGCACATTCTCTTACTGACAGGAAAAACAAGAATGTTGATAACTGAATACTTTGCAAGACTCTAAGTTAAACTAGTTAAAACCAAACATTAGATTTTCTATAAATTGATGTTTGACCGAGGTGCTTGCAAATTTCTCTTCTCTGCTTATAGACTATATGCAAGTGCATTTGGATTTTCATAATTTAAAATACCCTGAGAGAAGATTAATTTTGCTAGCAAATAGCAAATGGTTTAGTTACTGTTCTTTCTGAAATATATTTTCTTCAATAACTATAGCAACATATGTTATGATTGTTCTCTCTTTGTAACATATAAATGAATTCATTGGAATCTCAGTGGAAAAGAGGCACAGACTATTCAAAACTTGAATAATGAGCATGTACTTTTTAAAAACAATATGAAGAAGAAACATAATAAAGTCAAGATTCTGATAAAATATATAAATGCTTGTAATAAAACGTCATGATAAATGTGCCACTACCTCTGCAACTGGATTAATATCTATTTGGTTAACATCTAGTAAGTAGATAAAATAATCAAACAAACCAAAAATAAGTTGGAGAAGTTCATGCTGAACTTAAACTTTTGTGTAGAGGCACTAAACAATAGTGGACAAGGCAATACTCAGGAAAAGAAAATGTCAGTGTTGCTCAATTAAAAATAATTTTTTTTCCAATGTACATGATTTCAAGTTATGAGTCCTTCATGAAAATATTATTAGAGGACTAATTAAGCAAAGTAAGCACTGATGACATTAACAGCAGCAGAAGTTTTGCTGAGCAGAAGATCTATTTAAACCTCAGATTAAAGATAAAACTCCTGAAGAATTGATGGTAATAAAACACAATGGAAATGCTCCAGTGGAAATATGAAAATAAGATCACCTTTTAGAGTAGACTGGTGACAGTAAAGAAATGAGATACCACTACACACTTATCGGAAAGGTCAAATACAAAAATTTGACAAACCATTTACCAGAAAAGTTGAGGGACAATAAGAACTCTCATTTGTTGTTAGTGGGATTGCAAAATGGTGGTCACTTCAGAAGCAATCTCTTACAGAGCTAAATATTGTTATATCACATGATCTAACAATTACACTCCTAGATAGTTCACCAGATGATTTGATAGCTAATGCCCACACAAAAACATACACATGAATTTTATAACAGCTTAATTCATATTATCTCTCTCTCTCTCTCATACACACACAAATTGGAAGCAACCGAAGTGACCTTTAATAAATGACTGGATAAACAAACTATGATACATCAACATAAACATAACAGAATATTATTCAAGAATAAAAAGAAATGAACCATCAAATCACAAAAAGAAATGGATGCAACCTGAATGAATGTTATTAAGTAAAATAAGCTAGTCTGGGAAAGGTTATACACTGCATGCTGCCAATTGTACAGCATTCTGGGAAAGATAAAACTGTAGAGCGAATAAAACTTATCAGAGGCTTTTTTCTTTTGCTTCAGAATAGTTTTATTAGTTTGGATAAGGTATGTCAACACTCAACAATTCCTCTCCTACTTTGACACACAAATCCACTCAATTGGAGTCTTCTTCACCCCAGAGCTCATATAATGTAATGTTATTGGGTATATCTGAAGGAACCTTGACATTGAGAGGGTTGAGGTTACTACCAGTTGCCATCAGTTCTTTCAGTTCAGTCACTCAGTCATGTCTGACTCTTTGGGACCCCATGGACTGCAGCACACCAGGCCCCTCTGTCCATCACTAACTCCCAGAGTTTACCCACACCCATGTCCATTGAGTTGATGATGCCGTCTAACCATCTCATCCTCTGTTGTCTCCTCCTCCAGCTTTCAGTCTTTCCCAACATCAGGGTCTTTTCAAATGAGTCATCTCTTTGCATCAGGTGGCCAAAATATTTGAGTTTCAGCTTCAACATCAGTCCTTCCAATGAACATCCGGGACGGATTTCCTTTAGGATGGGCTAGTTGGATCTCCTTGCTGTCCAAGGGAGTCTCAAGAGTCTTCTCCAACAACACAGTTCAAAAGCATCAATTCTTCTGTGCTCAGCTTTCTTTATAGTCCAACTCTCACATCCATACATGACTACTGGAAAAACCATAGCCTTGACTAGATGGACCTTTGTTGAAAAACCAGTTGCCATAGCAAGTTTCAGATTCTGCCCTGTGGACACAAATTTCACAAGGTACATCTCCAGTAGGGTTAAGGTATCGAGCATACTATCTTTGTCTGGGGAAACCATTTTTTTTTTCTCCTTTCTCAGAGAGCCAGATGAACCGCATTGATGGGCAAGAGGAGTCTGCACATTACTCTCGCCACTCTCTTCCACCAACTTCACTGTCACGTACATTAGCACAATGAAGAAAAGCCAGAAAATGTGATCTCAAGCCAGTCTTGGGCATGCTCTGGCACCTTCCCCTGGAATTCTTCGGCTTTCTCTCTCTGAGAAGTAAACATTAAGGCACAGACACAGGTAACACCCATGAAGAAGCACAGGAACCATTTGAGGGACCATGTGGTGAGCCAAGAGAAAATGGCCCCTGGTGCCCTGGTTGTCTTGGCACCTGGAGACTGAGGATCAGTCAGGGCTGGGCCCTTTGTGATGTCACAGAGGGCCCCGCCCCAGCCCGAACTCATGTGTCCATGGTGATGACTTCAGGGCAGCAGATAAGGAGGCTTGCAGGGGTTAACTGTGGAGAAGGCAATGGCACCCCACTCCAGTACTCTTGCCTGGAAAATCCCATGGACAGAGGAGCCTGGTGGGCTGCAGTCCATGGGGTCGCTAGGAGTCGGACACGACTGAGTGACTTCCCTTTCACTTTTCACTTTCATGCATTGGAGAAGGAAATGGCAACCCACTCCAGTGTTCTTGCCTGGAGAATCCCAAGGACAGGAGAGCCTGGTGGGCTTCTGTCTACGGGGTCGCACAGAGTTGGACATGACTGAAATGAATTAGCAGCAGCAGTAGCAGCAGGGCTTAAAGGGAAATGGCGAAATTTCTAGCAGGCAATCCTGTTCTCTCTCTCTTTCTCTCTCTGCAGTCCTCCCTGCTGGGTGCGGCTCCCCTTTCTCTTGTCCTGTGTCCAGGATCTAGCTGTTTTGGCCTCCCTCAATGACGTACTCTGTTTCCTCTGCTCTGGGAGAGTGCTGCCCTCTGGCTGAGTTCCCTCTTCCTGCAATAATGCTTGGAAAGCTTCTTCAGGAAGTAAGCTAGGGAAAATTTGAGTTCTCACCTCATTTTTCCCCTCCTCTCAGGCATCAGCAACCCGCATGTTGTACTATGTATGAAAACTGTCACAAAATTTTAGTTACTTCATGTGGGAGGATAAATCCAAGCCTGTTAATTCCTCATGGGCAGAACCAATTCCTAAGTCAGTCTTGTTGTTGTTGTTTTATTTTAATTGGAGGATAATTGTCATGTTTTTTTAAAAAAACAGTTTATCTTTAATTGATCTCTTTACAATTTCCATTTCTGTGTATATTTTTAATAGACATAATTCATTAGCACAATAGTAAACCTGTAACATAAAGAAATAGAGAGTCTGTGCACTGCAAGCAAAGATTTGCAACCCAACTTGGGGTGCACGGACTCTCTAGTTGTGCCACAGGCTCAGTGGCTGCAGCGAACCTGCATGCCCTGCACAGCAAGGTGAATTCTTAACCATAGGATGACCAGGGAAGTCCCCTCAAGTCCGCCTTAGTTAGTTATTGAATTCTGGGTATAGAGGATCAGTTATCTTTCCCTATGACGTGCGTGTGTGTGTGTGTGTGTGTGTGTGTGTCCTGCAATGAAAAGGTTGAGGGAAACTCCCGAGGAGTTTACATCAGTGCAAAGATGTAACAACTTTGATGCAGTCCTGAAAATTACCACTATTTATGGTGCAGAGGAGGTTGTTATGAGGGTCTGGAGTCTGCACCAACCCCATCTTCTCTATTGTACCTACCCCAGAGGCAGATCAGCAGGGAACATTTACCACGGCCATGTGCTGCTCTTCCCTACCCTCACATGAGCTGGCTTCCCTTATGCACACTAACTGCCTGGCCCTGGGCCATGTAAGTTTGAGCACCCTGTTCCTGGACATCTTCCAGAGGCCCTCACATACAAATGCTCTGTGGTACAGGCATTGTTTTCATCATATGACCTTGCTTTCTATATTAATAGTTACTCAAATATTATCTGAGAACAGGGTTGGTAAAAGATTCCATTAGTATATCAGTACATGGACTACACAGGTCATCTCACTCCACGTTCTCTGCTTCCAGGGCCTACCACTGGGGTTAGTTATTGGGGCCTCCTTGTTCCTTTCAAACATGTTTCTCTGTATTTTAACTACACACACACACACACACACACGGGGCTTCCCTGGTAGCTCAGCTGGTAAAGAATTTGCCTGCAATGCAGGAGACCCAAGTTTGATTCTGGGTCAGGAAGAGCCCCTGGAAAAGGGATAGGCTGCCCACTCCAGTATTCTTGGGTTTTCCTGGTGGTGCAGATGGTAAAGAATTCACCTGCAATGTGGGAGACCTGAGTTTGATTCCAGGATTGGGAAGATCCCCTAGAGGAGGGCATGGCAACCCACTCCACTAATCTTGCCTGAAGAAGCTCCATGGACAGAGGAGCCTGGAGGGTTACAGTCCATGGGGTTGCAAAGAATCAGACACAACTGGCTGACTAAGCACAGCACAGCAAACACACAGACACACACAGACACAGACACACACACACACACACAGCAGGCCCCACTATGAGCATCTCCCATTTGCTTCCCCTCTCCATGACTATTAACAGCATGTCCTGAAGGAGTTCCATCTGATCAGTACACACTGGTCCCCTCATTGCGTTCCATGGCCAGTGTGTGCTGCATGCTATACCGTGAACCCCTCACCGTTCATTTACCATCCAAAAATCGTTGACAATTAATGGACATAAAGAGGTTTTGCACAATTATTTGCTACCACCTTCCTTCTACACACAGGTCTACAAATGTGGGTGTGTTGATTATACATTTTTAAAGTGGAGCTGCTGGATCAAGACTCAGTCAGTCACCAATCACCCAGTGAGCAGCTATATGTGCCGGGCACTGGGGTGAATGAAAAAACTGGACCAAAAATGTCCTTCCCTCAGGGACAGGACAAGGTTTTGTCAGGAGTTTTCACTTTGATAGATGCTGCCACAATGCTGTCCATCTGTGGTCCAGGAGAAGTCAAGCTTGCTTACTGCCTCCTCACATCATTCTCAGGGAAGACAGAGGGGAATCCCCTTTCTCAGATGTCTAGGAGGGTGCTCCAGTCCCGTTTTGCCCACGCTCATCACCTGCAGATTTGAATACACTGGCAGCAGTGATTGGTTGTGGAGCTTGGTAGGCACAGAATCCTAGATCACTCTGGGCAGCCCACGTGGAAAACGCAGGTTCAGGCTCTCATGGGGTACAGGGACAGAGACCCCAGATGAGACCAGGGTTCACACAGTCAGGCACTGAGGCTGATGAGCAACAGCTTGCAGTGGGGACCTGGGGCCTGAGCACTGAAGGACCAGCGGAACCCAGTCTCCAGGAGTGTTTGCTGCCCAGTCAACAGGCTGGAGACGCTTCTCCGATCAGTGGCTGCTTTAGTGAGGTCGCTCTAGGAGTCAGCTGGCGTCCGTGGGCAGGGATCTCAGTTTCAGGTAATCATCCTTTTGAATTGCAGTGTCTGAAGCACTTCTAAGGTACATCTCACTTCCTCCTCACTAGGCCCCTTGAAGAAACCCTGTCACACCTGTGGGACCTTGAGTCAAGCTCTTTCTCTCAGAGACCCTCACCCTTTCCCACCAGCTCTGAGGAAAGTGCCCTGGACTCCTGGTCTGGGTCTGGATTTTCTCTGGATCCTGGAGATTTTCAGTTCCTCCCTCACCAGGACTTTATGACAGACACCTGTGTGGGGGCAAGAGCGGTGTCCTGAAGAATGCAGGGAGTAGACAGGGTCCTCAGGGGATCCTCTGAGGCAGTGCGGGTGCTGGGTGAGAGGCCACAGTTGGACAGAGGGTGTAAATGTGTCCCTGGGAGTAGGGCTGGGCGAGGAGCCAAAGAGGTCCCTGAGGTGGGAGGGGAGGCCTCTTGGAAGATGAGGGGAGGGCTGGGAATTTGGGTGAGAGGGGAGTTGTGGCAGCTGTCACCAGGAGAGGGGCTCTGGAAAATGACAGATGATTAGAGTGATGTAAGGGAATTGTCATAGGCACAGTGAGGGGAAAACCTCTCCTATCTCCAGAATTCAGTAGCCCATAGTGGGTGCTGACATAGACGACCAGATCCCCGGGGCTTCTTCTGTAAATCTGGGATTCACTCTGAACCTCCCATGGGGCAGGATACAAGGTTACCATGACCAGAGGTGACCGGGGATGGGGTGAGGGTTAGGGCCGAAGTCAGGACCCATATATGGGAAATCAGTTTCAGAACCCCTCAGCTCTAAGGCACATCACACCCCTGGAAGGAACCTGCCTTCCTCAGAATGACATGCTGGTGAATGCAGACTGCAGGGATTGCAAGACTGGCGGCCTCTCTCCCTTGGGGTTGACTTAACAGAGCCTCACTGCCACTGGCCACACAGAAGTCCAGAGGGAAAGATTTGGGGCTGTGTGTCCCAGAGTGCAGCCTGTAGGCCCTGTGGGGAGGGGTGTGAGGCCTCCGAGCTAAAGGCAAGCTGTTAGTTTGAGTAGTGTCTACTTAAAGAAAAACACAGTGGAAGTGCTGCGAGTTTAAGTTGGATTCAGGGTCTTCTGGGGACTAGAGCCCAGGACACAGCTACTCTGTTAGCTCTGAGGAAACTGCTCTGAGGAGGTAGCAGAGAGGTCAATATGAGTTTGGCTAGGAAATACATGCAGTGAAGCATGCATATTGGTAAAAGATTATTGTGAAACACAGAGATCAGATATCACAAGTTAATGCTTTTCATACTTTTCTGTGTTTGGGAAGATGCAAGAATCTGGGGTCACTGAACCTTTTCCTGAGGTATCCATGTAACTAAACCAAGGCCAGCTTGTCCAAAGCATAGTATGTCTCATCCTGTTTTTCACTCTGAATTCCTTCAGAATGCAGTGTCATTCAGCAACCAGAGATTACAACTTCACCCCATGGAACTGGCTGCGAGCAGTGCTGTTTGTCTTAGGGATCCTAACTCATCTGAGGCCGCAGTGGGAGTTTCTGAGCTGGATAGGGTCTGTGTCCTCAGGTGTGACGTATTTGAGCTGTTTGGGGTTGGTGTCCAGGATGAGCAGGCTCTGAACTATTTGTAGATCTCTGTCCCAGGCATGGAGTCTATGAACTATCTGGGTGGGGGGGGGCGGGGGTCTTTGCCCAGTGGGTTGGGCCTCTGAGCTGTTCATGTATCTGTGAATGAGAGTGTTCTTGAGAGGAAGGCTGGATGGATCCCACTCTCACGGGTCTTAGAAGTAGACCTGTGATTTTGCCTTTGCTACGATTTCTACCATGCCTCCCTAGAGATAAAAGCTTGGGGCCCCATCCTCAGTGAAAGTAAGTGATGTGCAGTTCAGAGGAGCCTATGGTAATAATCCTGATAAAAACAAAGCTTGCTGACATGACTACCACCCTTGATAGGGACCCTGTGACCAAAACTGTGTTCACACATTCACTCACTCAATCTGCCCAAACCACCACAAGGAGGGCACCATTTGCAGATGGGAGCCCAACCCCAAACCCAGTGCAGATGGAAGGCCTCAGCACACGAGGAGAAGAGATACTGGATGTAAGCTTGGGTTCTTTGGAGGAGTCAGGAAGACTCAGCACAGCCCTGGCCAGGTAGTGGGGAAAGGGGGCGTTTGCACAGGGCCACAAGGACCCTGGGACTGATGCACTGTCAGGGTATGTCTCTGTGTCTCCCCATCACACACTCAGCTTGTTACCTGATATATGAAATGTAAAGTTCTCACTCCTTTGGAGGTGGCGCTGAAAGTCACAGAGGTGAGCCTCCAAGCAGGTGGGGAGCAACCTCACATTCACCAACTTGCATGAGGCTCCACCACAAATGCAGAAATCCCTCCCTCTCTTTCCACCATTAAAACATTCATTGGCACTGAGGTCAGCAGGAGGGCAGTCTGGACAGAACAGGTTGTGAGGGACACAGTGTACAGCATGAGCTTCCCCACGACTGGAACATGTCCTTGTGTTGATGGGCAGAGGCCCCTGATGTGTGTCAAGGGGACATGGGCAACTGAATGATTTCCTAGATGCAGTCCCCAGGGAGGGGCCTCTTTTCTCCTATAGAAACAGGTACATCATCCGGTAGCAGGGCTGGGGGCCCATAGGTGGGTGTGCAACTAAGTGGGGACTCTTTGTTTCCAGAAATAGTCTCTCTGCTCCTGTCTAATGCTCTAGCTTTGTCTTTCTCCCTGACAACTCCGTGCCTGTTACATCATCCCCCTTTGCCTTTGCAAGACTGAATGTGACCTCACTCACACCATGAGGGTCCTTGTTCTGTCTCTCCTGAGGGTATCATCAATTGACATGGATGTTCACTGGGAGCAGTACGGGGGATTCCCCTTGAGAGTGGCGGATTCAAGGAAAGGCACATTCAGCTTCAGAGGGCCTGTGGTTTTCCTGGGGTAAACCAGGCCTTCCTCAACAATCATTGTGTAATCTGAGACTCTGAAGGAAGCATGGGGGCTTCTCTTGTAAGAACTCTCAAGTCAAAGTCCTCCCCATGGCCAATAGGCCTTATGGGACCTGCCCCTCATTACCTCTCTCATCTGATCTCTTGGCTCTCCCTCCATCATGCTGTGACAGTCACATCAGCCTCCTCACTGTTTTCACACACACAACACTGAGTTCCACCCCCCAATTTTTCCACTGGCCATTATCTCTGTCTGGGGTACTTTTCTCCCAGAGAGGCATCTCCTTTAGGCTTTAGCTCAAATCTTGTCACAATCTTACAAAGAACTTCCCTGACCACTCTTTCTAGACATGATCCCCTCTCTCTATTTCACTATCCTGATTTAATTTTAACCACAGCAGTTAACAAACACCTGAAAAACTACTTAGAGTTTGGGGCTGTATGATCGCCACAGAATGTACATTCCATGAGGGCAAGGTTGATTTTCTCCTTCCTAACCCTTATAGTTGTGCTTGACACATACTGTGGAGAGAATGAATGAATGAATAAATTTAAACTCGTTGAGAGAGGCACAGATATACAGGTTGAGGATTCTGCTAGGGAACATATTCAGGGATGACAAGATGATGACAAGGCTGTGGTCTTTCTCTCATCTACACGGTGTCTTTGGGGCTCCTTGGGGATGACCCCTTTCCTAACAGAATGAAAAGTCCTGTTGTCCTTTCACATATCACTCGCAGTCAGCGACAGAGGTCATCCCCACACCTGAAATGTGGGTCCCCACATTCAGGCCCCAGACCTGAATGGGCCTTCAGATCCCATTCTCAGAAGCTTTATCTCTCCTGCCAGTTGGGGGACTGTGGCTGGCTTTCCCCATGAGACCTATTCTGTCTTAAACAGGAAAACACAAACAAGCACAAATGCCACTGCCCAGAACAGAGAAAATTCTTTGAATGCTTCCTGTTACAATAGTGGCCACCACAGAGGAGTGTTCTTCAGTTTATGAAGACTTTTTCCTGAGTCCAAAAGTGTGGTAATCTGAGTTTTTCATCCTGACTTTGTCTTTGCATATCATCCTGGGATGGTATGGGCATCTACGTCTGTTGTTTCCCAATGCCACCACCAAGGGGCGCTGGAGATGAAACAGTTCTGTCTTGGGATGTACCACCGAAGTGTAGCGGTGGGACCACCCCCTCTGGAAGGTACCATTGGGAGAGTGCGTGTGACAACACAGAGGGTCCCCTGACACCGCATCGGGGCATCGACCACACTTCCCAACGGAGGCACTCAGGGCGCCACTGGGTCCAACGGCATTCGTTCCCTTCCATCTTCCCGCCGCATTTGAACTCGAGTGCACACCGATATTAAGCTGCAACTTTTTTTGTCTCTTTTCCAACTCCACCCCTTCTTTTCTACATGGTCACATCCAAGGTGGGGTTGGCTACATAGCGAGAGATCGCCGGAATTAGCTCTTCCGGGGCGCGAGTCCACGCGGAAGTCCGGCTACTCCCGCCCTCCTTCGTCTCCTGCTCAGTTCCCATTGGCTGCCTGTCTTAGACAGGCACTGAGGTCGCGGAGCTGGAACTCTGGGCGAGAGGCGTGTGTATACCACTGCGCCTGCGTTTGCTTGCGCAGCTTTTCAGAGGGCAATTTTCCTTCGAGTTTTACCGCTTTTCCGGAAGGGGTTGAATCGCTGCCTTGGTGAGTGGCGAGATTTGGGACAGTCAGTGGCTGTGCAGGCTGACGGTGTTTCAGTGTTACTTAGCACTCACTCAGTCTGGATCATTTGGCAACGCGCGGTAAGTCTCACAGATGCATGCAATTCATGACCAGGGAAAGGTCTCTGCGCTTGTTTCGTGTCTCTCCCTGGAGAGTACCTGTGTCAGGGAGCTTGGGGTTGTGTATGGCTACATATTACATCACAGATGCTGTTTTGGGTACATTTGATCTCTCTGAGCCATTGGCCAGGATCGTGGGTGATGGGATATTTGATCTGGGTGGATTTTGCGAGCCATGGTCCAAATCCTCTAGGATGTGTGTGCCTGTATGCCGGGATGTGCATTTTTGGAGCTTTCGGGCCTTTGAGTCCCTGGGTGTGTGATCGCTCTGTAGGTGTCTGCTCCCCAGAATGTGAGATCGCTGAGCTTTTGATTCTGGGTCCCAAGTTGTGATGTCTCTGAGCTGCTTTGAGGAGAGGTTTGTCTTAAGGTGTAAGCTATCAGCTGCTTGGGGTCTGTGCACAGGGTGCAGGATTTCCATTTGTCTGGGGACTTTATCTTCAGGTTGTATGATGTTCTTGAGTTACTCAAAGTTCTGTCTTTCTGCTTAGGGGTTTCTGTATTAGGTTAGTAAGTGTCCGGAGTGGTTCGGAAGTCAGTCTCCATGAGGTGAAGTATCTGTGCAATTCTCATTTGTTTCTGTCTTGAAGACCTTGGTCTGTTTGGAGGCTCTTTGTCGCACTGTGTTTGGTCTCTGTCGTGTTTGAGGGTCTGAGACTCGAGTTGTGACCTCTCTGTGCAGATAGTCAGTGACCTGTTTTTGGTGTCTCTAGGTATCTACCTGAACTGTTTGGAGTCGTTGTGTTAGAAATAAAGCCTCTTGCGTTCTTGGCTGCGAGGTCTCTGTCCAGGAACTGAGGATTTGGAAACAGGCAGATATGATTCCGAAGCCTGGAAGCTGACATGCCGACTGTGTGTTGTTGAGCATGTTACTCGTCTCCTGGCATCTCAGTATGTATGATAATTAATACAGTGGGGCCAGTGTCCGTCTTGGAGGGCACCTGTGTATGTTAGCAATGTGTGTAAAGGGCCTGGCTCCCGACTGTCCTTCAGCAAATGTTTTCTGAGCACCTGCCATATACCAGAGCCCTAATTCGAGGAGTTTGTAACAGGACAAAACAGACCAAGTCTCTCATTTCATAGACCTGGTAGTCAGTAAGTAAATCAAGGGTGGCAGGCACTATGAAGAAAGATAATGCTAGATCAGGGGAAAGGGTGTGTGCAGGTATGATATTATTTTATTCAAGATAATGAGGGAAAGTCTGAAAGATGGCAATTAAGCAGAGATGTGGAGGAAGTGAGGGAGCAGGCCGTGGTCTTACCTAGGGGAAGAGCATTCCAGGCAGAAGGAACAATAAATGCAAGAGTTCTGGCAGGGAAATCTACTTGATATGCTTCTGAATATCAAGGAGTCCTGTGATATTCTGGGTTTGGCATGTTTCAATGGGTTTAGCACTCATTGAAAAGGGTCTGGTGCTGCTGTCTCTGTTTCTCCCACCATTTGTGGTCATCTGCATTTCACAGAAGAAGGACTCAAGGCTCCAACGTGTGCCCTGCACCTTCTCTCCTAGCTATACCTTAAATTAGGAGTGCAACCCTCTGGTCTCTGATGAGAGACAGAGAGCTTGAGTATACCAGCTTCAGGGATGATAGCATCCATGCTGAATGTCAGTCAACCAGGGGATATCAGTTATAATGTGGGAACCGTGCCTCATTGCTACTCTTGATGGAGGGCAGGACTTAAGAAGGAGAAAGCAACTGGGCCAAAGGAGGGAGGCAGGAAGGGGAAGCTGGAGGACAATGAGAAAATAAAAACCAATGGCTTCAGCAGGTTGCTTGGATTTGGCCCATTTTACCTTGAGTAACTGATTGTATTAGAATATAGTCGCCTTATCTCTGTCTCTACCCATTTTTTCCCTCCCTTTCTCTTTTGTGCCAGGAATACCACCTGGGCATGGAGCTTTCTGCAAATTTTTCAACTACAAGCTCGGTTTTTCAATAGATTATCTATTTCTTTTTGGCTGAACTTAGTTCCTTTCACCTAACTTGCCAGATGTAGTTATGTAGAATCATTCACAGAATCCTTTTAATTTCTGTGGGATCTGAAATCTATTTTACTTCCAATATTGGTAAGTGTTGTCTTTAGGTATCTTGTTTTTTTTGGTCTATATGAGTAGAAGTTTATGAATTTGCATTGATCTTTTGAAAGAGCCAGCTTTGGGTTTTGTTGATCATCGCTATTTTTTTTTCTCATATCTGTTCTGATTGTTATTTCCCTTATTTTGCTGACAGTCTTGCTACTAAAGGGGTTTAGTAAAGTCCCTGAGGGTCTTCCAAGCATAGTGAAAAATGACAGATTCTAGGGCACTGTTGTAGCTGTACTAAGTGAGGTTCCCTGAGTGCAGATCATGAAACCTGCAATTTTTTTCAGAATTCCTGAGTTCTGATTAACATGGACAACTTGTCTAGGCTCTACCAGAGCAGAGGAATGGTCTTATTTTGCCTCCTGCCAGGCTCTGTCTCCATTGGGAACATGTGTAGGTGACATGTGTGGGTGAGTTGTCTGATTGACATAGTAGTGTTGTTATCGACTCCATGGCATCAGAAAGAGACAAGCGGCACTCAAAGATGTAGAATAGCTGGGTTTATTCAGCACCGGTGTGGGCTCAGCAGAGTTGCCTCCAAAGACTGAGTGCCCCAGCTTTGTTCTCGGTATCTTTTATACACCATAAATTTCCCCCTCAAACAGCTCAGATCCCTCCCTTCCTCAGGAAGCCCTAGTTCCCGAGGAGAGGAGGTAACCAGCAAGCAAGAGATCAGATGCGGAAGCGGTGATTGATGAGCAGAAGCTGTTAACACAAGATGAAGGGAAAGCAAAAGATTGTTACTTTAATTGGGGGCTTTGATCTGGTTTCTATCTCATTCCCCCCTCGTGATATTTAGGGTGCATCTGCAGCTGTCAGAGAACATCGTCATCCAGAACTGGCTGGTAACCCTTTAAAAGCTACAACTAGGTGGCTGTGCTCCGTTCAACAACTGTTTCTACGAATGAACCCTGTTACATTTTTGATTAGGATGGTATAAAGCAGGGAATAAGCAGACATCGGTGAGTATGACTACAACAATCCCAATTATTGTCTTAACCAGAAACATTGTCTGAACCAGAACATGGGCAATCTTCCTGATATTTTTAGCTATATCTGTCACAACTTTTCCATTGTCACCTATTTGGATGCAACAATTTGCTAGACTTTCCCACAAGCTCCTCCTTCCTCCACTGTTCAATTTTGATAGATGGCAGTCCTCATGCTGTGCCAACAGTTCCAACACAGTTACGATTTCATTAGTTATAATGTCAAGTACTGCCTGCAGTCGTATTATTCAGTTGAGCATGTAAATGGGTATCCTGTATCCCCAACTCCCGTCTTGTGCCTACGTGGCTGAACCATAATATTGGATTTTCTGTTGAGAGGGGCACTCATCTTTGCTCCAGTTTTGTTTTACCCCTAGCTCGAGGAATCATTTTTCTCTGTGTCTCAGGTTGTCGCAAATTGGGAACACCAGCGTGTCCCCTGGTGAGTCAGGTAAGAGGAAGAAACCTGACTGAATTATTCCTATGGTGCAGGCTCCTCCACATCTGGATGGGAACCGTGAGTAGGCCCTTCTCATGCAAATCCAAAAAGCCCCTTCTTGGGGCTGCCATAAGTCTGGGTTTGTGAAGTAATGATGCTTCCAGTATGGGCTAATGCCTGGGATTGCAAGAAAGGGATTAGTATCAGGTTGATTTCCTGTACAGTTTTGCTCTAGAATCCCAGAAGTGGAGTTGAAGGGAATGAAAATGTGAATTCCATTCCCTCCTTTGTGGGGAGCCCAATACCAGGTTGTGGCCCCTGGCCTCCACAGAAGTTTCTTACAGGTATCATTATAGACCAAGGCTCTTCTGCATTTTGTTTCTCTGACCGGCTTAGGCATTCTTTCCTTACTGTTTCCTTGGTCAGGGTCCACCTCTGAATAGGACCCCCTGCCCGCCTGCTAGTTGTTCGATTCCATTGGAATAGCAGAAAGACATCCAATGCAGTACACTTCCAGGGTAATGTTTTACACATCAGAGTTCCTCCACAAACCCAGCAGCTAGTGACATTTAATTCCAGGGCCACCTCCTCGGCTAGACGGATAAAAGGATTATTTCCAATAGTGGGCATTTCTAACTTATCTTTGAGGGAGACTCGAAGTTGGTTGTACGGTCTGGAGGACCCCATCTTTGGACCTGATGCCAATGGGTCTGGCTTGGTTACTTGGGCTTTTAACCATTTGACCACCTCTTGGGCTGGTTCCTTCCTAGCCTGGTCTTGCCTGCCACACACCCCCTCCCTCATCTGACATCCCAAAATGAGTCTGTTGAGTCCAGCAGGCCATCTGTCTTGGGGTGCCATAGCATGTTAGGCCATTCGCACTGTGGGCTCTAATTTTCCCTCCCAGTAATGCTTCCCTTCCCTAGTCCATGGGAAAGCTGAACTATAACATGCAGTTGGTTTGTATGTGTAGTCAGTGAATCCTTGGGCCCATTTACCCTCATAGTAAAAAGACTCCATACATTCAGAACAATCATCCTGACTCTCAGGTGAGGAGGGAATTTTACAACTTAAGAGAACTGTAAGGCAAAAATACACTGTTTTCATAGTTAAGTTGATCACAGTAGGAGGAGACTCCAAAAAACAAAAACTATGAAGAAGTAGGCAAAACAGAGAGAGAGTTTTTGGATACAAGTCCACTCTGGGGTAGAGAGTAAAGCCCTATTCCAAATAAGATGAATAGGGGGAGTCCCAGACCAATGAATAACCAATACATCTGCCTTTTGTCAGTCCTATTGGTTCCTCAAGCTTCAGCCGTGCTTTTATTGACGAGCTTCCAGTGTGGCCAGAGTGGGGCTTTGGGGGTAGTTGTTACCTTCCCCGCAGGGTCAGGCACAGGAATTCCTCCAGACTAAGGGTCGTTTCCCACTTCTCTTGGCTATCAGACTTGGAGGTTTGACTCTGGAGTAATGGATCCAAGCGTCTGTTCCTGCCACCTTGAGATCAGTGTGGATAGGTAAGATTACAAAATAGGGCGCTTTCCACACGGGCTTTAAAGGCACTTTTTTGTAATCCTTTACCCACAGTCGGTCCCCTGGTTGGTGAGAATGCACTGTTATACCTAAGGAAACGGGTATTCTATCAATTATCCATGTATATATTTGAGAGATTGTGTGTCGTAACCCTTGTAGCTGCCTATATAAGTCCAAGTTCCCCAGTTCTCTGGTGTCTCCCCTTAAGCTGACTAGCGAGGGTGGTCGTCCATACAGGATTTCAAATGGTGAAAACCCTATCCCTGCCCAGGGCAAACTCCTCACTTTTAAGAGGGCTGCAGGCAACATCCCTACCCAAGATAAGCTGTTCTCCTTGCATAGTTTTGCTAGGGTTTGTTTGAGGATTTGATTTACACATTCCACTTTCCCTGAGCTCTGGGGATGGTAGGCAGTATGCAATTTCCACAGGGTTTTCAAAGCCTTTGCCACCTGTTGTTCTGCATCAGCTACAAATGCCGGTTCATTGTCCGACCCTATGGTCAGAGGCATTCCATATCTGGGGACAGTGTCTCTCAGGAGTGCCTTGGTTACTTGTCTTGCTTTTTCAGTTCGGGTAGGAAAGGCTTCCACCTAGCCTGAAAAGGTGCAGATAAAAACTACAAGGTATCTAAATCCTTGATTTGGAGTGATTTCAGTGAAACCTGCTTCTGTATCCTCAAAGGGGGATAGTCCACAATGCTGTGTCCCTGCCGACCTACTAGGCCCCTGGCAAGCATTATTTTGTAAACAGATTATACATTGCTGGGAGACAGAAGAACAGAGTGCGGGGAGGTGAGCAACGAGGTAGTATGGGCCTAGCAAAGTCTCTAAGGCAGTCTTGCCCATATGGGTCACTTCATGTTGCTGGTGTAACAGCTTGTAGGCAAGTTATGCTGGAACATAGACTTGTGGTCTTATGTGAGCCAACATCACATCTTGGCCTTGGATCCCCCTTCCGTTTTTATCCATTTTGCCTCCTCGGGAAAGGACCTGGGGGCAGCTGGTATCTCCAGGGCTGGCAGGACTTTCGATTTGTCTGGAGGCTGCGGGCAGCCTCCTTGGTGGTTGCATCAGCGTGATGGTTCCCTTTGGCCACTGGGTCACCTCCCTTCTGGTGACCTTTTCTGTGGACAACTGCCACTTTCTTTGGTTCCCATACTACTTCCAGAAGTTTCAGGATTTTGACTGGGGTTTTAAACCCTTTCCCTCCTGCTGTAAGAGTCCTCTTTCCTTGTATAAGGCTCTGTGGACATGTAAATTAGCAAAAGCATACCGAAGTCTGTATAGGTATTGACTCGCTGTTCTCAGCTGAGTTCCAGGGCCCTGATTAATGCCCATAACTCCACTCTCTGCGCTGACCATCCTTGAGGAAGCACCTCTCCTTCCTCCACGTCAGAGTTAGACACTACAGCATACCCAGCCATCTTCTTTCTGTTTTCCATGTAGCTGCTACCATCAGTATATAGGACCAGGTCTGGGTTGTGGCTTGTGAGTCAGGTCTGGTCTATTAGAAAATACTTCATCTAGGGATTCCAAGCAATCGTGTTCCAAGGGCCCTGCTTCTTTTGGTAGAAAGATAGCTGGTTTTAGAGTTTGTACAACTTGCAGTTTTACTGTGGATGTTCTCATAGTAACCTTGATACTGAGTCATCCATGCATGTGTGAGCCAGTGGTGGCCTCTGCTATCCATCAGGGTTACAACTGAGTGTATGACCTTAACATTGAGGTTTTGCCCCAACATTAATTTGTCAGGCTCCCTCACTAGCAAGGTAGCGGCTGCTATTGCTCGGAGGCAGGGTGGCCATCTATTTAGGCAAGTAGGCCACTGGCCTTTGCCAAGGCCTGAATTTTTGGGTCAAGGCTCCCAAGGCCATTTTGTACTTTTCATGACCACAGAGATTGAGCTCTCTGGTTACATTGGGAAGCTCTGGGGCTGAGGCATCAGAGACTTTGGCCTTAATTGTTTGAAATGCCACCTCTTGGCTCCCATTCAAAGGGAGCCTTTTCTTCTCCTTTCAGGGCCTCATATAGGAGTCTGGCCAGGTTTGAACATCCAGGGATCCATATCCTCCAGAATCCTGCTGCTCCCAGGAGCTCGTGGACCTTCTGGTTAGTGATGGGGTAGTGTTCGCGCAAATGGCTTGTTTCCTTTCAGTTCCCAGCATTCGCTGGCTCCAGATGATGTTAAAACGTAGATATTTGACTTGTCTCCTACAGATTTGTGCATTTTTCTCTGATACCCGGTACCCAGCTTCCATTAACAAGGAGACGAGGGCCTTTGTTCCTTCTAGGCATCGAGCCTGTGTTGTGCTCAATGACCTATTTCAGCAGGACACAGTCTAACTCCTGTGCAGGAAATTGCATGAAGTCAGTGGCCAAAGCTCCGCTGAAGAGAGTAGGGGAGTTCTTGAAACCCAGAGGAGGCCTCGGCCAAGAGAGCTGTTCCTTGTTTCTGATATGTGGGTTTCCCCATTCAGGGGCAAATAGTGGTTGGCTGACAGGTGCAAGCTGGAGGCAGAAGAAGGCACCTTTCAAGTGCCAGCAAGTAAACCATTCAGCTGTGGAAGGGATCAGTCCTAGCAGGGTGTAGGGTTTAGGCACTGCAGGGAGCAGAGTAATTGTTGCCTCGTTTACAGCTCTTAAGTCCTGAACCGGATGGTAGTCATGTGTCCCTGGCTTCTTCACAGGTAGTAGTGGTGGGATGTTCCAGGGTGACTGGCATTTCATCAGAAGTCCGTGTTGGAGTAGTCTGTCTAAAAGAGCCTGGATTCCCAGCCAGGCCTACCAGGGAATCAGATACTGTTATAGTTTTACAGGCTGAACTCCTGGTTTCAGATCCATCAGGATGGGACCAAGGGGTTTTGCCAGACCCGGAGCATTTTCCTCAGCCGAAACTGGTGGATACTTAGTCTCTTACTCTGGAGGAATGGTCCCTTCTCTTGGAAGGGAGGAATACAGGCACCATTCTTCTTCTTACCTTACAGCAAGAGTCATAATCAAGGAGGAGGGTGGGCCTGCTAGCTTTAGAAGAGGTTAATCATCAGCAGAAAAGGAAATCTGGGCCCCCATCTTAGCAAGCAGGTCTCTTCCCATCAAGGGAATAGGGCAGTTAGGCAAGGGGAGGAACTCGGGCTCTACCTCATGACCCCCAAGTCGGCATTGTCAAGGACTGCAAAATGGCCTGCAGGTCTGGGTGTCTGTGGATCTGGGCGCTTGTGCCCCCGATGATGTGATAGTTTCTTTTCCCGACAAGGGGCCTATCTCCTGGGTGACCTCGGAATGCTCAGCACGAGTTTTCAACATAAAGTCCACTGGATGGCCCCCTACTTGAATTATGACCATGTGCTCTCAGGGACCCAGTTGGACAGAGTCCAGTTCCCTCTAGTTGGATTCTGCTTGAGCTAATCCGATCAGATTAGTGCCGGGTGGCTTGGGTTGATACCGGCTCGGTGGGCCTGCTGCTTTGGTTTTCTTCTCAGGGTGACTGGGGCACTCATTTCTCCAGTGTCCATTTTCCTTGCAATAGGCACACTGATCATGGCAGAGGGGAATTGTTCTTTTCAGATCTTGACCCCTTGCCTTACGGTGTGGTCCCGACAGGGGTGCACACTTTGACAGGGCAGCTCCTGAGGGTGCGACTTTTTGCTTCATCCACTTTTTTCTGTTTAGTTGTGATTGACAAAGACTTTGTTGGCAAAGCAGTTCTGTGGCATTTTTACCTGCAAACCTTTTAACTTCTGTAATTTTTTTTTCAGATGTCCGATTGGGCCTGCCCCTCAAAGGCTGAATTTATCATCCGTTGATTTTCAGTGGTTTCAGGATCAAAAGGGCTGAAAACCAAGAAGGCATCATACAGCCTTTTGTAGAAATCAGCCAAGCTTTCATCTGGTTCATGTAGCACCTCAGTGGTCTTAGCCATGTTAGCAGGATTCTTTTACCCCCTGTAGGAAAGAGGGCCTGTGGATATCTCTCCAACTGCTTTCTTCCCCTCTCTGTTTGGGGTACCAGGGAGGCTCTTCCTCTGGGAAGTTCTCCCAAGCTCAGTTCTCCACATCTATTGGGCCCCCTGGGGCATTGGCCTGCAGCCATTTTCTAGCCTTTGTCATGACTCATCCCCATTCCTCTGTATTGAATAGGGTGAGGAGATGCTGCAGGCAGTCTCCCCAGGTGGGGCAGTGGGTCTGGAAGATGGATTCTAAGACACCAATCACCGCTTGGGGCTTTTCAGAGTATGAGGGGTGTGCTGTTTCCAGTTAAGGAGATCAGTCATGGAAAAAGGCTGGTAGTCAAAAATGGGTCAACAGAGCAGAAACTGTGAGCTTGTTTATGTCTCTTGATGTAATTGTAGATTTGTGGAACCACTGTCCGGAGATGGCACTGGCCATCCTTTCCTCATTCCTGTTTTGGACAGGGGCGCCACAGAGATACACTGACCAGTCTCCCCGAGCCTGTGGATGCCTCGTGCCTCCTCTTCTTGTTGCTCCAAGTCTCATGTTCTGTCACCTTCCTCTCTGGGTCTGATGTGAGCCAGGCACACGCACACACACAGAAAGACACGCAAACACAGGCAACATAAGCATACCTGTGTAAACACACACGAGGAAGGCACAGTGACACAAACAGGGAACACAGATGTTTCAGTAGCTGAGGATGCCTGTGTCCAGCAATATGGGAGATGGTGTCAGTAGGCGCCGTGTCCTGCCCTTTTGGGATCCCTGTCCATTTCTTCCCCCAGCTGTTCAGTATTATCACCAGCCAGTCTTAAGTCGTTTCTGGCTTTGTGGTGGTGGTGAGAGGCCAATCGGTGGATGTGGAAGTTCAGAGAAGACCCCAAAGTCAGCACAAAGTGCCAAGGGACAGTGGAGAGAAACCCATTCCCACTGGTGGTGCTTTCCAGCAGGAAGCTCGGGACTTAAGAGCCCGGGGGAATCTCAAACTCAGTGAGCAGCAGGAGGCCTGGGGGTGGCTCAACCTGGGGAATGATGATTCTGACAAAGGTGCTTGATTCACCCTGTCTCTATCAGAATCACCTAGGAATCTCATCTTGTAATCACAGCTTCTTCAAGTGAGGCTTGGACACACAAAGTCCCCAAGCCTCCAGTCTCAGCTTGTCACTTGCTACCAGTATGACCCAAATCCAGGCTCCACATCCAGCCTGCATGAGCCTGAGCATCCCCATTTGGGAAAGGAGAGTGTCCCAGCCTCTACATGGCTGCCCCTTCAGGGCCCACCTTTGATCCCCTCACAACCTGTGTTTCTGTCAGTGACCTCTCATGGCAGGATCTACCTGCCTGGGAAGTACTGCAGGAGGTCGAGCCACAAGTCTTCACTGATTACCTGCTGGCAACACGAACAAGGTCAGCATGGGGCTCACCAGGACCCGAACCCTTCGTGAACAGTGAAGAACTCCAACACGAATCACCAGTCCCGCAGAGGCCCAGAGCAACGCCATCTCAGCAACCCTGTTTGATCCTGGGCTGTTGTGATCCAACAACCAGTTGAGGAAGTTAAGGCTGCTGGTTTCCAGCCTGCAGCTTGGAGCTCCCCGTTTATAAACCCAGAACCAGTGGACTGGAGTGGAATAAGATGGCATGTATCCTGGAGGAAGACAGGGGAGGCAGGGAAGGATCGTGCAGGAGGAGCATCCACTCCCTTCCCCACCCACCCACACCACCCTGGGAGGCAGGTTGTATCAGTGATATTAAGATAGTACTCCTTAAGGGTCAGTGTGTTCCTGAAGTAGGGTTTGCTCCGAAAAGCAACTTAGCAGCGTGCAGCGGGACCAGGGATGCCTCAGTTCCTGCACCTGCCAGGACCAGGAGGAGGGGAAGTGTGCAAGTTTCTAGGGTCCACAGCTTGCCTGCAGGGCAGGCCTCAACAGCTTCTGCCTCTCCACTCCAAGTGTTCACACCACATAAGATGGTCCCCCACTTCCCTGCCCAGCTCCCCTACCCACCTGTCCTCATTCTCCCTCACTGACCTTCAAATGGATCACGTAGCTAAGCAAGAGTTCAGCTTGTTCACTGATCATGACGTATAGTTGGTGGTTGTTCACAATC
>NW_024080573.1:0-10806 GCF_014754425.2 Oryx dammah | reverse complement strand
GCATGGTGCCAATATGTAACACACTTGGAGAGGGAGTGTGCTGGCTGACAGGCTGATCCGAGGCAGCACTAGCACAAGACTTTCCCAGATCTCCTTCTCACATGTGTGGAACAATCTGCAGTGAAGCTGGCTCTCATTCCCATCCTCCTCCTTCCAGTCTCTTCCTTTTTCCAAAGGACTCTGGCCTCTTCAAAATCGGGGGTCCTGCCCTAGCCTCGTCCAGCATTTCCACAGGGTAGCCAATGTACCACAGACTGATGAGTCCACAGACAGTGGTTTTAAATCCCCACATCACTTGATTTATTTCCTCTGGGTGACTCCTCAAACGCACCCCCTCCACTGCTTACTGATACAAACACACAACACAGCAGAAATTGTGAGCTTGGTTATGCCTCTTGATGTAACTGCAGATTTGCAGAGTCACTGTCCAGAGTTGTCACCTGTCATCCTTTCCTCATTCCTGTCCTGGACAGGGGCATCACAGAGATGCATGGACCAGTCTCCCCTAGTCTGTAAACGCCTCGTGCCTCCTCCTCTGGTTGCTCCACATCTCAGGACTGTCTCATCATCACATGAGATGATGTCACCTTCATCTCTGTGTCTGCAGTGGGCAGGAACCATGCGCACACACACACGCAACACAAGCACACACGTGTAAGGAACAGGACACAAATGCAAACAGGGAACACGTGGCAGTACATGAAGAACACTTTTCTCATACAAAATATAGAGATTTCCATATTTCTTATAGGAAAATCTCCATTATGATCTAAAAATGTGAACTATACCAAAGTCCAACTTCCATGAAGGAGCATTAGTGCCTAGATTTTGATATAGGGAATATAGGAAATTCCATATTTCATGGCGGAAAATCATTGTATTGATATATGTTGAGAAATGCAAAGAATTCCATATTTCATGAAAAAACAGTGATGCTGATATTTTCACTTGTGAAATAGGGGCAATACCAACACCATATTGGATCTCCATATCTTAAGAAAAGCAATGCCTAGATGTTCGAGTGTGAAATATAGAGTATCCCATATTTAATGTAAGAAAATCACTACCCAAGTTTTCATCTAGGAAGAATAAAGAATTCCATATTTCATGTAAAAACTCTGCATACAGATTTTAATAAAGTGAAATACAAAACATTCAACATATCATGTAATAAAACCAGCATTGAGATTTTCTTATGTAACATATAGAGAATTCTATTTTTAATAGAGTGAAAAGGTCACAGTGATTTTCGTTTCTGAAATATACAGAATTCCATATTTTATGTAGTAAAATTGGTACAGAGAATTTGATAGATATCTTAAGCATACAGAATTCCAGATTTGCATGTAGGGATATTGGCACCCAGGTTTTCCTATGTGATACACATAATGTTCAATACTTCCTCTAGGAAAATTTGAGCAGAGATGTTCATGTGTGATACATAGAAAATGGATGGCACTATTTCAAATATGATACATAGAGAATTCCATATTTCATATGGGAATATTGGCACTCATATTTTCATATATGAAGCATAAAGTTTTCTTTATTTTTGTACAAATATCTGGGCCGAGATTTACTTATATTAAATGTGAAAAATCTCATATGACATGTATGAAAATCTGTTCACAGATTTCTATTCGTGAAGTGTAGAAATGTCCTCATTCATGTAGGAAAATCGGTTCCCTGATTTTTATAATGTGAAATATAGAAAATTACATACTTATATCAGAAAATCTCAATTAAGATTTTCATATATGAAATATACAGAATCCCACATGTCAATATAGCAGAAAAGTCTTTGTTCCAATTATCATCTGTGAAATATATGTGATTCCATATTTCATTTAAGAAAATCTGCACACTGATTGGCACCTGTGAAACATACAGAATTCTGTATTCCACATTTGAAACTCTATGCCCACAAAAGCCATGCTAATATTTTCCTATGTTTTTTAGAGAGAATTTAATAGATAATGTAGGAAAATGAATGTCCGTATATTCAAAGGTTTAACATGCAGAATTCCATATATTGTGTAGGAATATGTGCTCACAGATGTTCATAAATGTAACATAAAGAAGTCAATATTTCCATCGGGAAGCCTTTTCCAGATTTTCATAGAGTCTATTCCATATATCATGCAGGACAATGTGTGCCTAGATTTTCAAATGTGAACTATAGAGAATTACATATATTTAGTGCAGAAATAACAGCGCTCATATATTCATATGTGAAATAATAGAGTATTGCATACGTAGATGAAGGATATCTGTGCCCAAATGTCTTTGTGTGAAGTATAGAATATACCACATTTCAGGTAAGATAATCTGTACCTAGATTTTCATTTTTGAAACGTACAAAGTTTCTCTTTCAGGAGTGAAAATTTGCATCATGCTGTCGTATTTGAATTATTGAGAATATACCTCATGTCAGAAGATCTTAATGGAAATTTTCATATGGAAAATATAGAAAATTCCATACTTCAAGCAGGAAAATGTATGCTCAAATTGTCTTATGTGAGATATACACAATTTCATATTCATGTAGGAAAAAGTGTACACAGACATCCAGATGTGTAACATCCCATAAGCCATGTATCATGAGCAAAAATATACAACTAGATTTTCAAAAGTGAAATGCAGATTTCGTATTTCACATAGAAAACTCTGCACCCATCTTTTCATATGTGAAACATAGAAAACACAAATTTCATGCAGGAAAATCATCCTTCAGGTGTACATATGCAGGAACCAGGGCATCCAAAGCCAGTGATCTGGAAGAACCCAGAGGAATAGGGTGGGGAGGGATGTGGGGTGGGCTTAAGGATGTGTTGGACACATGTATACCTATGGCTCACTAAGCTTGATGTATGGCAAAAACCATCACAATGTTGTATAGTAATCATCCTCCAGTTAAAGAAATCAATTTAGATTACTGACAAAATAAGAAAGAAAAGCACAAGGAACTCTACTCAGTGCTCTGTGGTGACACAAATGGGAAGACAATCCATCATGAAGGGATCTATGTAAGCATATAATTGATTCACACTGATGTACAGCAGAAACTAATACAACAATGTAAAGGAACTATACTCAAATAAAAAATTGATTCAAAAATGTTGCAATGCGACTATACCTCCAGCAGTGAATAAATAAATGGTTCCCCCATTTGCAATGTCTTTAGGGACATTACACTAAGTAAAATATTTCAGCTGGAGGAAGACAAAAACTTTATCATCACATGATATTGTTAAAATGCCTGAGTTATAGAAACAGAGAGTTGAATGTGGTTATCGAGGACTAGCGGAAATGGACCATGATGGTCCAAGGTACCAACTTTAGTCATACATTGAATAATCTCACCAAAGAAGATACTGTAAGAGGGCAGGAGGAATATGGAGCTGCACACTGAGCTCAGGTCCATTAGTGAAGTTCAAAATCCAGCTCCGCCAGAGTCAGCCTCTCAGAAGACTTTAGTTAAAGATATATTGCAGGCTTTGCCCAGGGCCCTCCAGGTCCTCTGGCCTTGGGCTGGGGAGCAAGCCAGGGCACCTGGGGACAGGCTAAAGGCTGTGTCTTGCAGTGGCCCAGAGCTGCTTGCTAGAGCCCCTCACTGGCCTGGCCCCAGGTTCAGAGCAATAGCCAAGCTCTCCCATCCCCAGCTCCATGACCAAACGGTTGTGGCTTCTGCATGAGTCAGTCTACAGGACCCAGCCCCCACCCACTGGGTAGACTGAGGAGACTGAGGGCCAGCTGCATGCTGGACACCTGGCTCCCTCATTGAAGATGTTTGGGCAAGGTATGGGACCTTGGTAAGAGGAGGGCCCAGAGACTGAGGGCTGCCTCTTCAGCTGGGCCTGGCCACTGTCGGAGGATCAAGACTGGGTGCTGGATGAATGCTCCCAGTCAGGATAACCAGCCTGCCCAGGGACCCCCTCCTCCTAAACAGGACCTTGGAGTGTGAAAGTCAAGCTTGGAAGTGTTTTTTTCAACATAGGGAATAATATTTGTTTCGCAAGAGGTTTACATGGGAGAAGGCAATGGCACCCCACTCCAGTGTTCTTGCCTGGAAAATCCCATGGACGGAGGAGCCTGGTAGGCTGCAGTCCATGGGGTCGCTAAGAGTTGGACACGACTGAATGACTTCACTCTCACCTTTCAGTTTCATGCATTAGAGAAGGAAATGGCAACCCACTCCACTCCACTCCAGTGTTCTTGCATGGAGAATCCCAGGGACGGGGGAGCCTGGTGGGCTGCCGTCTATGGGGTCGCACAGAGTCAGACATGACTCAAGCAACTTAGCAGCAGCAGCAGCAGCAGCAGAGGCTTACATGAACACTGTTATCTCACCAAGACCTTATTTCAGTAGCAGAGGATCTGACAGGGAGACGTTTGCAACAGTTAACCACACCTCTCCCTCACCTCTCCCAGAAGTGCGTTTTGCTGAAAACTCTTGGGGAGCTCAGGATTTTTAAAGCCATATGCCACCCATCTCCTTTTAAAGCCCTGCAATAAAACTCTCTGCTTTAAGCGTCAGTGTTCTGATAGCGCTTGGCCTAACTATATTGGGTACATGGGTATTCATTAACACTAGCCCCTAAAGACTCATTTCTGTAGAGAGTAACTGAGAGAATGCCTCATTCTAAATCCACATTCAGTCATTAAATTATGTGCAATTTAACATTCCTCCATAGAAAGCAAATTACCAAAACTGATGGCTACAACAAATTACCAGGTGAATTTAGGACAAAATAACTGTGGCAAATGTTGTCATCAGGTCTCATTTGAGGACTACATCTTATTTTGAAACTTTGTAATGATTGTACTTAATAGGATCATTTCAGTTGCTCAGTCGTGTCTAATTTTTTGCGACCCATGCACACCAGGCTTTCCTGTCCTTCTCTATCTTCCAGAGCTTGCTGAAATTCATGTCCATGGAGTTGGTGATGCCAATCCAACTTTAAATCAGTGTTGGTCATAAACAGGATGCACATTTTACTAATGATAACATATTAAATAGAAAAAATATTCATCAGGCACAGTACCAGAAACTCGAAAACAAGTATCTAAAGATTTCACTTCTCTTGAAAATCAAAAGCATATGAAAAGGTTGATTAAAATATCTTCCCCCCAAAGAAAACTAGCATATTCTCTTTGCTGACACGAAAACAAGACGGTGGATAACTGAACAATAACAAGAGTGTAAGTTGAGCCAGTTAAAACAGAACATTAGATTTTCTGTTAATGTTCTATGTTCTATCTTCTCTGTTTATAGACTATATGCAAAAACATTTGGGCTTTCATAGTTACAGAATACACTGAGAGAAAATTGATTCTGCTATCAAATAGCAAACCATTTAATTACTATTCTTTTGGAAATATATTTTCTTCAATAACTATACCAACATATTTTATGATTGCTCTCTATTTCAGACATTATATAAATGGATTCATTTGAATCTCAATGGAGAAGAGGCACAGACTGTTAAACACTGGAATAATGAGCATATAGCTTTTCAAAACAATATGAAGAACACACATAATAAAGTGAAGATTCATATAAAATACATATACGCTTGTCATAAAATTTCATGATACATGCAAAACTGCAACTGCAACTGGTACGAATACAGACTTGGTTAACATCTAGTAAGTATAGAAGAGAATCAAAACAAACCAAAAAAAAAAAACCAACAACAATGGGGAGAAGTTCATGCTGAACTTAAAGTTTTGTGTGGAAGCACTAAACAATAGGGGACACAGCAATACTCAGGAAAAGAAAATGTGCTCAGTGTTGGTCAATTAAAAATATTTTGTTTTTTAATATACATGATTTCAATGTATGAGTCTTTCATGAAAAAAATTATTAGAGGACTAATTAAAGAAAGTAATCACTGATGGTAAAAAGAGAAGCAGAAGTTTTGCTGAGCAGAAGATCTTTTTAAAAATGAAACACCTGAAGAATTTATGGTAATAAAATATCATGGAAATGTGGAAATAAAGATAACTTTTCAGAGTAGACTGGTGAAATTAGAACGATGAGATACAACTACAGACTTATTGAAATGGTCAAATACAAAAATCTGAAAAACCATTTACCGGCAAAGAAGAGGGACAACAGGAACTCTCATTCGTTGTTAGTGGGAATGCAATTTGGAAGCAATATCTTACAGTGCTAAACGTTGTCATACCACATAGTTTAACAATTATGCTCCTAGATAGTTCAGTAAGTGATTTGATAGCTACTGCCCACACAAAAATATGCACATGAGTTTTATTACAGCTTAATTCACACTCTCTCTCTCTCTCACACACACGCACCCAAATTGGAAGCAATCAAAGTGTCCTTTAATAGACAACTGGATAAACAAACTACCGTACATCAACATAACAGAATATTATTCAATAATAAAACGAAATGAGCTATCAAATCACAAAAAGAAATGAATGAAACCTGAACGAATGTTATTAAGTAAAATAAGCTAGTCTGGAAAAGATTATACACTGCATGCTACGAATTATATGACATTCTGGAAAAGGTAAAACTACAGAGCGAATAAAAAATATCAGAGGCTTTTTCCTTTTGCTTCAGAATAGTTTTACTAGTTTGGATAAGGTGTGTCAACGCTCAACAATTCCTCACCTACTTTGACTCACAAATCCACTCAGTCGGATTCTTCATTGCCCCAGAGCTCATAGGTCTTCAGGAACCTCCTCACTGAGGGGGTTGAGGTTACCACCGGTCGACGTGGTGAGTTTCAGGTTCCGCACACTGGACACAAATTTCACAAGGTACATCTCGAGCAGGGTTAAGGTATGGAACATGTAGTCTTCTTCAGAGGAAGACTTTCCCTTTCTCCTTCTGAGAGAGCCAAATGCACGGCCCTGACGGGCAGCAGGAGTGTGCGCTTACTCTCACCACTCTCTCCTGCCCACTTCACTGTCACGTACATTAGCACAATGAAGAAAAGCCAGAGCAACGCGACCTCAAGCCAGTCTCCGCATGCTCTTGTAGACTCTGCCGAATTAAAAAGTGCCCTCCGCAGAGCATCTTCCCCTGGCTTTCTTCCGCTTTCTCTCTCAGAGTAGTACACATTAAGGCGTAGCCACAGGTAACACCCATGGAAATGCACAGGAGCGATTTGAGGCACCACATGGTGAGCCGGGAGGAAATGGCTCCTGGTGTGCTGGTCTGCCCTGGCACCCGGAGACTGAGGACCAGCCAGGGCTGGGCCCTTGCTGATGTCACAGTGGGCCCCGCCCCAGCCAGAACCCATGTGGCCATTGTGATGACTTCAGGGCAGAGGGTAAGGAGGCTTGCAGGGGTCAACTGGTAGTAGGGCTTAAAGGAAGCTGGCGACATTTCCAGCGGATAGTTGCCAAAGAGTTGGGGGATGACAGAATGCCACCTCCTCGCCAGTGTATTCTTTCTGAACCTGGTGTTCTCCTGGGAGGATAGGTCCATCTTTCATTTTTATTTTTCCATTTGTTAAATCCAGACACTGGGTGAGCAGAGCAGACCCATGGGCATGTGGCCCTGTGGAGCAGAGGGCCAAGCGGGAAAGAAAGACAGTAAAGGAGAGGCCACACACTAGGAGCCACTGATGTGTTTTGTGTGGCCTTCACTGTTCCTAAAAATGACTGTGCTCAGTTGCTGAGTTGTGAGTGACTCATTGAGACCTCAAGGACTGTAGCCCTTCAGGCTCCTCTGTCCCTGGGATTTCCCAGGCAAGAATACTGGAGTGGGTTGCCATTTTCTTCTCCAGGCATAGAGGATGTTTTAGGGCAGTGAAACTTTTCTGTATGATGTTATGGTAAATACATGGCACTGCCTAATTGTCAAAAGCCTTAGAATCTTATAGCACATAAAGTGAATCAATGTACGCATATTAAAAAAAAAACACACATTTTGACATCAAGAATGGAATGCAAAACGTGACTAAACAATCTAGTTATATTATTGCAAATATTTAAAACTACCTCAATCAGATTCCCTGACTTAAGTAACTTTGGAAAGGAACAGAGTTTGCAAGACTGAAAGCAAAAGATAAAAGCACTGTAATCTAGTTGATAGTGTTCTTTCTCGTAGGGGTACAGGTTAACAATCTTGATACAGTTACACATGCATACGTGAATTAAACTGTTAAATAGATGGCACATGAGTATACATACATGTATTTCTCTGTTCTGTGAGCTGAAAGACTCTAAGAGAAATGATACTCCCCAAATCTGAAAGAAACAATGATGTGGAAATAAGCACAGATTTTGGTTCCCAATACTTTTTCCAAGGAAAGGAACCAAGCTTCTAGGAGAAATTGCTGATTGTAGGGCTCAGAGAAGAAATATAGAAGAGGAGTCTGGGGGATCTTCTCGTATCAAAAGGGAAGTGGGGGGAAAAAAAAAGCCCCACAGTAATGGCGTTATGTCAAAGAAGACAGGAATGAGCTTCCGATGGCAAAAGCTAGAACAGAATGAGCAATGCAATAAGTTAAGTAAGTCATCCTTTGGGATTATACCCCAAAGTATAAAGCAACTATTCCAAAAGCAGTTCGGTGAGGTCTTTCAAGACAGGCATCCAAGATAGGGGGTCATGGTGCCATAGTGGGCCAGACGAGATGGTAGGGGTGAAGAGGATATCCATGCAGACAACGTAGCCTAGTATGGGGCATCAGAACTCAAACAGGGTGAAATGGTAAGATCCACAAGAACAGGGAAGGGGGGTATGTAGTATGATATGTGAGAACTTGAACAGGGAAAAAAGGATATCCATCCCAGGACGTATCACGGGCAGTCAGTGCCAAAGTGGGATTAAGAGGCGTTCACAGAGCAGAGGAGCCTGCCACAAGAGTCAGTTTAGTCCAGAGGCTATCAAATAGGAGGCTTGCCAGGCATGCAGAGTAAAAGCCTAAGTCCAGAGAAGTGGAAATCCACATGGAGGAGACAGATTTGTGTAGAAGATCAGAGGCTAAGCAAGAGGAGGAGGGCATCCATGCACCGAAGTGGGCAGCCCTGTGTGGGCAGTTAGAGGCTGAGTGGAACAAGGGGAGTATGTGAACGTGGGGGTATCCCATTGCAGAGTATCAAAGCCCAAGCAGGGTAAGGGGAGTGGGTTTATAAAATGCTTGCCTGGAGTGGGTGTCAGAGTCTGAACATGTTGAGAAAGGCACATGGGTTGGGGACAATCCAGAGTTTTGTGATATCAGAGCCAGAGCTATGCAGGGAGGATACTCACACAAAGGCCTGCACACGCACGTGTACACTTCCCAGACTCTGTCCAATGACGGGAACTGGGAGATAATGAGTCTCAGATATTGGATTCTAAATTCCATTTTCCACTAAAACCTTTTGGGATTTCTGGGAGAAATTGTTAATTCCATGGCAAGGTCAGGGAAAGTACAAGATGAGCCTGGAATACCTTGTACCAAAAGCATCAAATTGTTCAAAGAATGATGGGAAGATGTCAAAAGGACAGAGAGCCTGGCTTAAGGAGGTTCCCACTGTCCTGTCCGAGGCTGGAACAATAGGAACATCAATATAAATAATGATAGTGACAAGACATGATTCCCTTAGTAAAATAAGAGGTTATTAATCAAATAGATTTAATTAAATTAATAAATCTAAATTTTGGAGAGGAATTATATATATATATGTATATACACTTTAAAACACAAAAGAATGTTTCAATTACAAGATAGGGGAGAGTAACTTGACAGTGCAGAAGCTTGACAGCAACCACTTTAATCAAGTGATTCAAGGGAACGTCATCAATATTGGGACACACTGAAATCATGAACCACTTGATAAAATGAGATGATATGAACACAGTATCATTTCCATCATTTTCCTGTCAAAGATGCAAAGCATGATATTCTTCATGAGCAAACACTGGATGGAGCAAAGTTGAGGAGAATTTTACAAAATAACTGGCCTCTAGTTTTGGCATTCGAGTAATACTGCCTCACAGAATGAGCTGGGGAATGTTCCTTTCCACTTCTATGGATACATTTAGAATGCATGTGTGGAGAATTGGCATGACTTTTAGTTTAAATATTTGGTAGAATTCAGCAGTGAGGCTATCTGGGTCTAGGTATGGTAGGGGGACTTTTGTGAGGTGGGTTGGGCAAGAAGTTTAAAAGTGAATAATTCTATCTCTTTGCTATTCAGATTTTCGGTTTCTTCTTGAGTCAATTTCAGTCATTTGGGTATTTCTACAAATTTTTCCATGTCATCTAAATTTTCTAAATCGTGCCATGGTACTCCTTCACAATTACGTTTATTCCTCTAAAGTTGGTAGTAATTTTTCCTTTTCTATTCCTAATTTTAGTGATTTGAGTCTTCTTCCTCCCTTGAACAATATCACAAAAGTTGTGTCAACTTACTGACTTTTCTAAACAACGAAATTTTCATTTGTTGAGTACCTCTGTGGTTTTTCTATTCTCTATTTCATTTATTATGCTGTGATATTGATTGTTCACTATGGCTGCCTGTTTGAGTTTGGTTTGCTACATCCCCTCCCTTAGGTGCAATGTGTTTTTGCTTTCATTCTTCTCAAAGTGAAAAAGCAAGAGAGTTCCAGTAAAATATCTACTTCTCTTTTATTGACTCTGCCAAAATCTCTGACTGTGTGGACCACAACAAACTGGAAAATTCTTGATGAGATGGGAATACCAGACCACCTGACCTGCCTCTTGAGAAATCTGTATGCCGGTCAGGAAGCAACAGTTAGAACTGGACATGGAGCAACAGACTGGTTCCAAGTAGGAAAAGGAGTACATCCAGGCTGTTACTGTCACCCTGCTTATTTAA
>NW_024080572.1:0-18858 GCF_014754425.2 Oryx dammah | reverse complement strand
GTGGGCCTGGTGGAAGTAGTGGTGGAAGGAGATGGGACGGAAGTGGTGTGGGAAGTGGGGATACTGGATGCAGGGCTCGTGATTCTGGTGGAAGTGGAGGCTGGCTCTGTGGTTGTGGTAGGAGTGGATGAAGGCACACTCGTGGATGAGGTCAAGGTACTGGTATCAGTGGGTGTAGGGCTCTTGGGACTGGCAGAGGATATGACTACAAGAGGAGAGGACACCTGTGTCTTAACAGACTCTTTCGAGTTGTCGCTGGGAGGAGTCACTGCGGGTGTGTTCAGTGCACTGGTGCTGGTGGCTGGTGAGGTGGTTCTCGTTGCCTGAGCGGTCATGGTAGTGCTGGTAGACACAGAAGAAGTGCCTAGAGATGGAGCTGGAGTGCTGCTAGAGGGGAAGGCAGTTGCTGTGCTGTGGACACCCATGAACATGGATGTTGAACTTGGCCTGGTGGCTGAAGTTGCTTCAACACTGAAAGTTGTGTCTGTATCTTGGGTAGTGGCAAAAGATGAAATATTTGTGTCTGTGCTTGTAGGTGAGGTGCTAGAGAGAGCTAGTGTGGAGCTGAGGTTGGTGGTAGAGGTCACTGAGACAGTGGTGCTCCTGGACGTGGACTCAGTTGTGGCTAGTGTGGTTTTCCTTCCTGCGGAGAAGCTGGTTGAAGATGTGGTACCTGGGGTTCTTTGTGATGCCATTGATGTGGGTGTTACTATGTTCGGAGTCCCAGTCTTGTCTATTTCTGTAATTGAGGTGGTTGGCAATGTTGCTGTAACTGAGGTGACTGGGTGTGAAATATAGGTGGGAGTGGTGATTTCTGTTGGGGTCGTGGTCATAGTAGTAGTGGGACGTGGAGGGGTGGACGTAGCCTGGGTGGTCGTTATTATCAAAGTGGATAGAGGGGAAGTGTTTGAGGCTGTAGTGGGGACTGGTTCTGTGGTCAGAGCAGGTGAAGACTGAGGCTTACTCATGGGTGACGTCAAGGTATTGGTGGTCACTGAAGTGGAAGTAATGGTTGCCGGATAATTGTCTGTATTTGTAGGTGTGTCTGAGGATGTGACTGGGGGAGCAGAAGCAGTCTCTGTCGTTACAGATTCTGTAGAAGCATCAGTGGTAGTGAGAAATGTGGTTTTCCTGGTGGAAGAAGCATGAGATGTTGGGTCCCTCGTCTCGCCTATCTCTGCTGTGGCTACAGTGGAGGAGGGTGGGGCCGTGGTTGTGGGAGTTTTCCCTGCAGTGGTGACTGTCGGGAGACTGGTCACGGCAGAGCTGACACTCTTGGTTGTTGACACGGGATAAGTACTGCTGATGGTTGTCCGTGGTGTCTCTGTCCCAGGGGTGGTGGTGTGAGAGCTGGGGAAGGACACCTGGGTCTGGCTCACGCAGGTGGTGCTGGGGTAAGTGGTGGTGATTATGAGGCTCGTCGGATTGACGCACTCTGTCGAGCCCATATAGACGATCATGGTAGGTGGGCTGGTTTCAACCTTGAAGACAAACTTGGATGTGGGGCTTGTTGGGGAGTTGGAACTGATGGGTGATTTGAGCACTGTTTCAGACAGGGATTTCGAGCGGGGGGAGGTGCTGATAGTCTTGGGTATGTTTTCCCTCGCATCAGGAGTGGGAGAAGTGTTGGGGCTGTTCAGTGGCCACTTTGCTGTGCCTTTGGAGTGTGGGGGATTCCTCAGAGCAGTGCGCCAAAGCTCATTAGAGGTGGATGTGGCCGTGGCTGAAGTTCCTGTATTGGCAGTAGAACAGAGGACCTCAGTGGAAGGTCGGCCTGTCACCTTAACACCGCATAGGTTACTCCCCCAGGTTCCAGGTACGTGTCACAGAAGGTAGGAAGTGCCACCAGTTATTCCCCCACCAGAGCACTTTGGGGCTGGGGTCCTTCCAGGTTTTAAAGGCCAACATCTGTCTGCTCCCCGGGGCAGCCTCACCAAGGGGAATTGGGATGGGAAGGAAACCTTAATCCTTTGCCCACGTGTCTTCCAGCCTTGGGATTGAGACAGACAGGGACCCGGGACCCTTCACTGCAGTGCTGCAATGATTTCACCTAGACACACCTCTCCCTGGGTAACAAAATACAGAGAAACTATATGGGACTACTGTGCTACTCTGTGCTTAGTCACTCAGTCGGGTCTGACTCTTTGTGGACCCCATGGACTATAGCCCTCCAGGCTCCTCCGTCCATGGGATTCTCCAGGCGGGAATACTGGCGTGGGTTGCCATGTCCTCCTCCAGGGGATCTTCCTGACCCAGGGATCAAACCCAGGTCTCCCACATTGCAGGTGGATTCTTTACTGTCTGAGCTACCAGGGAAGCCCATATGGGACTATTATATGGAATTAAAATAACGGCATGCATTGGCAGTTGGAGCAATATTACGGACAAAAGATACAGAGACCAAAAACTCAAGCACCATTTTTAAAGGGTCCAGAACAAAGAAGCGAAAGCAGGGAGTCAGGAGCAAAGAGCAGGGTCCTGCGCATGCCACCTTCACACAACGCCACTTAAGCGGTGGGCAAAACACCTAAACCACCCCTCCGGCCCACCCCCTGGACATGCATGTACCATCACCCCACATAAGGTACAAGCTCGCCTCCCCCTCCTCAGGGAGTTATCAATAGCAAGCAAGGTAACCTGCTATTTATTCTCGCTTCCCCCTTCTGCAGCAGAGGCCCCAGTACAGTTTTGCCTGAAATTTGGGTCTGGCCTCTTGTCAATGTCTATGGATTGGAGAAATCCAAGAACCCTGGTCAGTATCAGGATGGCGGTGCTGAGCACGCAGGTTCAGCGTGCTACCTCCTCCCATCGCCTCTCCCTCCCTTCCTCCTCACACACCCATGTTCCCCTTACTCTGCTCCTCTCACCTTCACCTGCTGCCCAGAGTCCTCGTCTGGTCCTGTGCCCCACCCTCTGGCTCACCTCTGCCCCTCTCCCTGTGACCCACTGCTGTCTAGGCTGACTCTCCTCTTTGGAGAGAGAGACAGAGAACCCAGCCAAACCTGGGGTGGAAACATCATGGAGTTCAAGAGATGAGGGGTCAGAGAGCAGAGATCTCAAAGAGAATACCAAAGGGGAAAACAGACTGAAGCTCAGACTTCATTGCGTTTGAGGGGCAAGGAGACTGGACCACACGCTGCTGAGGGTCAGGACAGAAAGGAAACTTCCAGAAAGAGACACCTCAGCAGGCAGGCATGAGTCCTTGAGACTTTAAGTCGCAGCCTTGAGTGTTGATAATAAACACAGATACATTTTCTATCATTTATTCTATTTAAGCCAAGGGATTAATTAGTTTACAAACACGAGTCCCTCCCTACAGATGTTGTCAACCCCACCTTGTAGGTGGTAAGACTGAGGGTCAAAGATCTCATGACGCTGAGGGTGACCGGCAGACACAGCAGTTACAAGCAGGAAACACCCAGACCTCCTGTCCTCCTGGGGTTAGTGTTCTCAACTGACTCATCACGTCTTTGAGAGCTGGGATTTCACTTCTTAGCTTTGCTGGGGTGGTGTCGCGGAGGTAAGGCAGGGGATTCTGAAGATTCCTGGCCCAGAGCCCTTGTCGCCAAGAGCCAACCCTGGAGATAAGTGAGAGGGTGGACTGGGGGGACCTCTGTGTTGGGAAGGTTTAGGATGGGCTCAGGAGTAGACCCTGGGGTAGGAGCAGAGGGAAGAGAAGTGCAGAGGAATTCCAAGGTTCCTAAGGAGAGGGAGAGACCCCATACCAGCTGGTCTCAGAATCACCCTTTGGGAGCCATCAAGATCTCCCCCACCACCCTGCCGAGGACATCTGTGTCCAGAAACGTGGGCTGGGTTGGGGTAGGATAGTCAGAGGCAGAGCTGGAGGAGGGGCCACCGTGACCAACAGTGGAGATGCCCCAGAGAAAAGAGGGGTTCCCAGGGCAGACGCAGGTCCCTCAGGAGGGCTGAATGGATGGAAGTAAAGGGAGGGGTGGGGCTTCCCCGGGGACTCAGTGGTAAAGAATCTGCCTGCAATGCAGGAGACACAGGAGGCGTGGGTTCAGTCCCTGCGTTGGGAAGATCCCCTGGAGAAGGAAATGGCAACCCACTCCTGTATTCTTGCCTGGGAAATCCCATGGACAGAGAAGCCCGACGGGCTACAGTCCATGGCGTTGCCAAGAGGCAAACAACACTGAAGCGACTGAGCAGGCACGCACAAAGGGAGAGAATCCAGGCTGGAGGAAGCATCAGAGCTGGGGGAGCAGGAGCAACAGGACGAAGGGCGCTCTGCAAACTGAGTCCCAGTGGGAAGAGCACTCTTCCAGAAAGAGGTTATCCCATCCAACTGATGCACGCCGACTCCTGCAAACCTGCTCGGTCCCGGGGGGAGAGCAGCACCCCTGGGACCCAGCTTCCCTCCCCTACCCCACTCGGTTCTGGCCGCACAGAGAGCTCTGAGGGACCCCTCCTCGGGCTCCTTAGACCTCAGAGTCCCCCCAGCGCAAACACACACACACTCTGCCCTGGCACATCAGGACGGTCTCGGCAGCCCTCCCCCACCGCGCCTCCTCACCTGTGGACCCCAGGAAGGCCCTGAGCATCCAGAGGAGACGCAGCACCCTGAAGAGCTGCATGGGTCCGGAGGCACCACGGAGGCTGGGAGCAGGGCCAGCGCCAGCACAGGGGACTGCAGCGGGGAGGTTGCACGTATGCACAGCAGCACCAGAGGAAGTTATCTGCCCTGCTGGGCGTGGGAGCTAAGCACAACTTCACCTTTGCAGGGCTCCACCTTCCCCCTTTCCCCCCACCCCTTCTCTGGATCTGATGTTGCTGCAGGGAGGGTGGACTACCTAGAAGATAAGACAAGCCCAGGGGGTGTCAGCAGGAAAGAGCTCCAACCCCAGGCTGCCTGGGCCACTCAGCGCAGTTCCTAGGACATTGCCCTTCCCTCTGCCGGCCCCCCACCAAGAACTTGCAAGACTGGACGGAGAACTCACTTGGCCAAGACCTTGGACTTTGGAGTCTGGGGCCTGTCCTCAGTTTCATTTCCAGCTGCAGCGGGGAGGGGTACCGAGATGGAAACTTGTTCTTCACTCCCTCCACCCTCACTCTTTCCCTTCTCAGTCCATGGGGGAGGGACAGTTGGAGCAGAGGGGGCAGATCTCAGCTGCTGTTCGGGTTTTAAGACTTTCTACAGGTTGACCCACCCAGCAATATGTTGTTGGTCCAGCTATTCAGGTAGGGTCCCTGCATCTATGAGGTCAAACCACATGTGCTTCCAGGTCATTTTCCCCTGACCCTTTAGAGCCCATTAGGATAGCCCCTTTGGCTTTCTGAGCCACTTCTCTATCTCTGGTCTTTCCCCCAGCCCGTACCCATTCCTGGGATTTGTCAGTTTCCACCAGATCAGCAAAGGGTGGCCCAACGTCATAAATATCGTGAGTCACAACTGGGCTCAGCATGGCTAACCCTTCCCACACCAGGTAGTGAGGGTGGACGGGAGCATCTTAGCTCTCATTCCTGCAGTGAAGGTGGCCCAATCAGGGCCTTTGAAGACAGGGGCATAGGCTGCCTGTCCCATTTCCAACTCTTAATGAATTTGTTGTACCTCTTCTATAGACTTCCAGGGCCCCACATGCCCAGGAAAGTCCCTGTTATGGGGCAAGCCTCCCTGCAGGGTAGAATAATCTGACCTATAAGGAAGTGAGGACCTTGACTCTCATTGTCAGCAGCGTGCGGGCTTGTCAGATGATATTGACTGATTCTGTACTTTGTCTCTGCCTCCTTTGGATCAGTGAAACCACTGCTCCTCAGATTCCATGCCTGCTAACTTTGCTACCTTTCCCTAGTCTTTGGCTAGAATTTAGCGCCTACATCCATAAGCTCAGCAGGTGTGTATTCTGTCACCATGAAAGTTTCCTGAATTGGGGGCATCTCCCCCACCCCGCAGCCCTGTCTGGTGGTGCTGTAGCTATGCTTTTGTGTTTCTTTGTATTTGACTGGGGTAATAGTTGCACTGGGGTTCCCTGGTGGCTCAGACAGTAAAGAATCTGCCTGCAGCACAGGAGACCTGGGTTCTGTCCCTGGGTAGAGAAGATCCCCTGAAGAAGGAAATGGAAACCCAGTCCAGTATTCTTGCCTTGAAAATTCCCACGGACAGAGGAACCTTCCATGGGGTTGCAAAGAGTTGGCCACGACTGAGCAATTAAAGCTTTCAACAGTTGCACAGCTATGTGAATATACTAAAACCCACTGAATTGTACACATTATAAGGCTGAATTAATAGTCCAGCTCAATAAATAAATGTTTTTAAAAACTAGTAAATATTGGATGGGGATGGGAGTGAGGAAAATATTAGAAAATACTGTTCTCAGAAAAAAAATCGGTCAACCGAAAGTCAGCCAAGAGATGAGTGGATAAACTACTAACTCTGATCACTGAATCTCTCTAATTGATGAAGTAAGACTAAAAGCAATGTGAGGGCTATGGTTAAAAGACAATGCTTCTATTATAAAACCTAACGGCATAAAAATAATGTTTTGTTAATTGAGAGGGGAAGAGGAGGCATGACTTCTTTACCTTTTACAGCCAGAGATTTATATACATCATTTAAAACTAATGAGTAATAAACTTACAAAAGTATCTAACAATACAAAGGTAAATATTAAGGAAAGTAACAAGATAAACAGTACGGTCCTACTGCATGGCACAGGGAACTATATTCAGTACCTTGTAATAGCCTATAATGAAAGAGAATGTGAGAAATAATATATATATATATACATAACTGAATCATTTTCCAGTACACTGGAATCTAAACCAACATTGTAAATCAACTATACTAAAAGAACTAAAAAATTAGAAAATGAGAATATAATATATACAAGCAAAGGAAGTGAAGTGAAGGACGGGAAGCCAGAAGAAGAAAAGTATCAATATATTGATCTCATTATTGCTCATAGTGGGGAATTAAATCCTAAAGAAACAGAATTACATATAAGTTCCATATTCTATAATAGTGACCACAGTAAAATTGCCTGATATTCCAAATTGTCAGAAGAAACATACAGAAAAGAAAGCAGAATCCAAACAATAAAAGAGTTTTTAAGTTATAAAGCATGGGTGTGGGGGGGAAATGTGAGGAAAGAAAACAGCTGTCCTATAAATAAAAGTAAATGAATTTAGATTAGCTGCTTCCCTGGTGGCTCAGATGGTAAAAAATTTCACCTGCAGGGTAGGAGACCCAGGTTCGATCCCTGGGTCAGGAAGATCCCCTGGAGAAGGAAATGGCTACCCACTCCAGTATTCTTGCCTGGCAGGCTACGGTCCGTGGGGTCGCAAAGAGTCAGACACTACTGAGCGACTACACGTTCACACACTTTTAAAAAAGACTTTAATATTGGCACACAAAGGAAAATTCAACTCTATTGTATACAAAAGAAACATCTCAGACAAAGTGATTCAGAAACTTAAAAAAAAATACTTTAATTGGATTGGAGTCTAGTCAATTTCCAATGCTGTGTTAGTGTCACTTGCACAGCAAAGTGATTCAGTTATGCTTATACATATATCAGTGTTTCTTAGATTCTCCTATCGATTCAGAAACTTTTGATGGCCGAACGTCTCCTAGACAAACGCAAACAAGAAAGCACATGTCATAATATGAATCGATTTCTTCTTCTTCTTTTATTCTTTCATTTCTTTCTATACATTTTTATTATTTTTCTTTGGAATATCTGCCAGGGCACCCAAGGCTAACAGTTTTGGCAATCTGAGTGTGAGCAGTTAGAGCACAATATCTTGAAAGGAAGCAAAAGATCCAGTGTGTCGATCACAGACATAGTTGCAATACAAAGGAAAAGAGGAAAAAAAATCCGAGTACTGAAATGTATCCTGGTTATAATTCTTATATTAAAATTTCATTGTTTAATCACTAATCAAGTCTGACTCTTTGTGATCCCATGGACTGTAGCCTGCCAGGCTCCTCTGTCCATAGAATTTCCCAGGCAAGAATACTGGAGTGGATTGCCATTTCCTTCTCCAGGGGATCTTCCTGACCCAGGGATTGAACCCACATCTCTGGCTTGGTGGGCAGATTTTTTACCACAGAGCACCTGGAAAGCTGGGTCAATATCAGATCTTTCATTTTATCACTGGTGTAGTCTACAATATGGATATACCACAGTTCATTCATTCACTGCTGGATGGACATTTGAATTGTTTCCAGTGTGTGGCATTTCTTTGAGAACTGAAGATGTCACTTCTCTAGTGCAAACACCCAGTAGGGTTAGTGCATATTTAATTTACTTGTGAGAAATGGAATATTTCCTGCCATATTGATCTTGGTGAGGCAGCAATGAGTGGTGGCCTGAAGCGAGATCTTAATTCCCTGTCCAGGAATTGAACCTGGGTGGGGCTTCCCCGGTGGCTCAGATGGTAATGAATCTGTTTGCAATGCAAGAGACCAGGGTTCAGTCCCTGGGTTGGAAGGATCCCCTGAAGAAGGAAATGGCAACCCACTTCAGTATTCTTGCCTGGGAAATCCCATAGAGGAGCCTGGCGGGCTACAGTCCATGGAATCACAAAGAGTTGGAAATGACTGAGCTACTCACTTTTCACTCTCAGCCTGGATGAAAACCAGGAATCCTAGCTGCCAGACTAGCCAGGGCCAGAGGCTAGAAGCTGTTTTTCCCTGAATCTTTGCCCCTAATGAAAAATGCATTTATCACAGAGGCAGAAACTGTAAATGCAGGTACTAAGTTCATTACCTGAGACATGGCATTTATGTAGGTCAGTTCTTCTGGGTCTTTGTCTTCCTTCAGGCCAGTTATCTGGTTTATTTTTCCACATCTGATTTACCCTGGATGGGCACCTACCCCTCAGCCAAGATGGATCTCAAAGTGACAGCTTCTGGGAGGAGCAAGACTCATTATGGCCTGGAGATATCCCCTGACTTTTGACCTTCAAGGAGCCTTGTCCCCAAAAGGGGGTAAGTGGAGATTCCTTAATCCTTTACTCAAACAGGGTTTTGCCCCTCGTTGTCCCTGCCACGACTATTATCTTAGGATGTTTACAAGAAAAAAAGGCTAGCTATTTACCCAGTTTCTGTTGTTACTTCCTTTTCAGAGGGCAAATAGAAGGCTGATTGTAAATGCCTTAACTGGAGCCCATTTAACTCTTGTCTCAGGAAATTCTAACAGTTGTAAGTATCCAGCCTGAAGCTCACTTCTTCATGTCCCATGAAATGCAAACAGAAGGCCAGTTGTAAATATCTAACCTGGAGCCCCAAGGACACTCAGAAAGGAGAAAACTACCTGAGACTTAGCAGACATCGCAGACTGCAGCCATCCCTACCAGTGAGCCCCAAGGGAGCTCAGGATGTAAAACAAAACAAAAACAGGCTACTGGCCCTGGATTGCTGAGATGGATATGAGAGGAACTATTCCAGGGAGCCCAGACTCTTGCATCTTCCCATACCTAGAAAAGCGCTAACTTCCCTAACTTGGGATCTCTGGCTTCCTTTAATTAACAATAATCTTTTGTTGTTGAGACCACCTGCCCTTTGTTGCAAAACTTCTATATAACCTGGCTCCTCCCTTAACCTCCTCGGAGAAGTTCTCTCAGGGTTACTTGAGATGCTGTCTCCTCTAAAAATTCCCACCGAATAAAACATAACTCTCGATGTTTAGATGGTGAATATTTTTTAAGATGACACTTGGTAAGAAACTGCCAAACTCTTCTCCAGAGTGTGGCTGTAGCATTTTGTGCCTTGGCAGCAATGTATAGGAGTTTTGCTCCTCATCCCCATCAACACTTTACCAACTGTCAGTGCTTTTTAATTTTAGCCATTCTCATAGGCGTGTAATGGTACTTCATTGTGGTTTAATTTGCACTTCCTTAATGACTAGTGATGCTGAACATCTTTTGACATTCTTACTTACTACCTATATACCCTCTTTGGTGAAGTATATGTTCAAGTCTTACTCATTTTTTATTTATTTTCTTATGGCTGAATTTTGAGAGTGCTTTATGTATTCTGAATACAAGCTCCTTGTCAGATACATGATCTGTGAATATTTTCTCCCATTTTGTAGTTTATTTCATTCTCTTAACAGTGTCTGTCAGAGAGCAAAGGTTTTAATTTTGACAAAGCCCTGTTTATCAATTTTTTCCTTCTACAGATGGCACTTTGGGTACCACAAAAGATGCGTTCTAATAGCAGGGTGTACAATTCACAATGATGATAAGAAAGTTATCTATGTACCACTTTGCAAAGCATTAATGTTTTTAGAGCTATACTTATACAAAATAGAAGAAGGAACAGACAGAAGCATATGAGCAATAGAAAACTAATTCATTTCTCTAAGCCCAGGAAAAATCAAATGGATCAAAAAAGAAATACATGTAGAAAGGGTCTGACAGAATCAAAAGAGCCTAAATATCATGATAGGCCAAGTCCAGTTGATCTATACAATGAATACTGCATCCTGAAAACAGAGAACAGACCTCTTTAGCAGCTGCCAATAGAACATCCACAAACAGTACCACGCATTAGAGCAAAGAATGGAGAAGGAAATGGCAATCCACTCCAGTACTATTGCCTGGAAAATCCCATGGACAAAGGAGTCTGGTAGGCTACAGTCCATGGGGTCGCAAAGAGTTGGACACGACTGAGCGACTTCACTCACTCACTCAGAGCAAAGAAAGAGAAAACATTCCTCTCTAAACCAAAAGAACTAGGCAATATTGCATCAGTGGTCAGGGAGGGGTCGGAGAGTTGGGGCCTGGGGCTGTGCTGGACTGTGGGTCCTGTGAGCTGCTCAGAAAATGCTAATCTTCTCTGACCACAGCCAAGGTCTGGGGATCCCATGCCCTCAGGCCCTGGCCTGGCAGAGGAGGGCAGTATCCTGCTGTCATCTCCTGCCATCTGGAGAGTTCTCTGGGTGTGGTGTTGGGTGGAGGTGTGAGGTTCCTGGAAACTGCAGAGAGCATCACCTGTCCTTCTACCCCAGAGTTCATCCTGCCCTGGCTCTTGCCCCTCAGAATGCTGGGGCAATACCCTCGCAGCTCTCACCCTGACCCCATGGTCTTATGGAGTCTCCAGGTCTCTGGAGGAGCTAGGCTTACCCATTAGAACCAATGGAAACTGACCTAGCCAGAGTCACCCACCTCCTTGGGCCAGCCCTGAGCTCTTAACGTCTGGGGGAACAGACAACAAACCCAACAGACTCCTAGCCCCTGCTCCCACCCGCTCCTTGAGAAAAATGGGTCCTCCAATCTTGATGTTCCCTTTGAGGATGGTCATGGACCCAGAGAGCCAGCCATGGACCCCTTCCTTCCCCAGTGGGAGAAACCAGCACTCTGAGGCCCCTAAACATATCCTCTGATATCCTTGCTCCTCAACTGAGTGAAGAGACCACAGCATTAGAAAGAAAAAGACATACAACAGTTTCTTTGAAAATGCTATATTAAACTACAATGCTATATTATGTTCAATTGGGTGAACTGGAGACTTGCAGACTTCCTCTCCCCAGGTGAGGTCTTCCTGCAAAGGAGGCCGGGCTCCTGGCTTCACAGGTTACAGCAGAGATGGGGGTGAGCCAGGGAGAGGAAGGGGGGGAGGTGGGGGAGGGGTAGGAAGTGGGGGCACTACGGGAGAGGAGGGAGAGTTAGGGGAATGGGGAGGAGGGGCTGAGGGAGCTTTCCCACCTCAGGGCCCCTCCTCCCCTCATCTTCAGGGACCTGGGAACCTACCTGCCACCCCCCACCCACCGGGATCCAGGGCCCTTAGGGGTGACAGGAAGGATGGGGACTCAGAATGGGGGACCTGGTCTAGGGAACCCCAGTTGAGGGTCCTAAGATGCAGAGGGCATCTGTACCTACCTAGGGAGTGGGGTGGGGAGGAGGGAGGATTTAGGAGTGGGGCATGGAGATGTGGGGAGCAGGGGGGATTTAGGGTTGAGGATAGAAAGATGAGGAAGAGGAAAGTATGGAAACGGGGAGACACAGGGCGGGAGTGTGGGGGAGGAGGGACGCGGGAGTGTGGGGGAGGAGGGACTTAAGAAGAAGTGGGTTCAGAGGGGAGAGGGTTAAGAAGTGGTGGAGGGGCACAGCAGGGAGTTACAGAAGGACAGGGGAGGAGGCTGGGACAGGCTGCAGGCTGCTTACAGGTATGGCGGGGAGGACCCGGCTGGCAGTAGGGATGCACACAGGAAAAGGAGAGGCAGAGGCCTGAGCCTCGGGGAAGGACATGAGGACTGGGATGTGAGTGAAGCCATATGAGCATGAAGGCCGACACAGGAAGGTGCATCGGGACAGAGGTCGGACCCAAGACACCCGGTTTCACTATAACCAACAGGAGGTATCAGGAGCAGTGGGCCACTTGCATTTTACAGGTGACAAAACCGAAGTTCAGAGAAGTTACTGACTTGCCCAACGTCCCACAGTGGAAGAGCATGGATTTGAACTGGGTCTGCAGGTGGGTTTCACCCAAGATGGGGGAAGGATGAGGGTAGGCGGAGGTCTGTTATGCCCTAGGAAGCCAGGAGACTGAGCCGCACGAGCCCGCGGCCATCTCTCCAAAGGCAGTGCACATGGTTCTCTCCGCTGTCCGGGCAGGTGGAGAGGGCAGTGGGGCTCACGGTGAGGACAAGACCACCTCAGGTCTGTGAATATGCACCTGCCACAGAATTCACAAGACGGGGAGTGAGAACAGGGAACCGCCCTGCGGGGGCCTGGCTAGGAGGTCACTGCCTCCTGTCCCAGCCAGCCCCCTGCCCTGGGAGAGGGGCATCAGGAGCTGGACCTGTGACAGCTCCTTACCATCAACCCATCCCGACCCCTCACCCTGGCATTGGTGTCCACGGTGTCCAAGGCCACAGAGAAAATTTTATCTTTACCTGAGAATGAAAAGAGAACGGGGAGGAAGAGGAAGAGGTGGAGAGTAAAAGGGGGAGGGAAGGAAATGTGAGGAAGGCAGGGCCTCAGGGCTTTCCTGGGCCCCTGGGCCTGCGCTGCAGGGAGGGCCTGTGCAGGACCTGGGCCTTAGAGTGGGGCATGGAAGCAGCGAAGCAAACTCTAGGGCAGTAGCTAGACGCCTGTCTTGGACAAGAAAAGTCCTCTGGTCTGCCCAGACCGAAAATGGTGCCCAGTGAAGCACCCTCCAGCCCCGCCCTTCTCCAGGAGACAAAACTCACCTCTTCTGTCATCCTGGAAGGCAATGTTAGAAAAAGCCGGTTTTGCACTCTCATCCCAGGTCTCGAACAACTTCCTGTCGTCCCTGGACCTGCCAGAAGGCCACCGTGTTGTCAGAGCAGGGTAACCTGGTCCGGGACGCCTTTCCCTCACCCATCCACCCCCAGCTCACTCACCTGCCTCGGCCTTGCCTATCCCTCCTCCGGGAGCGCACGACGAACACGCTCAGCGCCACCACCAGCAGCAGCAGAAGCAGGGCCCCGGCTCCCGCCAGGCCCCCGACCAGCGCCTTCCAGGAGATGGCCACCTCGCAGCGCGGGCCCCAGAACCAGTGCGTGTCCGTGGAGAAGCAGCTGGAGGAGAGGGTCACAGGTCAACACCCTCACCACCTCCCGCGCCATGACAATTAGAGCCCCTAGACAACCCAGGTCCTGGCAGGTGGGCGGGGCTCCACCAGGAGACGAGTGGGCGGGGCCGGAGGGGCCCGATGATTCTCCCAGCTGGCTGTGGGCGGGGCCTCACCGGCAAGAAGGACCACTCCTCTGCAGAACGCATTGGCCCTGATGGCAGTCAATGGCGCCTTCCACACGCGCTGTGCATTTGGTGACACAGCGCAGCTGGTTCTCCTCCAGGAAAGGGAAGTAGAAATCCTCAAAGCCTTGGGCAGCAGCGCGGCGACAGATGGCTGGGGGGTAGGTAGGGGGTGACGTAAAGACCTCATCCATTTTACTCTGGGGCCTGGCTATGGTAATTCTGAAAATGGATAGAGGACTGCATTTCCGCGGGTGGCGTGTCAGCGGGTAGACCGTGGAATTAGATGAGTGCAGGGAGGCTCGTCACCCTCTCCTCACCTTCTCTGTTGATCCTTCCCCACGTGGAAGCTACTAACAAGGACCTGAGAGGCAGCCCTGCCAGGTCAGTACCACCTGCCTCCTCAAAAGGTCTCCCCTCCTCCCTGGGAATTTCAATGGACAGATGTCCCTTGTGGGAGGGGTCCCGGCCACCTGGGGCCACTCAGCCCTTTGCCCCACCTCTCACCTTCAGGTGACAGCTCCGTCCTGGTGTTGTTGTTCACCTTGATGGAGTCAGGCTTAAAACACAAGACTGGGGGGCCACAGGCACGGGTGGAATCGGGGGAGGCACAGGAAGGGACAGAGAGCGCTCTGTCAGTATGGGGGAGGTTTGGATGGGCCATGAAGGAAGGCTCCTTGGGCCTCCCTCATGTCCCCTGAATAGCCAGGGGTCCTCAGCCACCCGGGAGACCTTGAGCAGCTCTCTCTCCCGCAGCTCCTAGGCTCTGACAACCCTTCCTTAGGCTCAGCCTTGACCCGGTTTTCTGTGGGCCTGTCTCTCTTCTCCTGTCCTGCCTGAGGTACCACAGGGCTGACACCTGCCCCCCGTAGGCCCCTGTGTGAGTTGGAGCAGGCTGGGATGGTGGCTGTGACCCTGACCCCTCCCTCCAGCCCCAGGCCCCCAGCCTCTATTCACCCTGGTCATTCTGGCAGCTGTTCCCATCCTGGCTGACATTCTGGAGCTCCTCCTTCAAGGCCACCTTCACCTTCTCATACTCCTCCTCCACCTGGAGGCTGAAGGGTAACTCCAGCAGGACTAGATATTCCACCACGATGCTGCCATTCCTGGGGGCGGGGGTGGGGGTGGGGTGCAGAGAGCCTTAAAAGGTGCCCAGCCCCAAGCCACCATACAACTGTAGAAGGGCATTTCCAGACCAGCCACAGCTATGCAGGTGTTGGCAGGAAGGGGCAGAGGCAATGAGATGGGATTCCAGACTGATTATGTCCAGAAGGGGCTGCTAGCTTCTCTGCCTTGGGCAGCCTGGGTAGGCGGGACAAGGAATGATTGACATTCTCTTTGTGTTCCCTCAAGCCATAATCAAACCAGGCCCTTCTGGGCTCTCTGCCTCCCTCTTGCTGACCCATCCACTAGACCAGTTGCCAACCGGAGAGACCAGCTGTGGTCCTGACACCAGGCACCAGGCCTCAGGCACCACCTCCCTGTAGATTCCAATCATTCTGCATCCAGCTGCTTCATGGAGAGGGGAGACATCCCTCCTACAGAGGAATGAATCCTGAAATGATCCCCAAACACCCTTCATGGAGTAGTTTTCTTGCCTCCTCCATCCATCCCTCTCTTTATGACATTGAATGATTCCGAAAGCAAGGGATGGCTTCTTTGGCCCTTCTTTGTGCTCCCCACCCACCACCACACACACTTAACACTGCCTCCACGGTCCTGGAAAGGGCTCCTACCTCAGAGAAAGGATCTGCACCTCCTTGAATCCCTGCACGTTTTGGTAAATCTTCTTCATCTGAAATGCCAAGGATCCCGGCTCACATCTGAACCTCCAATCAGAGGGCACCCCCGGGCCCAAGCTACACTCCAAGGGCATACCCCTGAATTTTGCCCCCTTCCTCCTCACCTGATCCTGGAAGGCTTTTGTGAAATCCCTGTAGACCTGAGAACTTTTGTTATTGAGGTCCGGGGAGAACTCCTGGTTGACAGACACCTCCATGTCCACTTCAGCATCCACTTTGTCTGCACAACATGCTTCTGGTCATTTCACGATCTCTTCCTGCCTAACATCACTACCACCACGCTAACCCAGAAGCTGCTCCTGTGGACCCTCTCCATGTTCCCTGAGGACTGACTGAATACCAGGAGAGAGAGAGGTAGGATTTCTGGGATGTGTTGTCCTGAGATGTGAGAAACACTGGAAGTTGGGATGTCCCACAGTCAGTTCTGTAGTCTCTCAGCTCTTCCAGTGTGAAGCAAAATAACAAAGGTGCCTATGTCTAGTCCCCAAAACCTGGGAATATGTTATGCTACATGACAGGGAGCAATCAAAGAGGCAGATAGAACTAAGGGTACTGATCTGCTGATTTAATATTGGAAAATTAACAAGGTACATCCAGTGGGCCTAGTATAATCATAAAGTACATAGAGAGAGGAGGAGGAAGGCAGAAAAGTCAGAATCACTCAAAGAATGATGTAAGTATGGAAATAAGGAACAGACATGTAATGCTGCTGGCATCAAAGGGAGCCAGGGGGCCTTGTGACAAAGAAGATGGGCAGCTCTCAAGTCTGGGAAAGGGCAAAGGAATGGATTCTCCCCTCGGGCCACCAGAAAGACCCAGTCCTAGGCAACACCTTAATTTTAGCCCTTCAAGACTCATATCCGGCTTCTAATCAACAGAATTACAAAATAATAAACTCGTATTGTTCATTTGTAAGTTTGTGGTAATTTGCTACAGGAGAAATTAGAACCTAATACAACTCCAAGCAACACAAACTGGGAGGAGATGTCTGAAAAGAGAGTGACCCCAGGGACCTCCTGGAGGTAAGGGTGGAGAGTAGTCATGGTCTGGGGTTGAGGAGAGCACGAGGGAGAAAGCAGAAGAGATTTGGCAAAATGATTGGGCCCGTTTGAGGCAGTGGCACCTCCTGAGAGAAAGTGCAGAGACCAACTCACCCATATTTATCTCTTCCACAGCGAACTCGCATCGGGAGCCATAGAAATTGCTAAGGCAGGAGCAGCGGCCCTGCGTCCAGGTGCCACCATTGTCACAATGGCCTGGGTAGCGAGCAAAAAGGGGAAGTTCAGGCCAGGACTCTCCTTGGTCATGGGAATTTAGCAGGAGAGGGAGGAGAGGCACAAGGAAGCAGGTGGTCCAAACCTGGGGTGGTGGTCTCCCTGGACTGTGTGGTCATCTGGGTTGTGGTTGAAGTTGTCCTGGATGACGTAACAGTGGAGAGAGTCGTGGTGGTGTCCGCTGGTATCCCTGAAGCACTGCTGATGGGTGCGCTGGGAGTTGTCAACTTGCTTGTAGTCGTCACGGAAGATGAAGAGCTGCTACTTGGTTTCGCGGTCAGTGGGAGGCTAGTGAAGGCCGTTACGCGTGGGGTAGTTACAAAGGTGGTGCTGATCCAGGTCCCAGGGGTGGATCTTTGTGTGCTCGGGAAAACCGTGCTAATGGGAGTGATCCCAGAGCTGATAGAACTAGGAGCAGCAGTCTGGTTGGTGGGGTGAGATTCCAGAATGGAAGTAGAAGTGTCCGGTTTTACAGGGAACAGAGTTGTCGTGGTTGTGGAACTGGGAGAGGTGGCCATCTCAGTAGTAGAGGTAAAAACTGACAACGGGACGGTGGGTGTAGAGGTAACTTCAGGATTTGGACTCACTTCGATACATGGTGTCGTGGGAGAGGCAGACACTATTGTAACTGATATGGACTCTGGACACGGGGTGGTGGAAGACAGAGTCAGCATGGTGGTTGTTCGGGTAGGAGAGGTCATTAGGGAAGTCACGGCCGGGGAAGTTCTTGTCGTTTCAGTCGATGAAAAAGTAGGAAAGGTAGTGACAGAAGGGCCTGTGTTTTCTGTGCTGGACATTTGAGAGGAGGTAGAAAAAGAGCTGCTTGTCGTGGAGACCCCTGAACTTGGGCCAGTAGAAGACAGAGATGATATTGTTATTGCAGGTATTGAAGAGGAGATGATGGTACCAAAAGGGGTACTTATTGCATTAGTAGAAGTACTCAGTATAGGGAAAGCTGAAGAGGGAAAGATGCCTGAAGTACTGAGAGCTGTTATGGAGGTGGGTGCTGTTGCCGTGCGTGTGGTCCCAGTCTTGGCCGCTTCTGTGGTTGAGGGAGTGCGAGAGGATGCTGTGATCCCGGTGGCAGGGGGAGACCTATGCGTGGGAGTGGAGACCTCAGTCCTGGTTGTGGTAAACGTCCCGGTCGGAGGTGAAGGGGTGGACGTGGACTGGGTGGCAGGGATCGTGGGTAGGGTAAACAGAGGGGTGGGGGCTGTGGTTTCAGTGGGTACTGGTTCTGTGGTTGTGAAAGATGGAAATGATACAGGCGAACTGGATGCTGTCAAGGTACTACTGGTCACTGGCGTAGAGACTGGAGATGTCTGAAAATGGACTGTGCTCGTTTGAGTGGCTGAGGATGTGATGGGAGAAATAGAAGTAATATCTGTTGTCAGAGACTCTACAGAAACGGTACCAATAGGAGTAGCTGTGGTTCTCAAAGTGGATGAAGCAAGCGGGGTTGTGTCCCTCGCTGTGGCTGTTTGTGTAGAAGCTGCAGTGGAGGACAGTCCCATGGAACTAGACTGATATGTATCTGTATCAATGGTGGTGGGTGCCAATGTGGTTTCAGCTGTTTCCTGCATTGAACTAGACGTGCTCAAGGCAGATGAGGTGGTACTGTCTGCCTGAGAGGTCCTGGTACTGCTGGTGGGCATGAGAGAAAGGCCTAAGGATGTAGCTGGAATGCTGGTAGAGAGGAAGGCACTTGCTGTACTTTGGGTGGAAGGGAACACGGATGTGTCACTAGGCCTAGTGTCCAAGGTTGTGACAATATTAGAGACTGTGTCTGTATTATGGGTGGTGGAGGAAGAAGATATGATATTTGTGCTAGTGGCAGAGGGACTAGATGGTGCAAGTGTGGAGCTGAGGTCGGGTGTGAAGGTTGAGGAACCAACAGGATTCGAGGATGTGGACTCAGTGGTGGCTGGTGTCGGGGTAGGGGCTTCTGTACTGACAGAGGAGGGAGGTGCAGTCGTGGATGTGTGCACGATCGTGGAGCCAGGGAGAGATGCAGTGAATGCAGGTGTGGCCGTACTCCCGGTGGAGTCGGTGGTTGAAGAGGTGAGGATCGCAGTGGTGTGCACTGTTGTGGGGGT
>NW_024080571.1:49551-81394 GCF_014754425.2 Oryx dammah | reverse complement strand
AATCTATTTCTCACTTCCACTGTATAATCATAAGGGATTTGATTTAGATCATACCTGAGTGGTCTAGTGGTTTTCCCTATTTTCTTCAATTTAAGTCTGAATTTTGTAATAAGGAGTTCATGATCTGAGCCATAGTCAGCTCCTGGTCTTGTTTTTGCTGAATCTATAGAGCTTCTCCACCTTTGGCTGCAAAGAATATAATCAATCTGATTTTGGTATTGACCATCTGGTGATGACCATGTATAGAGTCTTCTCTTGTGTTGTTGGAAGAGGGTGTTTGCTATGACCAGTGTGTTCTCTTGGCAAAACTCTATTAGCCTTTGCCCTGCTTCATTCTGTACTCCAGGGCCAAATTTGCCTCTTACTCAAGGTGTTTCTTGACTTCCTACTTTTGCATTCCAGTCCCCTATAATGAAAAGCACATGTTTGAGGGGTGTTAGTTCTAGAAGGTCTTTAGGTCTTCATAGGACCATTCAACTTCAGCTTCTTCAGCATTACTGGTCAGGGCATAGACTTGGATTACTGTGATATTGGATGGTTTGCCTTGGAGATCATTCTGTCGTTTTTGAGACTGCATCCAAATACTGCATTTCGGACTCTTTTGTTGACTATGATGACTACTCCATTTCTTCTAAGGGATTCTTGCCCACAGTAGTAGATATAATGATCATCTGAGTTAAATCCGCCCACTCCCTCCATTTTAGTTCGCTGATTCCTAAAATATCGATGTTCACTCTTGTCATCTCCTGTTTGACCACTTCCAATTTGCCTTGATTCATGGACCTAACATTCCAGGTTTCTATGCTATATTGCTCTTTACAGCATCGATCTTTGCTTCCATCACCAGTCACAACCACAACCGGGTGTTGTTTTTGCTTTCATTTAGTTCAACATTAAGAAAACTAAGATTATGTTATCCGGTCCCATCACTTCATAGCAAATAGATGGGGAAACAGTGGAAACAGTGACAGACTATTTTGGGGGGCTCCAAAATCACTGCAAATGGTGACTGCTGCCATGAAATTAAAAGATGCTTACTTCTTGGAAGGAAAGTTATGACGAACCTAGATAGCGTATTAGAAAGCAGAGACATTACTTTGCCAACAAAGGTCCATCTAGTCAAGGCTATGGTTTTTCCAGTAGTCATGTATGGATGTGAGAGTTGGATTCTAAAGAAAGCTGAGCATCAAAGAATTGATGCTTTTGAATTGTGGTGTTGGAGAAGACTCTTGAGAGTCCCATGGACTACAAGGAGATCCAACCAGTCTGTCCTAAAGGAAATCAGTCCTGAACATTCATTGGAAGAACTGATGTTGAAGCTGAAACTCCAATACTTTTGCCACCTGATGCAAAGAGCTGACTCATTGGAAAAGACCCTGATGCTGGGAAAGATTGAAGGCAGGAGGAGAAGGGGACGACAGATGATGAGATGGTTGGATGGCATCACCAAATCAATGGACATGAATTTGAGTAAGTTCTGGGAGTTGGTGATAGACAGGGAGGCCTGTCCTGCTGCAATCCATGGGGTGGCAAAGAGTCAGACACAACTGAGCGACTGAGGTGAACTGACTGAGGCTCTGTACTGAATGTTTTATAAGCATTACCTTATTTCATCTTTACAATAGCCCTATCATCATCCCCATTCACAGATGAGGACACTGAGGCACGGAGAAGGTAACCAACTTGCTCAAGGTCATTGGTTAGTTAATGCCAGGGCCTGGTAGAGCCAGGAGGCCCTGAGTGAGAGGGAGATATGAGCGAGGATATTTCAGCCTGAGGAAACAACAGCAGGACATGAGCCGCCGGGGAAGGCTGCTAACCCAGAGCCATTTGGGATTGTTAGACTGTAAAGGGACTGGGAAGTGCTCAGGACTGTGAGGTTGGGGAGGCCAGTGGGAGCCATATTGTGAGGGACCTCGGGTGCAGCTTAAACTTGACATGCAAGGAGCAGGAGGCCGGGACACACAGGAGACTTGTAAGAGGGGAGGGATCTAATCTGCCTGAGCTGAGGTCTTTCTTCCCTTTGCCAGCATGTTCAGGTAACTCATGGTACCACACAAACATCCAGTCAGAGTTCCTGCTTTTTCTAAATGTGCCTGCTTGTACTCGGAGCGGCTGCATTTCCTGATGCTAACTCTGACAGCTCTGCTCCCAGACAGCGGTCCTCCGGGGAGGGCCCTGGCCCAGCGGCATCAAACCTGAAGCAGGAACTCCGGAGAGTGGGCCTGGCCACTTCTGTTTCCACAAGCCTCCAGGTGATTCCGAGACACACTAACACTTGAAAACTGCCATATTATACTATTGCTTCAATAATGTGCCTGCGCACGTGCACATCTGTGTGTGTGTGTATGATGTCTTTCCTCTCCCAGCTCTGTGAGGTCAGGAGCCAGGTCTTTTTTTGATCACCCCACCTCATGTCCCCTCCTGCTGTGCACATCCCAGCTCTGGCACTGACTCGCTGCCTCCAGGTCCCTGATTCTTTCCACACCCCAGTTTAACCATCCATAAAATGGGACTAATGAGAATGATAATAATAATACTGATTTCATTTGGTTGTTGAATCAAAAGAGTTAATGCAATTAAAGCTATTAGGACAGTTTTCTTGACTCCTCTTAAGTATTCAGTTTTATATATTACAGTTGTACCTGGGGTCCAATCAATATTGGAGAATGGATTAAAGAGAGTAGGTTTGGGGTATTCCCTCGTGGTCCAACAGTTAGGAGTCCACGCTTTCATTGGTGAGGTCTCAGATTCAATCCCTTCGTTGGGGAACTAAGGTCAAAAACATAAAAAATTAAGCAGGTTTAAATGAAGGGAGGAGAGAATAAGAAAAGGCAGATGGGCTAACTGGGAGGAGAAAACAAGAAAAGCAAACCTGTTTCAGACAGATTCAGCCCCGCCCTAGAGACCATCATAGCAATCCAGGAGCCTAACTTTGCAGGGAGTCAGAGAGAGAAAAAGGGAAGGATGCAAAAGAGATCTAGTTTCATTATATGAAATATCCATAAGAGGCCAATCTACAGAAACAGAAAATATACCACCAGGGGTGGGTAGTAGATGAGATTAGAGTGTGACTACTGGTGGGTATGGAGCTTGCTTCCTGGGTGGTGAAAGTGGTCTGAAATTAGATAGTGGTGATGTTATCACAAGTCTGTGAATATACTCAAAAACACTAAATTGTATACTTTAAAAGGGGTCCATGTTATGATATGTGAATTATATCTCAATTTTTTAAAAATTGTTAACAAAATCAAATAAGCCTGGTCATTCCAAAAAGAGAAGTCAGGACCTCGGCCTTTCTTTCTCATTAAGCCCCAGGAAACCAGGCACTGAGCAGGTGCAGAACTGAGACCAGGAAAGAAAGAATTTCATAGCTGGATTTTGTTCTAATTTATTTGTTTTGCCACATAGGGGCACACAACTCATTTCCTGTGTCATTATTTCTAAACGTAAAAAAAAAGTCTGATGTTTTCATTAAGACCTACCATTTCGATGACATAAAATTAAATTGCCAGAAAAAGGCACAACCTGATTGTAATAAAAGTGCAGCCCCAGACTGGCATATAATAGGGAATCTCACAGACATGTGCGTCACATGCTTGAGTTCAACGTGGGTGAAAATATCAACCTTTTCTTTCCTCCCATGGCCGCGGGCAACATAACCTAGTCAAATAGTCCTGGAAGATCTAATTATATCCCCAAAGGGCCCAAACCACTTCATTTCCCCTCCCAGCTTTTAGAGTTTCCAAGAAAATCATTCAACTATTATTTTACAGCGTGATAAAAGCAGCCTTATGCCTTTATGACACAGGATGGATGAATTCGGATTTGGGGACATTTGAGGTTTCAATATGTGCTCAACATTGTTCATTGTGGTGGGGGAGGCCACTTTATTTTATTAAAGATAGTCTGAACATGTCTGCTTTATAGAACCTCTCTGTGACAAGATTGCCTACTGCCAAGAGAGTTCTACCAGGAAAATCCAAAGCAAGAAGCAAAATAAATAAGCATGAAGCAATGAATGCTGGAAAGAAGAATTTAAATGAAGGCAAAGGGGAGGCCATACAGGATAGTGGTCAGAGGAAAAGATACCATGTGCCACACAGGTTTATTAGGTTTCAATCCTAAACCAAACTCAAAAATATGAATTTGGGGACTTCCCTAGCAGTCCAGTGGTTAAGACTCTGCCTTCCAATATAGGGGATGTGGGCTGAATCCCTGGTCAGGAAACTAGATCCCACATGTTGTGGGGTGTGGCAAAAAATTAAAAATAACAAAATAAAAATAAAACATAAAATGAACCCAAGATTGAAAAAAAAAAACATATGAATCTGTATAGTACAAGATTTAGAATTAGGCTGGCTGGGTTCAAATATTGACTGTGTTCTCTGTTTTCCTGACTTGTTTAAGACATTAGCTATATATATTTCTTTCACAGTCTTTTCTATAATCTCTGTTATTGTTATGACCTGACTCGCACTAGATTATAAGTTATTTGGATAAGGCAAGGGGCCATGTCTGGCTTGGTATATAGTACATGTGCTCAGTTGCTCAGTCATGTCTGACTCTTTGCAACCCCATGGACTGTAGCCCACCAGACTTCCCTGTCCATGGGATTTCCCAGGCAAGAGTGCTGGAATGGATTTCCATTTCTTTCTCCAGGGGATCTTCCCGACCCAGGGATCAAGCCCACATCTCCTGCAGGTGGCGGGTGGGTTCTTTACCACTGGCAGATGGGTTCTTTACCACTGTGCCACCTATACTCAACAAATATTTGTAGAATTGACTAGAACTCTTAACTTTGTGTGGTTGGTCAAGTCTTGCGGTCTTTTTCTGTCTATCAGTTGGGGATGATTATGATACCTGCTTAATAAGGTTGTTGAGAGAAATTCATATAAAAGTATGATGGCTAGCACCTAGCAGGAGCTCCCCAAATGTTCCCTATTATTATTATTATAAAGTAAAATTCTATATTGGGCTTTCCTGGTGGCTCAGCTGGTAAAGAATCAGCCTACAATGCTGGAGACCTGGCTTCGATCCCTGGATTGGGGAGATCCCCTGGAGAAGAGCAAGACTACCTATTCCAGTATTCTGGCCTAGAGAATTCCATGGACTATCCAATTAGCAGTCTTCAGATATTGGAATAGCAAATTCAATAGGCTGGAGTCCTTTTTTTTTTAAAGATTTTGTTTTTATGAGGACCATGTTTTAAAAGTCTTTTCTGAATTTGTTGCAATATTGCTTCTGTCTTATGTTTTGATTTTTTGCTGTGAGGCATGTGGGATCTTAGCTCCCCGACCAGGAATCAAACCCACGCTCACCTCCAGCACTGAAAAGTGAAGTCTTAACCACTGGGCTGCCAGGGAAGTCCCAAGGATTGTTTCTTTAAAAGTGGCATTTTATTTGTTTAAAAAAATCATTTGAAAGAACACTTGCAAGAATGTTAATGCATAAATTCTGGGTTATGGGTACTTTAATGTTTTATTTTTATATTATTCTCTATATCTTAACTTGTGTGGTAGTTTTAAAATATGTAAATCTTTGGCACTTTTCCTATAGATGGGGGGCTGACTCTGTCCCCTCTTATAGCATTTTTTGTTGTTGTTGATATTTTAAATTTGTGCCATTTGGTTATTTCCCCCAGCTTTGTTGGGTTATAATTGACAAATAACATTGTACCATACATTTAAAGTGTAGGATATGATGATTTGATGTATGTACATATTGTGAAATGACTACCACAATCAGGTTAATTAGCACATCTACCACCTCACATATTTACCTGTGTATATCTGTGTGTGTGTGGTGAGAATGTTTAAGATCTGTCCTCCCAGCAAATGTATTTGTCCTTCTCTGTTTGGCTTATTTTACTTAGCATAATGTTCTCTAGTTTCATCCATGTAAACAGCAGAATTTTATTTTTTATGGCTGAAGTGTGTGTGTGTGTGTGTGTGTGTGAGTCACTCAGTCATGTCCGACTCTTTGCACCCCATGGATCCTCTGTCCATGGGCTTCTCCAGGCAAGAGTACTGGAGTGGGTTGTTTCTTTATCCATTCATCTGTTGACAGGTTGTTTCCCTATTTTAGCTATCAAAAATAATGCTGCAAGAAACGTGGAGTACAGTTATCTCTTCAAGATCTCGTCTTTTTCTTTTTTAAATTTTTATTGGAGTATCATTGATTTAAGATACTGATTTCTTTTCCTTCAAATAAATACCCAGAAGTGGGATTGCTGGATCATATGGTAATTCTATTTTTAACATTCTGAGGAAGCTCCATACTGTTTTCCATAGAGGCTGCATCAATTAATATCCCCACAATCAGTGCATGGGCTGAGGGGGGATTCGGGTTCCCTTTTCTCCACATCTTCGCCAACTCTGTTTTTTTTTTTTCAGTGTAAAATGTGAGTTATTAGGTGATTGATTTGCATTTCTCTGATGATTAGTGATGTTGAGCACCTTTTTGTGTGCCCATAGGCCATTTGTATGTCTTCTTTAAGAAAATCTCTTTGGGTTCTCTGCCCACTTAGTTACTTGATGATGATTTTGCTGTTTTGTTGTAAGTTCCTATATCCTCCTATCAGATACATGGTTTGGAAATATTTTCTCCCATAGATTTCTTCTTCAGTCTGTTGATTGTTTCCTTCTGCTGTGTAGAGCCTAATTATTTTGATGTAGTCTCATTTGTCTGTTTTTGCTTTTATTGCCTCTGCTTTGGTGTCATATCCAAAAAATGATTATCAAGACCAATCAAGGAGCTTTTCCCTTGTATTTTTCTTCTAGACGTTTTACAGTTTCAGGTCTTACATGCAAGTCTTTAATCCATTTCAAGTTAATTTTCATGAGTGGTGTAAAATAGGAGTCCAGTTTCATTATTTTGCATGTAGATATACAGTTTTCCCAATACCATTTATTGCAAAGACTACTCTTTCCCCATTATGTGTTATTGGGCACCTTGTCAAAGATTTTACTGTTGTTGTTGTTCAGTTGCTAAGTCATGTCCAACTCTTTGTGACCCCATGGACTGCAGCACACCAGGCTTTCCTATCCTTCACTATCTCCTGGAGTTTGTTCAAACTCATGTCTATTGAGCTGGTGACTCAATTACCCTTTCTCTGTTACCCCTTCTCCTCCTGCCCTCAGTCTTTTCCATCATCATGGTCTTTTCCAATGAGTCAGCACTTCCCAAAGTATTGGAGCTTCAGCTTTAGAGATTAATTGACCATATATGTATGATTTTATTTCTGGGCTCTTTATTCTATTCCATTGGTCTATGTGTCTCTTTTTGTGCCAGAACCATACTCTTTTGATTTCTGTGGCTTTGTAATATAGTTTGAAGACAGGATGTGTGATGCCTCCTACTCTGTTCTTTCTCAGGGTCACTTTAGCTATTTGAGGTCTTTTGTGATTCTATACAGATATTTTAGGACTCTTGGATTGTTGCAAACTCTTTGTACCCCACAGGTTGTTGTGAGTCCTCTATGTGAGTCCTGAGGCTAGATCAGAAATGTGAGTCCTGAGGCTAGATCAAAAAAGGTCCCTTCATTTCCACTTTGCTTGCTGGAACACTTACTCTTGGAGCCCTGAGTCACCATGTAAGAAATTTGACTACCTTGAAGTCACTGTACAGTATGGTCGCCAGTCATGTGGACAGGACACAGGTAAGCCCTTTGGTTGGCACTTCTAATCTTTGAGTCCTCCCAGCCCAGGCACCAGGCATGTGAGTGAATAGGATTTTAGATGATTCCAGCCCCTGGCCATCAAGTCACTCTCAGCCTTCAAGTTTTCTACATGTGGAGCACAGAAAGCTTTCCCTGTTGTGCCCTTTCTAAATTCCTGACCTGTTGATTCCATGAGCATAAAATCATGGCTGTTTTAAGCTGCTAAATTGGTAGGTTATTTGTAACAGCATGTTTGACATATTTTGTAATTTTTTCCAGTCTGTATTTATGTTTAAATTGAGGTATAATTGACATATAACATTATATTAGTTTCAGATGTGCAATATAATGATTTGATATTTGCATATATTGCAAAAGGATCACCACAATGTCTAGTTAACATCCATTGTCATACATAGTCACAAAAATTGTTTTCTTGTGGTGAGAACTTTTAAAATCTACTCTCTTAGCAACTTTTAAGTATGCAATACAGTATGCAATACAGCTGCCATGCTGTACATTACATCCTCGGGACTTATTTATTGGAAGTTTGTTCTTTTTAATCATCTTTAACCACCCCTCACTTCTTGCTTCTGGCAGCCACCTATGTTCTCTGTATCTAGGAGTTCATTTTAAAAACTACTATTATTTCATAATTTTTTAAAAAAGATCATTAAAAGAATCAGGCCCCCTATCATGCTACCACCTCAATTCAGATTTGGACAGGAGGTAAGAACAGTGAGTCATGTTGTGATGTCATTTGAAGGGCATTAAATCTCCAAAACCCATAACTCCATTCTAATGTCCAAAATGCCCCTAATCAAGATGTTTGAAGTATTTTATTTCCAAGAGTCCACTATTAACACATTATTGACCCGAGATGTATTAACACTACAGACATTAGTTTCTGCAAAAATCCCCTGGCCAATAATGTGTTAAAAAGTAGTTAATCCCCTCAAAAGGATGGAGATGGGGAACAAGGAAGGAGGGCATTTAACCTGGGCAATGAATTCACAAACGTCTTCAACTTTAGATTTTTGAAGTTATCCCTGAGTGAATTTCTCAATATACAGTGTTCAATCATGTGACAAAAAAAGATATTCATCATATTTGTTGTTCACTTGTTAAGGCATGTCAGACTCTGTGACCCCATGGACTGCAGCATGTATCTTTAAACTTTTGTCTCATCTTCTGGTCCACTACCTGTGCTGCACTGTGAATTAATTATAAAAATAAATCTGGCAATTAAGATGTGATTAGCAAAATACTATTGTAGAACATTGCCATCTGCCATGGAACATTTAAATTAGAACTGTGTTATAGCTTATGAGTTATTCATGGTCATCAGCCAAACCCCTAATTGGCATAATAGTCACTGTTATATTAAATATCCCATGACATTATTTAGCTGCAAAGATTCCAAACTTTTGCATCAGTCAGAAGATACATTAATTATTAACTCTTAGTGAGCAGATAGAAACAAATGGATGTGTATATATTTTTCTAGTTTAAAGTGTAATCATGTGCTATGTAAACATTGAAAATATAGCCCAATTTGAGCAACAGGTTTGGTATTTAGAATATGTTATGCATGAAGAGGGGGTTTCCCAGATGGCGCTTGTGGTTAAGAATCCACCTGCCAATGCAGCAGACACAAGAGATATGGGTTTGATTCCTGGGTTGGGAAGATCCCCTGGAGTAGGAAATGGCAACCCACTTCAGAATTCTTACCTGGAAAACTCCATGGGCAGAGGAGCCCGATGGGCTACAGTCCATGGGGGTCGCAAAAAGTCAGACAAGACTGAGAGACTGAGCACATATACATGTATGAAGAGTCTTAGAATCTGGAAATTGCCATTGTGAGTTTGGGTTGCTGAGAGGCCCCAGCTGATACTAAAACCTATAGTTTGGGGAGGTGTAGGGCATTAAGATAAATGTTGGAGCTTGATGCAGGAATTACCTTTGAGGTCTAGTAAATGTTTTAGTCAATAAAGCCCCCTGGTGGAGTAATGTGAGGCGCAGGAAAGGGAAAACTTAGAGACTGTAGATTTCTTCTATCCAATATTCCTCTCTCCATGTTTTGCCTGGGATTTCCAGAGGGAGGAGTCCCAGGAGCTGGGACAGACTGGATCCATCTTTTCTGAATGTGGCTGTCCTGATGCAAAATTCAGCTCCTTTCTGTGAATCCAAACAGGGTAGCAGCATACAGGGTTACCATGGCTACTGCTCTATTGCACAAGCTCCCCGCTTATGCCAGGAAAGGGTGTGTACAGACTGAGGCTGGCCCATTCCTTGCAGCTTTAAGCTGGCCTCAGCCTCAGAAGCTCTCTGATGGGCTGGGCAGTGCCAACCAGCAGAGGGTGCCACTCAGCCTGCTGTCCAGCCCCAGAGACAGCCCTGAGAAGCCTCACCCTGACCTGTAACTGATGCTGCAGCTGCTGCCATCTTGTGTCCAGCTCCACCTTTCAATGGGAGAGAGCAATCCCAAGACAGGGTTGTCTCCTGTCTCCCACCCCTACCTCTCCCTGCACCAACTGGGTCCTCCCAGAATTGCTGGGTGAGGGCTACCCTCTTCAATGGGCCTTTCTTCTCTTCTCATCCCTGTTCTTCCTCTTAGTTCTCTCTTCTGAGCTCTTTGCTTCTTTCTCCACTAGCTTTCTCCTTCCCATCTACCTCTTGGACTTCTCACAACCCCTCCCCCTTCCCTCTTGTATTGCCCTTTATTTGATCCTTCACTCTTTTCTGACTTTTTTTTGTGGGGGGGGATGGCCAGGTTTCAGGTTCTTAGTTCCCGCCACCAGGGATTGAACTCAGGCCTTCAACAGTGAAAGTGCCTGAATCCTAACCACTGCCAAGGAAGTCCAACGTCTTTTATTGTTTAATGTCTCCTTTCCTCTCTTTCTTGTTCTCTGATTCTTTATTTCTCTCTTCTTCCTTTCTTTTTATCTGCCATTCTTCATCCAGAGGTTGCAAACTGTTGACTGGTGAGCCAAATTCAGCCCATAATTGGGCTTTATTTGGCCCACAGGGTGGTTTACTTTTCCTAGTATTTTTTTTGTTTGTTTTGCTAACATTGAACAATCATGAGATTTTCTTTTTTAAAAAAAATCTGGATTTTGAAAACAGAGAATGTGGTATACCTGGCCCACATTACTACAAGGTGGCCATCAGCTGGAGCTGAGTCTGGCTGCCTTTAACAAGGCAAACGCTCTTCAGGGCCCACAGGCCCAGCCAGCCTCCTGAGCATCTGTTCCCTGATGATGCCCTGTACGTATGAGGATTTCACTTCCTTTCTCCAACATCTTTTCTTCTTCGTTTTCATGGCTTCTGTTGGGAGGTAGTAAGGCAACTGGTTAAGCTCCAAACCTTTAAGGTTACTCAGATCTGGGGTCAAAACTGCATTTTATCAAGCTGTGTGACCTAGGACAAGTCTCTCAATTTCTCTGAAGCTCACTTTTCCCGTCTGTAGAATTTGGGCCTATTAATGCCTATCTCTTGGGTTTATTGGTGGTGGAAGAGGGTGGTCACATGAGAAAATGTTTATTAAGAACTCAGCATAGTGTCTGGAATACAGTTCAAATCAGTTCAGTTCAGTTCAGTCGTTCAGTTGTGTCCGACTCTTTGTGGCCCCATAAATTGCAGCATGCCAGGCCTCCCTATCCATCACCAAATCCCAGAGTTCACTCAAATTCATGTCCATCAAGTCGGTGATGCCATCCAGCCATCTCATCTTCTGTTGTGCCCTTCCCCTCCTGCCCCCAGCACCTCCCAGCATCAGAGTCTTTTCCAATGAGTCAACTCTTCGCATGAGATGGCCAAAGTACTGGAGCTTCAGCTTTAGCATCATTGATCCAAAGAACACCCAGGGCTGATCTCCTTTAGAATGGACTGGTTGGATCTTCTTACAGTCCAGGGGACTCTCAAGAGTCTGCTCCAGTATCACAGTTCAAAAGCATCAATTCTTTGGCTCTCAGCTTTCTTCACAGTCCAACTCTCACATCCATACATGACCACTGGAAAAACCATACCCTTGACTAGACGGACACAGTAGGCCCTCAATTAGTTCTTTTTTTTTTAACATATTATCTTTCTGCTCTTATTTGCATCTTCTTCACTTCTTTTCAGCCTCCCTTCTTTCCTTTCCTTATATCATTTCTTGTTTTTCTCTCCCTTGTCTCTCTGTCCATTTATGTTAATGTATGTTTCTAAGCTTATCATTCTCCTTATTTTCTGCTCTTATTTCCTTTCATTCTTTTTACTCCCCTTCATCTTTGGAGCTTATTTAAGTCTTTCGGTCTTTCTTTCCTCCTTATCCTCTGTCTGGTTCCCTACCTTGTTCCCCCACCTCCCAATATATACAGGCCCCAATTCCTCATAGGTTTAGAAATATGCTGTTCAGTCACTCAGTCATGTCTGACTATTTGCAGCTCCATGCACTGCACCGTGCCAGGCTTCCCAGTCCTTCACTGTCTTCCAGAGCTTGCTCAAATTCATATCCATTGAGTCAGTGATGCCATCCAACCATCTCATCCTCTGCTGTCCCCTTCTCCTCCAGCCTTCAATCTTTCCCAGCATCAGGGTCTTTTCCAATGAGTCAGCTTTTCTCATCAGGTGACCAAAGGATTGGAGCTGCAGTTTCAGCATCTGTCCTTCCAATGATTATTCAGGGTTGATTTCCTTTAGGATTGACTGGTTTTATCTCTTTGCAGTCCAAGGGACTCTCAAGAGTCTTCTCCAATACCACGGTTCAAAAGCATCAATTCTTTGGCACTCAGATTTCTTTATAGTCCAACTCTCATATCCATACATGACTACTGGAAAAACCATAGTTTGAATATATAGACCTTTGTCAGCAAAGTAATGTCTCTGCTTTTTAATATGCTGTCTAGGTTTGTCATAGCTTTTCTTGCAAGGAGCAAGAATCTTTTAATTTCTTGGCTGCAATCACCATCCTCAGTGATTCTGGAGCCCAAAGAAATTAACTCTTTCACTGTTTCCATTGTTTCCCGATCTATTTGACATGAAGTGATGGGACCGGATGCCGTGATCTTAGTTTTTTGAATGTTGAGTTTTAAGCCAGCTTTTTCACTCTCCTCTTTCACCTTCATCAAGAGGCTCTTCAGTTCCTCTTCACTTTCTACCATAAGGGTGATGTCATCTGCATATTGGAAGTCACTGATATTTCTCCCAGCAATCTTGATTCCAGCTTGTGCTTTATCCAGCCTGGTATTTCTCATGATGTACTCTGCATATATGTTAAAGCAGGGTGACAATATACAGCCTTGACGTACTCCTTCCCCAATTTGGAACTAGTCAGTTGTTCCATGTGTAGTTCTAACTGTTGCTTCTTGTCTTGCATACAGATTTCTCAGGAGGCAGGTAAGGTGGTCTGGTATTCCCATCTCTTTCAGAATTTTCCACAGTTTGTCACGATCTACACAAGGGCTTTAGCATAGTCAATGAAGTAAAAATAGATATATTTCTGGAATTCTCTTGCTTTTTCTATGATCCAACGGATGTTGGCAATTTGATCTCTGGTTCATCTGCCTTTTCTAAATCCACCTTGAATGTCTGAAAGTTCTCAGTTCATGTACTGTTGAAGCTTGGCTTGGAGAATTTTGAGCATTACTTTGCTAGTATGTGAGATGAGTGCAATTGTGCAGTAGTTTGAGCATTCTTTGGCATTGCCTTTCTTTGGGATTAGAATGAAAACTGACTTTTTCCAGTCCTGTGGCCACTGCTGAGTTTTCCAAATTTGCTGGCATACTGAGTGCAGCACTTTAACAGCATCATCTTTTAGGATTTGAAATAACTCAGCTGGAGTTCCATCACCATCACTAACTTTGTTTGTAGTGATGCTTCCTAAGGCCCACTTGACTTCACACTCCAGGATGGCTGGGTCAAGATGAGTGATCACACCATCATGGTTATCCAGGTCATGAAGATCTCTTTTATATAACTCTTCTGTGTATTCTTGCCACCTCTTCTTAATATCTTCTGCTTCTGTTAGGTCCATCCTGTTTAGAAATATGAAGTTCCAGAATTTGGGGATATGTGTATAATATTAGGGTACTTCTCACTGCCAGACCTTGAAAGGTATTTAAAATAGCCAAGAGGAAATAAAGACTATAAATTGAAGGATTCTCCCTTGTGAGCAAGAATGATACACCCCCACTTCTAGATTCTTCAGACCTTAGTACAGTAAGCACAGTGCTGCAGGCTAATCTCTCTCCTCTTTTTAAGACAGCACAATCCCTAGGAATACTATTTTTTTTAATTCAACAATTATTTATTTATTTATTGGCCATGCCATTTGGCATGTGGGATCTTAGTTCCCTGACCAGGAATCAAAACCCATGCCCCTTACAGTGGAAGCACAGAGTCTTAACCACTAGACAGCCAGGAAAGTCCCCCTAGGAGTCCCTTTAAAATATATATTGTGAAATATTTAAGATGTAAAAAGATGCATGTACTTTCTTGTTTAACCACCAACCAGCTTAAGAAATTAAATATTATCAATGTAGCTGGAGCTCCCAGTGCACCTTTTTCCAATCACATCCCCTTCTCTTCCTCCAGAGGTTACTTCTATCCTAAATCTGGTGATTATCTTTCCATGAATTTCTCTATTCTTTTACTACATATGTATGTAGCCACAGTAGCCTTTTTAAGGGCTTTACCAAATCCCTAGTAGCGTGTCCTCATCATCTGGGCAGAGATGACAGAAGAAGGAGATTTTGATGATAATTTGGGGCAGACAGCTTTCAGCTTCACACACAGTCTAGGTGCTGAAGACTGCCAGTGGTTAGCAGTCAGTGTGATGGTTAAGAGCATGGACACTGCAACCACACTGTCTGGGTCTGAATCCCAATGCTGTACTATTGGTTATAAAACCTTATGAAGTCGTCAGGACAGTATCTGGCACATAGAATTGTTCCATACATGTAAGCTGCTGATTAGTAATAGTGAAGGGCACTTGCCAGATAATGAAGGTGGGAACCTTCTTATTTTGATATCAGCAAAGAAACTTCAGTTGGATATCCAATGGTCTCTGGGACTCCAAATAGGAAAAGAAATTTCATGGATCTAGGTGAAATTGAGCCCAAGTGGGAGCTGTTTGGGGCTTCCCAGGTGGCAATAGTGGTAAAGAACACACCTGCCAGTGCAGCAGACATGAGACATGGGTTTGACCCCTGCATTGGGAAGATCCCCTGGAGGAGGGCATGGCAACCCACTCCTGTATTCTTGCCTGGAAAGTCCAATGACAGCGGAGCCTGGTGGGCTATAGTCCATGGGGTTACACGGAGTCAGACTTAGGCATGTAGGAGTTGTTTGGGACTTGCCCTGCCCCAACTGGTATCTTATAAGGTGTTTTGATTCTCACAACAGAATTTCTGCAGATCTTTCATATTTCCATCTAAGAGTGCATGCCTGATAAGGGCTTGGAGATTGTGCTGTGATAATGTCTATGCATGATAACAAAGCAAGCTTTGATCTACCACTCTCCCTCCTCTGGGGGGAAGAAAAACCAACCACAAAAAACAGCAACCACAACAACAAAAAAACAGAAACAAGCAATGGATTCTTTCTAATTTGTTACTGTGGACTTTGAGGTTTGATTCTGGGATCCTGGAGGTTCTGATGGCACCACGAATATATGTGGAGAATTTGATGTGGGGAAACAATTTAGAGTGAAAGGTGCCTCTAAGTTTAGATACTTTGAGCTGAAAATGAAGACGGTGACAGACTGTGTAAATGAAAATGCTCTCTAAGCAGCTCTGTAAAGTAGGAAACAATTGCTCCGTTTGCTAATTGAGCAAATAAGCGTTCAGGCAAATGAAGTCATTTTATCAAAATAAATAGCAATGGTTCTACAATTTTAGTTTGTATCTATTGGTTGTGATAGGGCTCATAGATCTGCATTTTACATAGTATTTCAAGTGACTCTGCTACAGGTGGTCTTTGTAAAGGGCACACTATGAAAATTCCAAATGCATACTGTGGGAGGACTTTCATCTCAGGAAGATGGTAGAGTCTCAAGATGATGCAAAGGGAAGTGGGTCACAGACCAATCTGGCCAGTTCCTCACAAATGTTGGCTAGGGAGCAGCCCATCAGACTTTTGGTTGATAAGTGTGTCTAGTCCCTTCCTTCCATTTCAATGCAGTCTTCTCTCGTAAAAAGATTATCTGTTTCCTTGAACTGTTAAGTCTCATCTTTGGTTGTTGGTGTCTGGCTTAGGGGATTGGGGAATAATCAATACCAGGAGAGTGTTTGGTGCATTGGGCTAGAGCAATTGGAATGGAGATGGAGATGTGGGCTCTGAGTTTTGTACTGAACTTTCCCAGGGTAACAGTCTCAAAGCTTACCACTTTGAGAGATATTGGTCTCACTCAGGATAACAGATCAGTATTATATATATACATTTCAGAGATATTAGCAAGATGATAAATTATACCACGACTACATGAAGTGAAATGATTTGGCAACTACACTATTTATTTTTCAGTATAGACAAGTGATCTGGATAGTTCAGGCCATTCACAAGGATTGTATGAACTACGTTATTGCCAACTCACCATCTCACTTCAGATTATTGTAAACATGGTTCCAGTTACCACTTGGCAACACTGCCTTGGGGAAGATTAAGTGAACAGTGAAAAGATCCAGATAACGTGAGCTGTGCTTAAAAAGCCATAGCACTGAGGGTTATGATGAGATTGTAAAATCAAAGGTACCCTTGGCCAAAAGAGGCATAGACTGGGGGAGGAAAGTTTGAAGCTGTTTAAATTTCTGGAGGGACCAGTAAAAACCAACTGACTTCTCTTCCCCATAATCCACAAACAAAGGGGTTACTCAATGAAATGGATGGCAAATAAATAAGGAACAAATAAAACAGATTATGTCTTCTTATAGTATGTCACCCTCTGTGCAGGGCACTACTGCAAGAAGCTGCAAGTGGAAGTGTCGGGACCATACTTTAAAAGCAGATTGGATAACTTCATAATCAGCTTTAATAATATTTGCATCTTTGTCCCAAGTTGGGGAGAATTCATCTCCAGGCTTCAAGTTCCAAGCCATAACTTGGTGGGTTGGGGGAGGTGTGCAGCTTTAAGAAAGATTCGTGTCTCCTAAGAAGAGCAATATACAGTTAGCATGCACTCTGAGCTTTCTTTGGCTGGTTAGGGTCAGTGTGCAAGAGGTTAGATCAATTTGGCTTTCACTTCTCTTGGAGATGCTTTTAGCTTTGCTAAATTTGTGATTCACAGAACCACAGTGCCACACAACTCAGAGTTTGAAGCGTGCTTAAAGACAACCTAGTTAAACCCTGTCATTTTTCAGATGGGATTCAGGGTGAGGAAATGACTTGCTTAAGATCATAAGCCTGGTTATATGCATGGACAAAGGTAGCAGTGTAGTCAGACCAGTTATTTAGTGTGGTACAGATAAAAGATTCAGATGCTTGTCTGAACTGACCAGATCAGTGGTTCTCAACACTGGCTGCAGAAGTGTCATTCGAAGTATTTAATAATGGGTGCAGTGCTGGGCAGTGACTATTTAGAACAAAATCTGGCTAAATGCTGAAGCAGGGTTCTGAAGGACTCTTGCTGGACAGGCATTCACCATTTAATAACTGATTCTGGGAATGTCTGGGGGCTCTGGAGTGGAAGAGAGAAGGTGTCCAGGGCACTCAAGTCTTGGGGCATTTACCAACTTCATTGAAAGTATTTCTCAATATCTTCACAATGGGTATGGCTATACCAGTTAATCCCAATGAGATAATCCAACTTGTTTGCCCTGCACACTAAAATCATTTAGGGAGCCTTAGAAACATCAGTGCCCAGGTAATTTTAATGTGTAGCCTAACAGAAGCAGAAGATATTAAGAAGAGGTGACAAGAATACACAGAAGAACTATACAAAAAATATCTTCATGACCCAGATAATCAAGATGGTGTGATCACTCACCTAGAGCCAAACATCCTAGAATGCAAAGTGAAATGGGCCTTAGGAAGCATCACTACAAATAAAGCTAGTGGAGGTGATGGAATTCCAGTTGAGCTATTTCAAATCTTAAAAGATGATGCTGTGGAAGTGCTGCACTCAATATACCAGCAAATTTGGAAAACTCAGCAGTGGCCACAGGACTGGAAAAGATCAGTTTTCATTCCAAACCCAAACAGAGGCAACGCCAAAGAATGCTCAAACTACTGCACTGCTGCTGCTAAGTCACTTCAGTCGTGTCCAACTCTGTGCGACCCCATAGATGGCAGCCCACCAGGATCCCCTGTTCCTGGGATTCTCCAGGCAAGAGTACTGGAGTGGGGTGCCATTACCTTCTCTGAACTACTGCACAATTGCACTCATCTCACACGCTATAAAAGTAATGCTCAAAATTCTCCAAGCCAGTCATCAACAGTACGTGAACAGTAAACTTCCAGATGTTCAAGCGGTTTTAGAAAAGGCAGAGGAACCAGGGATCAAATTGCCAACATCCGTTGGATCATTGAAAAAGCAATGAGAGTTCCAGAAAATCATTTACTTCTGTTTTATTGACTATGCCAAAGCCTTTGACTGTGTGGATCATAACAAACTGGAAAATTCTGAAAGAGATGGGAATACCAGACCACCTGACCTGCCTCCTGAGAAATCTTTATGCAGGTCAAGAAGGAACAGTTAGAACTGGACATGAAATAACAGATTGGTTCCAAATCATGAAAGGAGTACATCAAGGCTGTATGTTGTCACCTTGCTTATTTAACTTATATGCAGAGTACATCATGAGAAACACTGGGCTGGAGGAAGCACAAGCTGGAATCAAGATTGCCAGGAGAAATATCAATAACCTCAGATATGCAGATGACACCACCCTTATGGCAGAAAGCGAAGAAGAACTAAAGAGCCTCTTGATGAAAGTGAAAGAGGAGAGTGAAAAAGTTGGCTTAAAACTCAACATTCAAATAAAGAAACTAAAGTTGTGAAGTTGGGTGATTCAACCTAGTAAGTGATAGCAAAAGTATTCAAACTCAGACCTGTACCTTTCCAGTGTCCATATTCTTTAAATTTTATGCATTAATGAATACATAAATTTTTACATATTTTTTGCATTTATGAATACATAAAATTCTTTAAATGTTATGCATTGATGAAGACATAAATTTTTTGTATTTATGAAAACAAAATAATTTTGTAAAGCTTTTATACATTAAAAAAATAAATGGAACAAGTATCTTGATAAAATAAAAAATATTTTAATAAAGTTCTGTTGAAATTGCAAGGTAACACCCTAAAAAGGAAAAAAAAACCCTCAACATTCAGAAAACTAAGATCATGGCATCCGGTCCCATCACTTCATGGGAAATAGATGGGGAAACAGTGGAAACAGTGTCAGAGTTTATTTTTGGGGCTCCAAAATCACTGCAGATGGTGATTGCAGCCATGAAATAAAAAGACGCTTACTCCTTGGAAGAAAAGTTATGACCAACCTAGATAGCATATTCAAAAGCAGAGACATTACTTTGCCGACTAAGGTCTGTCTAGTCAAGGCTATGGTTTTTCCAGTACTCATGTATGGATGTGAGAGTTGGACTGTGAAGAAGGCTGAGCACCGAAGAATTGATGCTTTTGAAGTGTGGTGTTGGAGAAGACTCTTGAGAGTCCCTTGGACTGCAAGGAGATCCCACCAGTCCATTCTGAAGGAGATCAACCCTGGGATTTCTTTGGAAGGAATGATGCTAAAGCTGAAACTCCAGTCCTTTGGCCACCTCATGCGAAGAGCTGACTCATTGGAAAAGACTTTGATGCTGGGAGGGATTGGGGGCAGGAGGAAAAGGGGATAACTGAGGATGAGATGGCTGGGTGGCATCACTGACTCGATGGACGTTAGTCTCAGTGAACTCCGGGAGTTGGTGATGGACAGGGAGGCCTGGCGTGCTGTGATTCATGGGGTCGCAAAGAGTCGGACACGACTGAGTGACTGAACTGAACTGAACTGAACTGATTGGAAGAACTGACTCATTTGAAAAGACCTTGATGCTGGGAAAGATTGAAGGTGGGAGGAGAGAGGGACCACAGAGGATGAGATGGCTGGATGGCATCACGGACTCAATGGACATGAGTTTGAGTAAACTCTGGGAGTTGGTGATGGACACGAGCCCTGGCATGCTACAGTCTATGGGGTCACAAAGAGACACGACTGAGCGACTGAACTGAACTGAAGTGAAGGGTGAGAACCACTGGACTAGATGTTCTGGCATCCAGTTCTGGAGGTTTTGGAGACTTATTTCCTTTTAAGCTTGACTCACAACCATCACTCAGGAACATAAAGATGAGAACCAGTGATCAAGCCTGTTGGAGTTGTAAGATCTCTGAACTTCATCTTGGTTCCTGAACAAATATATCATGGTTTCCGGGAGGGCCCTGTGGACACTACCTGGACCCTGATTTCTGTACAGTCTCTGAAATAAACAGAGGTCAAATGCTTGATCTAGATATAAGGTAGAACAAAAGCCCCACACAAGGCCATCTTCAACTGTACAGGCCAAGATGGATGCTTTTGTGTGTCCATTGCAATTTCCTCTGCACTGTGAGCTTGTATCTTTGCAAGCTAATCCTTTTCAGTGGGAGCCAGGGAGCACTATTGGAGCCTGAGCTGGGAGGTTCCATCCAATGGGGTAGGGCCCTTGGAAGGGTCCAGTGGATAAGTTGATCACATCCCTTATCCGCGGATATTCTGAAATGGAGTTAGTGAGGCAGATGTGAGTTATGGGAAACACTGGGGAGTAAGAAGTGTGAGGGTACAAGTCATAAGCCAGGAATAAAATAAGGGAGGGCAATTCAGATCCTAAATATGGGTGAGCATTAAGAAATCAGACAGAGGAAGAGATGTGGGGAGATAAGGGACACCTGGATAAATCATAACCACTATTATTTTGTCTCTAATATTTTATTAATATTTAAAAGCAAAGAAGTTGAAAGAATTTCACAGTGAACACCTATATACCAAACACCTATATTCTACAGTTTATATTGTATTATCACACACTTCATCTCTTGATCCTTCTATCCATTTATCACCCTTATTATTTTGATGCATGTCAAAATAAGTTACAGATGATGATACACTTCTTCCTAAATACTTCAGCATACCTATCATGAACTAGGGTTCAGCATTGGTTTAGGGTACATTTTTTTTAAATTAAAGTTACATAAAAATGAGATGCATATATTTTCATTAAACCACCAGTGAGAAATGAAAAATTAATACACATGTAACCTGGACCTCTTTCAAGATATAGAACGTTACCAAAACTTCAGAAAGTTCCTCATGCCCCTAGGCATTCAGTTCCTCCTCTTATCCCTGCCTGCATTTTGTGCGTATTTTTATCATAGATTAACTTTGCCTATTCTAGAACTTTATGTAACTAGAGTCATGAAGTTTATACTCTTTTGTGTTAGGATTCTTCCTTCTGCATAATATTTTAAAGTTTCATCCATGCTGTTGTGTGTATCAGTAATTCATTCCTTTTTATGCTGAGTAATATTCCATTGTATGACTATACCACAGTTTTTCACCTACCACTGGACCCATGAGTTATTTCCAGTTTGGAGGTATTATGAATAAAGATGCTATGATCATTCATATACAGGTTTTGTGTGGACTAATGATTTCATTTCTCTTGTGAAAATACTGAGGAGTAGAATTTTTCAGTATTATGGTTGTTGTACATTTAGTTTTATAAGTAACTGCAAAATACTTTTCCAAAGTGGTTCTACCATTTTATGCTCCCACCAAAACTGTATGCAAACTCCAGTGGCTCCAAATTCTTGACAACTTTTGGTGTTGTCAATCTATTTAATTTTAGCCATTCTTGTGGATGTGTAGTGGTATTGTGGTTTTATTTTTTCATTGTGATTTTAGTAAACGATTTCCTAATGACTGATGATGTGGACTACATATTCATGTGTTTATTGGCCATTCACATATCTTATTCTGTGAATATTCTGTTCAAATATTTTGCCCATTTTATTAGATTATTCATCTTTATATATCCCAGATATCAGTCCTTTATCAGATACATTGTACATATTTTCTCCTAGTATGTGGCTTATGGGCTTCCTTGGCAGCTCAGTGGTAAAGAAACCATTTGCAGTGCAGCAGCTGCAGAAGACATGGGTTCATTCCCTGAGTTGGGAAGATCCCCTGGAGAAGGAAATGGTAACCCAGTGCAGTACTCTCACCTGGAGAATCCCATGGACAGAGGAGCTTGACAGGCTACAGTCCACAGAGTTGCAAACAGTCGGACACGCCTGAAGCGACTTAACATGCACACACACATGCAGCTTATATGTATTTTCTTAATAGTGTCTTTTGGTTAAAAAAAGTTTTTAATTTTGATGAAGTTTAATTTATTGATTTTTAAATTGTATGATTATTGCTCTCTGTGTCCTATCTAAAAAACTGTTGCCTACCCCCAGGTCATAGAAGTACATTTCTGTGTTTTCTTCTAAAAGATTTATGGATTAAGTTTTTACATTAAGTATATGTACCTACTCATATACATTTTTGAGAATGACTTGAGATACGGATGGAGGTCTACTTTTTTTCTGTTTGGATATCCAGTTTTCCTTAACTTTTCATTGTCTACTTATAGTTAATCTTTTGTCTTTTCACATAAAATATAGAACCATTGTAGCTATTTAAGTCAATTTACCTCAGTTCCCATCTGTGTGCTCTAGTTGTCAGATACATTACACCTCCATACATTTAAAATATTTTTTAAATTGTAATAGAGTTCATTTTCAATGGTGTGCCAATCCCTGCTATACAGCAAAGTAACTTTACACATACAGACATTCTTTTTATCTCCATATATTTTGCATCCAACACAATATAGTCTTTGCTTTAAACAGCTATATGTTTTTAAGAAACTAAAAGGGAAATAGTTTTCACATTTACTAGATATTTACCATTTCTGAAATTCTTCATTCCTTCCTGAAGATTCCAGTTTTTATATGGTATCATTTCCCTCAACCTGAAGAACTCCTTTTTTCATTTTTTGTAGTACAAATTTGCTGGACACAAAATCTTAGTTTTCTTCTATGTAAAACTATTTTCATTCTACTTTTATTCTTGATGGATAATTTCTCTGGATATATAACTCTAGGTTAAGAATTTTTTCCCTTTTAACACTTTAAAGATATTATTCAACTGTCTTCTTCACTCCATTTTTTTCCTGCTAATTCCAACATATAGATCATTTCTAGATTATTGAATCACTAGTCCCCTATATAATGCATCATTTTCTTTGCCTGTTTTCAAGATTTTTCTCTTTATCTTTGATCAGTCAGTTTGACTATGATTTTCCTGGGAATGGCTTTCTTTGTATATATTGTTCTTGGGTTCTGAAGTTCCTGAATCTGTAAATGTATACCCTTCACTAAATTTGAGATATTTTCAGCCCTAATTTCTTCAAAGAAGCTTTTCCCCTGCCTCACTCTGCCTCTCCTTTCCTTCTGAAACTCAAGTTACACAAAAGTTAGATCTTTTGATATTGCCTCACTGACCCTTGAGGTTAGGTATTAGTTTATGGGATTTTATTTTCCATTTTTTTTCTTCAGACTGGATAATTTCTATGGGTCAATCTTCAAGTTCACCGATTCTTTCCTTTATCACCTACACTCTACCTTTGAGTTCCTTTACTACTTTATAAAATGTTTTTGATATTGTATTTTTCAGTTTAAAGAATTTAATTTATAGTTTCTATTTCTCTGTTGAAATTCCCAATCTTGGCATTCATTTTAGGCATGTTTTCCTTCATTGAGTATAGTTACAATAGCTGCTTAGAACAGTCTTTTGGACTCTGTAGGAGAGGGAGAGGGTGGGATGATTTGGGAGAATGGCATTGAAACATGTATAATATCATATAAGAAACAAATCGCCAATTAGGTTTGATGCAGGATACAGGATGCTCGGGGCTGGTGCACTGGGATGACCCAGAGGGCTGGTATGGTGAGGGAGGTGGGAGGGGGGTTCAGGATGGGGAACACATGTACACCTGTGGCGGATTCATGTTGATGTATGGCAAAACGAATACAATATTGTAAAGTAATTAGCCTCCAATTAAAATAAATAAATTTAAATTTTAAAAAAATCCCTGCTTACTAATTTGACATGAGTCATTTCAGATTTGGTCTTCACTGAAGGTTTTTTCTCAAGAGAATGGGTCATATTTTCCTGATATTGCAACTATCACATAGCTTCAGATTGTAACTTGGGTTTCATGAATGTTAGATTGTGAGAACTCTGTTTAATGTTATATTTCCTTGAAGAATGTTGATGTTTTTGTTCTAACAGGTAATGTTATTGGCTGGACTTCAACAACAAACTCTGACTCCTGAGTGGCAGCTTAATCTCAGATCCGTTCTTTATCCTGAGCTGAACTTCTTGGAGTCCACGCTGTACCTCTAAAGTTCAAAAGTCAACAGAAGAATTTATACACAGAATTTGCACCTTCTCTTTTCAACTTTCCTTTCTGAGAGTTGTCCTGCACTTTCTAGCAGCTGTGGTTGCCCCGAACTCTACCTTGTGGTTCCTCAATTCTGAAAACCTTCTAGTTTTGTATCAGAGTATTAGTTGACTCAATATGGCAAGGACGAGGGCCTACCCTCAGCCAGAAATTGTAAAAAAGGACACACTCTTTGTCATTTTCTTTGACCAAGTATTGACCCACCAGAATCTGTTCACTTTCTGTTGCACTTAGTTGCTTGATGGAGTTGTTTTACAAATTTTGTCCAGAGTTTATATTTTTATCTTCAGGAGGGTTGGTCCAATAGGCATTTAGTTGGTCATTACCAGAAGTAGAACCTATTAGTTTCTCCAAAAACTGTTTTAAATTACAGATATAATACATGGCTATATTCATTATTCTCTTTATTAACACTTCAAATCATAAGACAGAATGAATGATGTCCCTCTTGGTCTATCTTATCTCAGTTCCACAGTCCAAGATAACCACCATTACCAGTTTGATACATATCCATCCAAATCTTTCTCTGTGAAGTAAAATATATATGAATATATACTAATATAAAACTTGGGGGTTTACTTGTATAAATGATGTAAGTGGTATCATAAGTGAGTGAGTGAAGTCGCTCAGTTGTGTCCGACTCTTTGCAACCCCGTGGTATCATAGGAAAGTTAAAAACATAGGTTCTAGTGTCAACTTGCCTGAATTCAAATCCCCATTTTAGCACTTACCACTTATGCATCATTAGAGAATTTCCTCAAATATTCTTTGCCTCCATTTTATCATCTGTAAAGTAAGAGTAATGATACTGCCTACCTCATAGGCAGGGATGCAATGATGGTAATAATACTTGCTAGGGTGATAGGCCCTACTGCAGTCCTTATATCCCACTACATTCCCCATCTCTCATTCTGCTCTTATCACACTCAGCCTATTTAATAGTGCAAATCACCCTTTGACTTCAGCACTCCTGATAGTAAGAAAGTACTTGGGACAATGTCTAACATACATTTACCCCTCAGTTAATGCTAGCGATTACCGTTGTTCTGCAACTCACTTTTCCTCCTTAATAGTGCCCTGAATATTTTATGACTCCACTCCTCCCTCCAGCTATGGCTCTATTTTTCCCCCTTATAGAAAAACTCCTTGGAAAGGGTTGTCTCTACTCTCAGACCCCCATTTCCTTCCTTCTGTTTTAATAATGCATTGACTCCCTCTACTTCTCTAAAACTGCTCTGATCAAGGTCACCCATTGATGATGTCACTCATCTGTATTATTAAATCCAAGGATTATTTCTCAGTTCTCATCTTGCTTGAGCCCTCAGTACACTTTTTCACAAATGGTCATTCACTCTTCCTTGAAATGCTTTCCTCACTTAGCTTGCAGGATGCTATACTAACTTCTATATCCCCTTACTTCAGTGGCCACTTCTCAGTGTCCTTTGTTGATTTCTCCTCATCTTCCTGTCCTCTAAATGTTGGAGTGCCCAGGGCTCAGTTGTGGTAACTCTTCTCTCCATCTACACTTGTCCCTTAGAGGATCTCATTCAGGGTGTTAATTTTATATATCACTACACTTGTCCCTTAGAGAATCTCATTCAGGGTGTTAATTTTATATATCATCAATACAGCACTGACTCCAACTACCTATTTGACATCTACACTTAGATATCAGTTAAGTATTTTAAACTTCATATGTCTAAATGCAGTTCATGATCTTCTCCCCCAAATCTACTCTTACACATCTCAGTAAATTCACATCTCAGTAAATGGCAGCTCTTTATTCCTTCTGGTAAGATCCAAAACCGTGGGGGTATCCCTAACATCTGATCTATCAGAAAATTTTTTCAGCTCTGCCTTCAAAACTGATTGGGAATCTGAGCACTTCTTACCATATTCTGCCATCCTGGTTCAAGTCACCATCAACTCTCTCATGGATTATTACAGTAGGCTTCTAACTAATGTTCTTGCTTCAGCCCTGCCCACCATAAGTATATTCTCAACATAGGAGCCATAATGACTCAATGAGAACACAAATCAGATGACACTCCTCTGCTCAAAATCCTCTAACAGTTCAACATCTCACTCATAGTTAAAATCAACATTCTGAGTATGATTTCCAAAGCCCTCTGTGATCTGGCTCTGTTCCCTCTATGACCTCATCTTGCTACCACTTTCCCCCCTCACTCTTGTCTTCTCCAGCCACACCAGTCTCCTTGCTGTTCCTTGACCATACCAGGCACTATCTCACCTTAGGGCCTTTGAATTTGCTACTCCTTCTGCTTGGAACACTCTTCTTCTAGGTATCCACATGGCTTACTTTCTTGACCTGTTCAAATGTCATCTTCTCAATATGGCTATCCTAAGATTGCAAAACCCCTCCTTCATCATATACATTTCCTATCTCCCTCTCTGCTTGATCTAATATAGTATGTTTTACCATCTCTAGAAGGTATTCTAATACAGTATATTGCACCGTTGCTGCCCTACAAATAGGTTCATTAGTACCATTTTTCTAGATTCCATATATATATATATGTGTGTGTGTGTGTGCTTGTGTGTGTGCATTAATATACAATATTTTTCTCTTTCTGACTTACTTCACTTGGTATACAGGCTCTAGGTTCATCCACCTCACTAAAATTGACTCAAATTCATTTCTTTTTATTGCTGAATAATATTCCATTGTATATATATGTACCACAACTTCTTTATCCATTCATCTGTCGATAGACATCTAGGTTACTTCCATGTCCTAGCTACTGTAAATAGTGCTGCAATGAACATTGGTACATGTGTCTTTTTCAATTATAGTTTCCTCAGGGTATTTGCACAGTAGTGAGATTGCTGGGTTATATGGTAGTTTTATTCCTAGTTTATAAAGAAATCTCCATTCTGTTCTCTATAGTGGCTATATCAATTTATATTGCCACTAACAGTGCAAGAAGGTTCCCTTTTCTCCACATCCTTTCCAGCACTTATTTGTAGATTGTTTGATGATGGCCATTCAGACCTGTGTGAGGTGATACTGCATTGTAGTTTTGATTTGCCTTTCTCTAATAGTAAGTGGTACTGAGCATCTTTTCATCTGTTTATTAGCCATCTGGATGTTTTCTTTGGAGAAGTCTCTGTTTAGCTCTTTTGCCCACTTTTAGTTGGGTTGTTTGTTTTTCTGATGTTGAGCTGCATGAGCTGTTTGTATATTTTGGAGATTAGTGTTTTGTCAGTTGCTTCATTTGCAGTTATTTTCTCTTATTCTGAGAGTTGTCTTTTCATCTTGTTTATGGTTTCCTTTGCTGTGCAAAAACTTTTAAGTTTAATTAGGTCCATATGAGTCCTAATTTAGATGTCCAGGTTGAATGAACATCTGACCTAACTGGAGCTAGGTATCAGAAGCCAAGTTCTTTGACTTGCTATAGGAAGTAGTAAACAAAGCAGGAACTTTAGCCATAAACAAAGTAAGAACTTTAGCCACTGTGATCTCAGTTCAAATCTTAGCTTTCTCATTATATGACCTTGACTGAGCTATTACTTAACCCATTTGAGACTTAATTTCCTTATCTGTAAAATGGGGATAAAAAGGGGAGTGTTGGGAATTCCCTAGCCTCCCAGTGGTTAAGACTCTGTGCTTCCATGCATGGGGTGTGAGTTAGGTCCCTGGTCGGGAAACTAAGATCCCACAGGCTGAGCAACGTAGTCAAAAAGAAAAAGAGGGGGTGTTGTGAGAGTAAATGAAATCAAGCATACTTAGCTCCATGATGGTGTATATTACTATCATAATTATAATTATTCCATAACCATCATTCTAGCACATATGCATTTATTTGGAACCCTACTGCCTAATAAATATTAGATAATGCATAAATATTATTTAATGTATGAAGGAATTCAAATTTGAGCCAAGATGATCTGCTTATTATCACATATCTAGAGCCCATCAGCAACAATTTTATTTTTTATTTTGCACTTATGAGCTGTAACACAGACACAAAATGTACCTTTCAGGAGCATTGGGGGATAGGAAATCAGTGAGGATAATCAGCATTTTTATTTATGCTTCTGAAGCAGCTGAAAAATGGGTCAAAGCATTAACATTTCAGGAAAGGAGATAAGAAGTACAGAATAAAGACCAAACAATTTACTGTAATTAGAGTTATTTTCAAATCAACTGAAATCTATCTCACATCAAATATATATTGTGAATGGAAGATGGGGGGAGTCCATTTTCCATGGGAATTCTTAGTGGTGCAATCTCCTTGGTTATGTTAATACAGAATTGGTACACAAATAGGCTCTTATGACCTCCAAAACACCAGAAGATCTAGTCAATACAATGAAAAAGTCACTTAGAGCTGTTTGCTTGGTTGCTGCTGCTGCTGCTGCTAAGTCACTCCAGTCATGTCCAACTCTGCGACCCCATAGATGGCAGCCCACCAGGCTCCTCCGTCCATAGAATTCTCCAGGCAAGAACACTGGAGTGGGTTGCCATTGCCTTCTCTGATTTGCTTGGTTACACATAGTCAAAGCATGTATTTGATTTAATTTTTCACTTCTCAGCCAATTCCTCGGGTGATGGGAAGACAAAGCCCAAATTTGCTTTTCTCTTCTTTTCATTTTATACATCTGATGCCTTGTTTTGGAAATGGAAACATCTAAAATCTTAACAGGTCACAATCAATTTTTAATCTTAGCATAAGCAACACAGAAAGCTTGAGACATTTTTGAATGAAACCAAGAATGCCAACATTCAGCTTTGAGAACAAAGCTTGATGGAAAATCAGCTCAGTCTGACTGGCACACAATCACCTTCATATTCTTATTAATAAGTGTAGCTTGCCTAGAATAGCTTTTTTGTCCCTTTGCCCCCAAAAGAATCTTCACATGCATTATCTCATTTGCTTCTCAAAGCAATTCCTTGAGATGAATAAAGTTAAGTAAAACTCTCCCATTTTACAGATGATAAAATGGAGGCAGAGAGCCAGTGGGTGAATTCTAGAAAGTCACATAGGTGTCAAGAAACAGTGTTTAGACTGAAACCCAAATTTACTAACTCATGGTCCAAAATTTCCTCTAAATCACTGTGCCTCCTTACACCATGATTACACATTTTCCTGAGCTTGGCCTGCACGTAGATCCTCAGGGAAAAAGTCCTCTGACAAAACTATACAAGATTATTGGACTTGTTTAAAAGTCTCCTCTAAACACACAAAGATAGAAAGGAAGAGCAAGGGAAAAAATGAGAGATGGAGGAAAAGGAAAAAGAGAAAAAGAACAGAAGGAAGGGAAGGAGAAAAGGAGGGTAAGAAAGGAAGGTAGGTGAGAGAGGGAGGGAGGAAAGAAGAAACTTTGCATCGGGGTCTAATTGGGGTGTCGGGATAGCATCATTGACTCAATGGACATGAACTTGAGCAAACTCTGGGAGATAGTGGAGGACAGGGAAGTGCAACATGCTGCAGCCCTCAGGATCGCAAAGAGTCGGACAGGACTGAGCAACCGAACAACTAATCTGGGCGTTACAGATAGCAAGATTCATATATTTTTGTTTCCTACTCTTGAGTTCATGGTGATTTTTTTTCTCTCTCTCTCTCACTTGGCCACTGAGATGGAGATTTCCTGATAGTTATTTACCTGCTAAGATAAGATGGAGATAGTCCAACAAAAGAAAATTTTTTTTTCCTGCATCACTTGTAGAATTTTAGTCCCCTGAACCCAGGCCCTTGGAAGAGAGAGTGTGGAGTCCTAGCCAGTGGACCACCAGGGAATTCCCCCAAAAAACTGTTTTTGGTGTTAACAAAATATTGTTAACTGGTATGGCAGTAGAGTCAGGGTAGGCAGAAATGAGGAATGGGTGCTCTGAGAGTCAGGTGCAATTTGGATTCATTTTGGGGCTCTTTGTATTCTTCTGCACTCTTGATAACACTTGTGGCTCCTAAAAAAATATGAAAATAAGCCTCCTTTAATTAATCAATTAGTTAATTATTCCCAACCTCCCACCACCCGCTCTTCCTTACTCTCATTCCCTGAGAAACACACACAACTGCAAAATCCAATGAGTAGTTTGCTTTAGGAATGAAGGGCCTTCTCTCAACTGTTTCTCTAATTGGTTGGTTCTTTCCATTTATTTATTTATTTTTTAACTTATCAATAAATATTTATTGAGTGTTAGATACACATATATCTTTGTGGTGGGTATTATAGAATTTTTAATTTGTTCGATCCTGAAAGGACATTTTAATATATATATATATTTTTTTTTTATTTTACTTTACAATACTGTATTGGTTAATTGTGATGTATCCTGGATGGATGCCTGGAACTGAAAAAGGCTATTAGTTGAAAAACTGATGAAATATGAATAAATGCTGAAGTTTATTTAATAGTAATATACCAACAACATTAATCTCTTCATTTTGGAGAATGTGCTATAGTTGTGTAAGATACTGGCATTAGCGGAAACTGAGTGAAAGCTATATGGGAACTCACTGTGTTGTCTTTGCAACTCTTATGTAAATATAAAATTATTCCAAAATAAAAAGTGCCTTAAAATATACTTATAATAATGGGACCTAATTAAAATTAAAAGCTTCTGCACAACAAAGGAAAATATAAGCAAAATGAAAAGACAGCCTTCCGAATGGGAGAAAATAATAGCAAATGAAGCAACTGACAAACAACTAATCTCAAAAATATACAAGCAACTCCTGCAGCTCAATTCCAGAAAAATAAACGACCCAATCAAAAAATGGGCCAAAGAACTAAATAGACATTTCTCCAAAGAAGACATACGGATGGCTAACAAACACATGAAAAGATGCTCAACATCACTCATTATTAGAGAAATCCAAATCAACACCACAATGAGGTACCACTTCACACCAGTCAGAATGTCTGCGATCCAAAAATCTGCAAGCAATAAATGCTGGAGAGGGTGTGGAGAGAAGGGAACCCTCCTACACTGTTGGTGGGAATGCAAACTAGTACAACCACTATGGAGAACAGTGTGGAGATTCCTTTAAAAATTGCAAATAGAACTGCCTTATGACCCAGCAATTCCACTGCTGGGCATACACACTGAGGAAACCGGAATTGAAAGAGACACATGTACCCCAATGTTCGTCGCAGCATTGTTTATAATAGCCAGGACATGGAAACAACCTAGATGTCCATCAGCAGATGAATGGATAAGAAAGCAGTGGTACATATACACAATGGAGTATTACTCAGCCGTTAAAAAGAATACATTTGAATCCGTTCTGATGAGATGGATGAAACTGGAGCCGATTATACAGAGTGAAGTAAGCCAGAAAGAAAAACACCAATACAGTACACTAACACATATATATGGAATTTAGAAAGATGGCAATGATGACCCTGTATGCAGGACAGCAAAAAAGACACAGATGTGTATAGCGGACTTTTGGACTCAGAGGGAGAGGGAGAGGGTGAGATGATTTGGGAGAATGGCATTGAAACATGTATAATATCATGTAAGAATCGAATTGCCTGTCTATGTCCGATGCAGGATATGGCACGCTTGGGGCTGGTACGCGGGGATGACCCAGAGAGATGTTGTGGGGAGGGTGATGGGAGGGGTTTTCATGTTTGGGAACGCAATGTACACCTGTGGTGGATTCATGTCAATGTATGCCAAAACCAATA
>NW_024080571.1:44383-49451 GCF_014754425.2 Oryx dammah | reverse complement strand
TCAATGTATGGCAAAACCAATACAGAATTGTAAAGTAAAATAAAAAATAAATAAATAAAAATATACTTATAATAATACAAAGTGTTTAAAACACTGTACTTTTAAAAGGTGTAGTAACTTTGAAATTAATCTGTATATATTATCACTCTGCTGACAAATGTTCATATAGTCAGATCTATGGCTTTTCCAGTAGTCATGTATGGATGTGACAGTTGGACCATAAAGAAAGCTGAGCTCTGAAGAACTGATGCTTTTGAACTGTGGCCTTGGTGAAGACTCTTGAGTCCCTTGGACTTCAAGGAGATCAAACCAGTCAATCCTAAAGGAATTCAATCCTGAATATTCATTGGAAGGACTGATGCTGAAGCTGAAGCTCCAATACTTTGGCCACCTGATGTGAAGAGCTGACTCATTAGAAAAGACCCTGATGTTGGGAAAGATTAAAGGCAGGAGGATATGGGGACAACAGAGGACGAGATGGTTAGATAGCATCACCTACTCAATGGACATGAGTTTGAGTAAGCTCCTGGAGATGGTGAAGGACAGGGAAGCCTGGCATCCATGGAGTCACAAAGAGTCGGACACAACTACTGAACACACACACACATGTCTCTCACCCAGAACTGTATATGTATATATAGTGTATATATATATATATAATATATATATTTATCATTATCAGTAGCATATTTCTATGAGTTGGCCTAAAAGTTTGTTTGGGTTTTTCTGTAAGATGTTATCAAAAAACCTGAACAAACCTTTTTGGCTCACCCAATACTTCTCCCTCTACTTTTTTGGTAACTCCTATGTTGGTGAGGGATGAATAAAAAATAGTACCGCCCAATAGTTTTCAACCTTTTTTCTCCTCTGATGCACCTATTTGCCAACAAATGCCTCTTGGATCTGTAAGTTCATGGTGTCAGTCTGAAGAATAAACTTCGTATTGACATTGGAAGTTAAATTAAAGGAGTAGAAATCAACAGCTGGCTACGTACTGGCTGAAGAAGATACACAGTGAGTATCATACACCCCTCCCTACCAACAAGTCGCCTGATCTTTTCCTTAAATCAAAGTTCATAAGCCATAGACTAAACGGACAGAAGATCCTCACAGCAAACCCCATCTTTAATTTTGTAAACCATATAAACCACCTTCCTTCCTTTTATAAACATATTTCACACCCAGAATCTTCAGCAAATTTCTTCATTTTCAGTATTTTGCCTCTCAGTGGCACTTGTCAGTATCAACAGGTATTTAATTGTGACAGAGAAAGGGAAATATGTTAAGAAATCAAGATTGGGTTGCATTTCCACTAATGATAGTATAACTTTAGCAGAGTCAGTGTTCTTTAGTAAATGGGAAAATAATCTAAAACATGACTAAAGGATACTCATGGTAATGGAGAGCCAGGAACCACATTCTTTCTTAAATTTTCCCTACCCCACCTATCCTGACTTCTGAGCAAAGTTGTCAGGAGAAGAAAGAGGAGGAGAAAATCAGCTAAGTGATACACTGTATTTTTACTATAAATATTCTATTCCTACAAAATAAGTTCTCAGTACCCAGGCTCAGCTTCAAGGAATCATCCCTGCCCCTTCTCTCCCCACACCCCCTTGATTCTTCCTTTTGACCAGTGAATGCCATGCTTAAGGTCTGATTAGGTAAAAAAAACATTTGAGTTATCATCTGCATGTATTAACCAAAGTTGCATTTTCCATCTAGGTGTTTCCTGTTATTCCACTACCTTTCTCATTCAGGCTGATTCACTTAGCATCAGTATCCATTGCTTCCAAGTAGGGACACCACAGCATAAATAGTAGATGAAGGGAAAGAGTCAACCCCTGGCTTTTAAAGTTCACATAGAAACAAACCAAATGGCTGTCACTGCGGAGCCTGGAGGAGTAAGCTGTCATATTCTTCACATAGTGGAATATTGTGCAGCCATCAAAATAAATGGTCTAGAGTCATGCACAACAATGTTGACAAAGTTAGCAATATATTAGGTGAAAAAAAAATAAAGTCCCAAAAGATTTTCATAAGACATGATGCCTTTTTCATAGAATTAGAAACAATCGTGGCTTTAGAGGTTAAGTACTTTCTATCATACATGTAAATGTATTAAAGTTAAATCAACACAAAAGCAAAAACATGATGAGCATGGGATTCAGGATCATGGTCACATCAGGTGAGGTTGGGAAGGGGAAGCAGGGATACGATGGGAGGAGGGTCACATGGCTCAGATCAGTTCAGTTCAGTTCAGTTCAGTCGCTCAGTCGTGCCTGACTCTTTGAGACCCCATGGACTGTAGCCAGCCAGGCTTCCCTTCACTTTCACTTTCATACAATTGAGCTTGTGACCTGAGATAAGAAACCATACATGTATAAGCTATCTAGTCAATTCCTTTGGCTACTTGGGAATATGAGATATGGATGCAGAGCATACATATCATCCCAGCCTTTTTGCCATCTCTGGCCTTGTGACCTTTGACAAATCTCTGGGCCTCAGCCTCATTCATATAAAACAAGGGTGGTAAAGTTACTATATTCTAATAAAAATTAATTTAGAAATACAAATAATTTAATTTAAAATAAGGGTGATGGCTGCAATCCAGGTCAAGGTCTGACTCTGCCAGTAGCTCAACTGTGTGACTTTGGATGGGTCTCTTTCCTTCTCTGGGTCTCCAGTTCCTCATCTGCAATACAAGGGAAAGAGGTGAAATCTATATGTTCCTTTTAGCTCCAACCATCTAGAACTTAAATTTCATATAGACTTCTTTGGACTTTGAATGCACTAGATACAGCTAAAAACTCCTGGTTTCACTAACTCTTAATATGAAGATAACTCTTTTTTTTTCCTTGTAAGAAGCAGAGAGCCAAATTGAGTTTGTGGAAGGTCACTTATCCAGATCTATAGCCTGTCAGTCAGATGGCTAGAAACAGCTGAGATATTAATATTTAACCATGAACAAGCAGCAGAGTTCCACTGCAGAGCTAAATGCAGTCATTTTTTGGTTATTTTTCTAAATATTACTGGTTTGGCTGTCTCTGCTTGAGAATGGTTTCTGGGTCATTAATATAATCAGACATCCCTCTTCTTCTAATCCAACCTCTAAAGAGAGAAGGTGAGAAGCAGTCAGTCGTAAGATGGTGGAAGAATAGGACAGGGAGACCACTTTCTCTACAACAAATTCATTAAAAGAACATTTAAATGCTGAGTAAATTTTACAAAACAATTTCTGAATGCCGGGAGAGGACATCAGGCACTCAGAAAAGCAGCTCATTGTCTTCGAAAGGAGATGTTCTATCAACGGTGCTGTATAGATGGAGAAGTCTTGAGACTATTGTAAAAATAAGACTGAAAACCAGAAGCAGGAGGCTTAAGTCCAAATCCCGAGAACACCAGAGAACTCCTGACTCCAGGGAACATTAATCGACAGGAGCTCATCAAACGCCTCCATACCTACACTGAAACCAAGTACCACCCAAGAGCCAACAAGTTCCAGAGCAAGACATACCATGCAAATTCTCAAGCAACACAAGAACATAGCCCTGAGCTTTAATATACAGGCTGCCCAAAGTCACTCCAAACCCACTGACATCTCATAACTCATTACTGGACAGTTCATTGCACTCCAGAGAGAAGAAATCCAGCTCCACCCACCAGAACACCAACACAAGCTTCCCTAACCAGGAAACCTTGACAAGCCACCCATACAACCCCACCCACAATAAAGAGAACTCCACAAACAGCCAGAATACAGAAATGCCACCCCAAACACAGCAATAGAAACAAGATGAAGAGACAGAGGAATACCCAGCAGGTAAAGGAACAAGATAAATGCCCACCAAACCAAACAAAAGAGGAAGAGACAGGGAACCTACCTGATAAAGAATTCCAAATAATGATCCTGAAAATGATCCAAAATCTTGAAATCAAAATGGAATCACAGATAAATAGCCTGGAGACAAGGATTGAGAAGATGCAAGAAAGGTTTAACAAGGACTTAAAAAAATTAAAAAGCATCAGTGTATAATGAATAATGCAATAAATGAGATCAAAAACACTCTGGAGGGAACAAATAGTAGAATAATGGAGGCAAAAGATAGGATTAGTGAAGTAGAAGATGGAATAGTAGAAATAAATGAATCAGAGAGGAAAAAAGAAAAATGAATTAAAAGAAATGAGAACAACTTCAGAGACCTCCATGACCATGTTAAAATCCCCAACATTCAAATCATGGGAGTCCTGGAAGAAGAAGACAAAAAGAAACACCATGAGAAAATACTTGAGATAATAGTTGAAAACTTCCCTAAAATGGGGAAGGAAATAGACACCCAAGTCCAAAAAACCCAGAGAGTCCCAAACAGGATAAACCCAAGGCGAAAAACCCCAAGACATATATTAATCAGATTAACAAAGGTCAAACACAAAGAACAAATATTAAAAGCAGCAAGGGAAAAACAACAAATAACACACAAGGGGATTCCCATAAGGATAACAGCTGATCTTTCAATAGAAACTCTTCAGGCCAGGAGGCAATGGCAGGACATTCTTAAAGTGATGAAATAAAATAACCTACAGCCCAGATTACTGAACCCAGCAAGGCATTCAAATATGAAGGAGAAATCAAAAGCTTTACAGACAAGCAAAAGCTGAGAGAATTCAGCACCACCAAACCAGATCTCCAACAAATGCTACAGGATCTTCTCTAGACAGGAAACACAGAAAGGGTGTATAAACTCAAACCCAAAACAATAAAGTAAATGGCAATGGGATCATACTTATCAATAATTACCTTAAACGTAAATGGGTTGAATGCCCCAACCAGAAGACAAAGACTGGCTGAATGGACACAAAAACAAGACCCCATATATGTTGTCTACAAGAGCCCCAGCTCAAAACAAGGGACACATACAGACTGAAAGTGAAGGCTGGAAAAAGATATTCCACACAAATAGAGACCAAAAGAAAGCAGGAGTAGCAATACTCATATAAGATAAAATAGACTTTAAAAGAAAGGCTATGAAAAGAGACAAAGAAGGATACTCCATAATGATCAAAGGATCAA
>NW_024080571.1:40947-44283 GCF_014754425.2 Oryx dammah | reverse complement strand
GAAAAGAGACAAAGAAGGATACTCCATAATGATCAAAGGATCAATCCAAGAAGAAGATATAACAATTATAAATATATATGCACCCAACAGGTCAGGAAGCAACAGTTAGAACTGGAAATGAAACAACAGACTGGTTCCAAATAGGAAAAGGAGTACGTCAAGGCTGTATATCGTCACCCTGCTTATTTAACTTATATGCAGAGTACATCATGAGAAACGCTGGACTGGAAGAAACACAAGCTGGAATCAAGATTGCCAGGAGAAATATCAATAACCTCAGATATGCAGATGACACCACCCTTATGGCAGAAAGTGAAGAGGAACTAAAAAGCCTCTTGATGAAAGTGAAAGAGGACAGTGAAAAAGTTGGCTTAAAGCTCAACATTCAGAAAACAAAGATCATGGCATCCGGTCCCATAACTTCATGGGAAATAGATGGGGAAACAGTGGAAACAATGTCAGACTTTATTTTTGGGGCTCCAAAATCACTGCAGATGGTGACTACAGCCATGAAATTAAAAGACGCTTACTCCTTGAAAGAAAAGTTATGACCAAGTTAGATAGAATATTCAAAAGCAGAGACATTACTTTGCTGACTAAGGTCCGTATAGTCAAGGCTATGTCTTTCCCAGTGGTCATGGATGGATGTGAGAGTTGGACTGTGAAGAAGGCTGAGCGCTGAAGAATTGATGCTTTTGAAGTGTGGTGTTGGAGAAGACTCTTGAGAGTCCCTTGGACTCCGAGGAGATCCAACCAGTCCATTCTGAAGGAGATCAGCCCTGGGATTTCTTTGGAAGGAATGATGCTAAAGCTGAAACTCCAGTACTTTGGCCACATCATGCAAAGAGTTGACTCATTGGAAAAGACTCTGAGGCTGGGAGAGATTGGGGGCAGGAGGAGAAGGGGACGACAGAGGATGAGATGGCTGTATGGCATCACCGACTTGATGGACGTGAGTCTGAGTGAACTCCGGGAGTTGGTGAAGGACAGGGAGGCCTGGCATGCTGTGATTCATGGGGTCGCAAAGAGTCGGACATGACTGAGCGACTGAACTGAACTGAACATTGGAGCACCACAATATGTAAGACAAATGCTAACAAGTATGAAAGGGGAAATTAACAATAACACAATAATAGTGGGAGACTTTAATACCCAACTCACACCTATGGATAGATCAACTAATCAGAAAATTGACAAGGAAACACAGACTTTAAATGATCCAATATACCCATTAGACCTAAATGATATCTATAGGACATTTCACCCCAAAACAATGAATTTCACCTTTTTCTTAAGCACACATGGAACCTTCTCCAGGATAGATCACATCCTGGGCCATAAATCTAGCCTTGGTAAATTCAAAAAAATTGAAATCATTCCAAGCATCTTTTCTGACCACAGTGTTGTAAGATTAGATCTCAATTACAGGAGAAAAACTATTAAAAATGCCAACATATGGAGGCTGAACAACACGCTCCTGAATAACCAACAAATCACAGAAGAAATCAAAAAAGAAATCAAAACATGCATAGAAACAAATGAAAATGAAAAAACACAACAACCCAAAACCTGTGGGACACTGTAAAAGCAGTGCTAAGTGGAAGGTTCATAGCAATACAGGCATACCTCAAGAAACAAGAAAAAAGTCAAATAAATAACCTAACTCTATACCTAAAGCAACTAGAAAAGGAAGAAACAAAGAACCCCAGGGTTAGTAGAAAGAAAGAAATCTTAAAAATTAGGGCAGAAATAAATGCAAAAGAAACAAAAGAGACCATAGCAAAAATCAGCAAAGCCAAAAGCTGGTTCTTTGAAAGGATAGATGAAATTGACAAACCATTAGCCAGACTCATCAAGAAACAAAGGGAGAAAAATCAAATCAATAAAATTAGAAATGAAAATGGAGAGATCACAACAGACAACACAGAAATACAAAGGATCATAAGAGACTGCTATCAGCAATTATATGCCAATAAAATGGACAACCTGGAAGAAATGGACAAATTCTTAGAAAAGTACAACTTCCAAAACTGAACCAGGAAGAAATAGAAAATTTAGACCCATCACAAGCAAGGAAATTGAAACTGTAATCAGAAATCTTCCAGCAAACAAAAGCCCAGGTCCAGATGGCTTCACAGCTGAATTTTACCAAAACTTGAGAGAAGAGCTAACACCTATCCTACTCAAACTCTTCCAGAAAACCAGTCCATTCTGAAGGAGATCAACCCTGGGATTTCTTTGGAAGGAATGATGCTGAAGCTGAAACTCCAGTACTTTGGCCACCTCATGGGAAGAGTTGACTCATTGGAAAAGACTCTGATGCTGGGAGGGATTGGGGGCAGGAGGAGAAGGGAACAACCAAGGATGAGATGGCTGGATGGCATCACAGACTCGATGGACGTGAGTCTGAGTGAACTCCAGGAGATGGTGATGAACAGGGAGGCCTGGCGTGCTGCTATTCATGGGGTCGCAAAGAGTCGGACACGACTGAGCGACTGAACTGAACTGATCTGAGAATACACGCACATGAATCCATGTGCAGCAGAGGCTAAGACAACAGTAATACTTACCTCATAGGGTTGTTTTGAGGCTGTTTAGAATACACATACGTGAATCCATGTGCAGCAGAGGCTAAGTCGCTTCAGTCATGTCCGAGTCTTTGTGAGTGCATGGACTGTAGCCTGCCAGGCTCCTCTGTCCATAGGGATTCTCCAGGTAAGAATACTGGTGTGCGTTGCCGTGCCCTCCTCCAGGAGATCTTCCCAGCCTAGGGACTGAACCCACATCTCATGTCTCCTGCAATTGCAGGCGAGTTCTTTACCACTAGCACCACCTGGGAAGCCCATGAATCCATGTAAGTCACTCAAAATGCATTTTGAATACATTCAAAAGAACACATGGAAAAGTATTGGGTTGGCCAAAATGTTCATTTGGGTTTTTCCATAAGATTTGGCCAACCAATGCTTAGCATCACACCCAACACACAGTGAGTACCTGATAAATGGACAGTAGGCTTCTGATTAGGCTTCCCTGGTGGCTCAGACGGTAAAGAATCTGTCTGCAATGTGGGACACTTGGGTTCTATGCCTGGATTTGGAAGATCCCCTGGAGAAGGGAATGGCAACCCACTCCAGTATTCTTGCCTGGAGAAGTCCATGGTTAAAGGAGCTTGGCAGGCTACAGTCCACGGGGTCACAAAGAGTTGGACGTGACTGAGTGTCCTAATTATTAATTATGATGATTAATCCATAGAATTTCAAAGCCAGAAGGAACCCCAGAGATCACTGAACTCAGTCCTTTGATGATATAGATGAAGAAGCCAAGACCCAGAGAGAT
>NW_024080571.1:8604-40447 GCF_014754425.2 Oryx dammah | reverse complement strand
AATCTATTTCTCACTTCCACTGTATAATCATAAGGGATTTGATTTAGATCATACCTGAGTGGTCTAGTGGTTTTCCCTATTTTCTTCAATTTAAGTCTGAATTTTGTAATAAGGAGTTCATGATCTGAGCCATAGTCAGCTCCTGGTCTTGTTTTTGCTGAATCTATAGAGCTTCTCCACCTTTGGCTGCAAAGAATATAATCAATCTGATTTTGGTATTGACCATCTGGTGATGACCATGTATAGAGTCTTCTCTTGTGTTGTTGGAAGAGGGTGTTTGCTATGACCAGTGTGTTCTCTTGGCAAAACTCTATTAGCCTTTGCCCTGCTTCATTCTGTACTCCAGGGCCAAATTTGCCTCTTACTCAAGGTGTTTCTTGACTTCCTACTTTTGCATTCCAGTCCCCTATAATGAAAAGCACATGTTTGAGGGGTGTTAGTTCTAGAAGGTCTTTAGGTCTTCATAGGACCATTCAACTTCAGCTTCTTCAGCATTACTGGTCAGGGCATAGACTTGGATTACTGTGATATTGGATGGTTTGCCTTGGAGATCATTCTGTCGTTTTTGAGACTGCATCCAAATACTGCATTTCGGACTCTTTTGTTGACTATGATGACTACTCCATTTCTTCTAAGGGATTCTTGCCCACAGTAGTAGATATAATGATCATCTGAGTTAAATCCGCCCACTCCCTCCATTTTAGTTCGCTGATTCCTAAAATATCGATGTTCACTCTTGTCATCTCCTGTTTGACCACTTCCAATTTGCCTTGATTCATGGACCTAACATTCCAGGTTTCTATGCTATATTGCTCTTTACAGCATCGATCTTTGCTTCCATCACCAGTCACAACCACAACCGGGTGTTGTTTTTGCTTTCATTTAGTTCAACATTAAGAAAACTAAGATTATGTTATCCGGTCCCATCACTTCATAGCAAATAGATGGGGAAACAGTGGAAACAGTGACAGACTATTTTGGGGGGCTCCAAAATCACTGCAAATGGTGACTGCTGCCATGAAATTAAAAGATGCTTACTTCTTGGAAGGAAAGTTATGACGAACCTAGATAGCGTATTAGAAAGCAGAGACATTACTTTGCCAACAAAGGTCCATCTAGTCAAGGCTATGGTTTTTCCAGTAGTCATGTATGGATGTGAGAGTTGGATTCTAAAGAAAGCTGAGCATCAAAGAATTGATGCTTTTGAATTGTGGTGTTGGAGAAGACTCTTGAGAGTCCCATGGACTACAAGGAGATCCAACCAGTCTGTCCTAAAGGAAATCAGTCCTGAACATTCATTGGAAGAACTGATGTTGAAGCTGAAACTCCAATACTTTTGCCACCTGATGCAAAGAGCTGACTCATTGGAAAAGACCCTGATGCTGGGAAAGATTGAAGGCAGGAGGAGAAGGGGACGACAGATGATGAGATGGTTGGATGGCATCACCAAATCAATGGACATGAATTTGAGTAAGTTCTGGGAGTTGGTGATAGACAGGGAGGCCTGTCCTGCTGCAATCCATGGGGTGGCAAAGAGTCAGACACAACTGAGCGACTGAGGTGAACTGACTGAGGCTCTGTACTGAATGTTTTATAAGCATTACCTTATTTCATCTTTACAATAGCCCTATCATCATCCCCATTCACAGATGAGGACACTGAGGCACGGAGAAGGTAACCAACTTGCTCAAGGTCATTGGTTAGTTAATGCCAGGGCCTGGTAGAGCCAGGAGGCCCTGAGTGAGAGGGAGATATGAGCGAGGATATTTCAGCCTGAGGAAACAACAGCAGGACATGAGCCGCCGGGGAAGGCTGCTAACCCAGAGCCATTTGGGATTGTTAGACTGTAAAGGGACTGGGAAGTGCTCAGGACTGTGAGGTTGGGGAGGCCAGTGGGAGCCATATTGTGAGGGACCTCGGGTGCAGCTTAAACTTGACATGCAAGGAGCAGGAGGCCGGGACACACAGGAGACTTGTAAGAGGGGAGGGATCTAATCTGCCTGAGCTGAGGTCTTTCTTCCCTTTGCCAGCATGTTCAGGTAACTCATGGTACCACACAAACATCCAGTCAGAGTTCCTGCTTTTTCTAAATGTGCCTGCTTGTACTCGGAGCGGCTGCATTTCCTGATGCTAACTCTGACAGCTCTGCTCCCAGACAGCGGTCCTCCGGGGAGGGCCCTGGCCCAGCGGCATCAAACCTGAAGCAGGAACTCCGGAGAGTGGGCCTGGCCACTTCTGTTTCCACAAGCCTCCAGGTGATTCCGAGACACACTAACACTTGAAAACTGCCATATTATACTATTGCTTCAATAATGTGCCTGCGCACGTGCACATCTGTGTGTGTGTGTATGATGTCTTTCCTCTCCCAGCTCTGTGAGGTCAGGAGCCAGGTCTTTTTTTGATCACCCCACCTCATGTCCCCTCCTGCTGTGCACATCCCAGCTCTGGCACTGACTCGCTGCCTCCAGGTCCCTGATTCTTTCCACACCCCAGTTTAACCATCCATAAAATGGGACTAATGAGAATGATAATAATAATACTGATTTCATTTGGTTGTTGAATCAAAAGAGTTAATGCAATTAAAGCTATTAGGACAGTTTTCTTGACTCCTCTTAAGTATTCAGTTTTATATATTACAGTTGTACCTGGGGTCCAATCAATATTGGAGAATGGATTAAAGAGAGTAGGTTTGGGGTATTCCCTCGTGGTCCAACAGTTAGGAGTCCACGCTTTCATTGGTGAGGTCTCAGATTCAATCCCTTCGTTGGGGAACTAAGGTCAAAAACATAAAAAATTAAGCAGGTTTAAATGAAGGGAGGAGAGAATAAGAAAAGGCAGATGGGCTAACTGGGAGGAGAAAACAAGAAAAGCAAACCTGTTTCAGACAGATTCAGCCCCGCCCTAGAGACCATCATAGCAATCCAGGAGCCTAACTTTGCAGGGAGTCAGAGAGAGAAAAAGGGAAGGATGCAAAAGAGATCTAGTTTCATTATATGAAATATCCATAAGAGGCCAATCTACAGAAACAGAAAATATACCACCAGGGGTGGGTAGTAGATGAGATTAGAGTGTGACTACTGGTGGGTATGGAGCTTGCTTCCTGGGTGGTGAAAGTGGTCTGAAATTAGATAGTGGTGATGTTATCACAAGTCTGTGAATATACTCAAAAACACTAAATTGTATACTTTAAAAGGGGTCCATGTTATGATATGTGAATTATATCTCAATTTTTTAAAAATTGTTAACAAAATCAAATAAGCCTGGTCATTCCAAAAAGAGAAGTCAGGACCTCGGCCTTTCTTTCTCATTAAGCCCCAGGAAACCAGGCACTGAGCAGGTGCAGAACTGAGACCAGGAAAGAAAGAATTTCATAGCTGGATTTTGTTCTAATTTATTTGTTTTGCCACATAGGGGCACACAACTCATTTCCTGTGTCATTATTTCTAAACGTAAAAAAAAAGTCTGATGTTTTCATTAAGACCTACCATTTCGATGACATAAAATTAAATTGCCAGAAAAAGGCACAACCTGATTGTAATAAAAGTGCAGCCCCAGACTGGCATATAATAGGGAATCTCACAGACATGTGCGTCACATGCTTGAGTTCAACGTGGGTGAAAATATCAACCTTTTCTTTCCTCCCATGGCCGCGGGCAACATAACCTAGTCAAATAGTCCTGGAAGATCTAATTATATCCCCAAAGGGCCCAAACCACTTCATTTCCCCTCCCAGCTTTTAGAGTTTCCAAGAAAATCATTCAACTATTATTTTACAGCGTGATAAAAGCAGCCTTATGCCTTTATGACACAGGATGGATGAATTCGGATTTGGGGACATTTGAGGTTTCAATATGTGCTCAACATTGTTCATTGTGGTGGGGGAGGCCACTTTATTTTATTAAAGATAGTCTGAACATGTCTGCTTTATAGAACCTCTCTGTGACAAGATTGCCTACTGCCAAGAGAGTTCTACCAGGAAAATCCAAAGCAAGAAGCAAAATAAATAAGCATGAAGCAATGAATGCTGGAAAGAAGAATTTAAATGAAGGCAAAGGGGAGGCCATACAGGATAGTGGTCAGAGGAAAAGATACCATGTGCCACACAGGTTTATTAGGTTTCAATCCTAAACCAAACTCAAAAATATGAATTTGGGGACTTCCCTAGCAGTCCAGTGGTTAAGACTCTGCCTTCCAATATAGGGGATGTGGGCTGAATCCCTGGTCAGGAAACTAGATCCCACATGTTGTGGGGTGTGGCAAAAAATTAAAAATAACAAAATAAAAATAAAACATAAAATGAACCCAAGATTGAAAAAAAAAAACATATGAATCTGTATAGTACAAGATTTAGAATTAGGCTGGCTGGGTTCAAATATTGACTGTGTTCTCTGTTTTCCTGACTTGTTTAAGACATTAGCTATATATATTTCTTTCACAGTCTTTTCTATAATCTCTGTTATTGTTATGACCTGACTCGCACTAGATTATAAGTTATTTGGATAAGGCAAGGGGCCATGTCTGGCTTGGTATATAGTACATGTGCTCAGTTGCTCAGTCATGTCTGACTCTTTGCAACCCCATGGACTGTAGCCCACCAGACTTCCCTGTCCATGGGATTTCCCAGGCAAGAGTGCTGGAATGGATTTCCATTTCTTTCTCCAGGGGATCTTCCCGACCCAGGGATCAAGCCCACATCTCCTGCAGGTGGCGGGTGGGTTCTTTACCACTGGCAGATGGGTTCTTTACCACTGTGCCACCTATACTCAACAAATATTTGTAGAATTGACTAGAACTCTTAACTTTGTGTGGTTGGTCAAGTCTTGCGGTCTTTTTCTGTCTATCAGTTGGGGATGATTATGATACCTGCTTAATAAGGTTGTTGAGAGAAATTCATATAAAAGTATGATGGCTAGCACCTAGCAGGAGCTCCCCAAATGTTCCCTATTATTATTATTATAAAGTAAAATTCTATATTGGGCTTTCCTGGTGGCTCAGCTGGTAAAGAATCAGCCTACAATGCTGGAGACCTGGCTTCGATCCCTGGATTGGGGAGATCCCCTGGAGAAGAGCAAGACTACCTATTCCAGTATTCTGGCCTAGAGAATTCCATGGACTATCCAATTAGCAGTCTTCAGATATTGGAATAGCAAATTCAATAGGCTGGAGTCCTTTTTTTTTTAAAGATTTTGTTTTTATGAGGACCATGTTTTAAAAGTCTTTTCTGAATTTGTTGCAATATTGCTTCTGTCTTATGTTTTGATTTTTTGCTGTGAGGCATGTGGGATCTTAGCTCCCCGACCAGGAATCAAACCCACGCTCACCTCCAGCACTGAAAAGTGAAGTCTTAACCACTGGGCTGCCAGGGAAGTCCCAAGGATTGTTTCTTTAAAAGTGGCATTTTATTTGTTTAAAAAAATCATTTGAAAGAACACTTGCAAGAATGTTAATGCATAAATTCTGGGTTATGGGTACTTTAATGTTTTATTTTTATATTATTCTCTATATCTTAACTTGTGTGGTAGTTTTAAAATATGTAAATCTTTGGCACTTTTCCTATAGATGGGGGGCTGACTCTGTCCCCTCTTATAGCATTTTTTGTTGTTGTTGATATTTTAAATTTGTGCCATTTGGTTATTTCCCCCAGCTTTGTTGGGTTATAATTGACAAATAACATTGTACCATACATTTAAAGTGTAGGATATGATGATTTGATGTATGTACATATTGTGAAATGACTACCACAATCAGGTTAATTAGCACATCTACCACCTCACATATTTACCTGTGTATATCTGTGTGTGTGTGGTGAGAATGTTTAAGATCTGTCCTCCCAGCAAATGTATTTGTCCTTCTCTGTTTGGCTTATTTTACTTAGCATAATGTTCTCTAGTTTCATCCATGTAAACAGCAGAATTTTATTTTTTATGGCTGAAGTGTGTGTGTGTGTGTGTGTGTGTGAGTCACTCAGTCATGTCCGACTCTTTGCACCCCATGGATCCTCTGTCCATGGGCTTCTCCAGGCAAGAGTACTGGAGTGGGTTGTTTCTTTATCCATTCATCTGTTGACAGGTTGTTTCCCTATTTTAGCTATCAAAAATAATGCTGCAAGAAACGTGGAGTACAGTTATCTCTTCAAGATCTCGTCTTTTTCTTTTTTAAATTTTTATTGGAGTATCATTGATTTAAGATACTGATTTCTTTTCCTTCAAATAAATACCCAGAAGTGGGATTGCTGGATCATATGGTAATTCTATTTTTAACATTCTGAGGAAGCTCCATACTGTTTTCCATAGAGGCTGCATCAATTAATATCCCCACAATCAGTGCATGGGCTGAGGGGGGATTCGGGTTCCCTTTTCTCCACATCTTCGCCAACTCTGTTTTTTTTTTTTCAGTGTAAAATGTGAGTTATTAGGTGATTGATTTGCATTTCTCTGATGATTAGTGATGTTGAGCACCTTTTTGTGTGCCCATAGGCCATTTGTATGTCTTCTTTAAGAAAATCTCTTTGGGTTCTCTGCCCACTTAGTTACTTGATGATGATTTTGCTGTTTTGTTGTAAGTTCCTATATCCTCCTATCAGATACATGGTTTGGAAATATTTTCTCCCATAGATTTCTTCTTCAGTCTGTTGATTGTTTCCTTCTGCTGTGTAGAGCCTAATTATTTTGATGTAGTCTCATTTGTCTGTTTTTGCTTTTATTGCCTCTGCTTTGGTGTCATATCCAAAAAATGATTATCAAGACCAATCAAGGAGCTTTTCCCTTGTATTTTTCTTCTAGACGTTTTACAGTTTCAGGTCTTACATGCAAGTCTTTAATCCATTTCAAGTTAATTTTCATGAGTGGTGTAAAATAGGAGTCCAGTTTCATTATTTTGCATGTAGATATACAGTTTTCCCAATACCATTTATTGCAAAGACTACTCTTTCCCCATTATGTGTTATTGGGCACCTTGTCAAAGATTTTACTGTTGTTGTTGTTCAGTTGCTAAGTCATGTCCAACTCTTTGTGACCCCATGGACTGCAGCACACCAGGCTTTCCTATCCTTCACTATCTCCTGGAGTTTGTTCAAACTCATGTCTATTGAGCTGGTGACTCAATTACCCTTTCTCTGTTACCCCTTCTCCTCCTGCCCTCAGTCTTTTCCATCATCATGGTCTTTTCCAATGAGTCAGCACTTCCCAAAGTATTGGAGCTTCAGCTTTAGAGATTAATTGACCATATATGTATGATTTTATTTCTGGGCTCTTTATTCTATTCCATTGGTCTATGTGTCTCTTTTTGTGCCAGAACCATACTCTTTTGATTTCTGTGGCTTTGTAATATAGTTTGAAGACAGGATGTGTGATGCCTCCTACTCTGTTCTTTCTCAGGGTCACTTTAGCTATTTGAGGTCTTTTGTGATTCTATACAGATATTTTAGGACTCTTGGATTGTTGCAAACTCTTTGTACCCCACAGGTTGTTGTGAGTCCTCTATGTGAGTCCTGAGGCTAGATCAGAAATGTGAGTCCTGAGGCTAGATCAAAAAAGGTCCCTTCATTTCCACTTTGCTTGCTGGAACACTTACTCTTGGAGCCCTGAGTCACCATGTAAGAAATTTGACTACCTTGAAGTCACTGTACAGTATGGTCGCCAGTCATGTGGACAGGACACAGGTAAGCCCTTTGGTTGGCACTTCTAATCTTTGAGTCCTCCCAGCCCAGGCACCAGGCATGTGAGTGAATAGGATTTTAGATGATTCCAGCCCCTGGCCATCAAGTCACTCTCAGCCTTCAAGTTTTCTACATGTGGAGCACAGAAAGCTTTCCCTGTTGTGCCCTTTCTAAATTCCTGACCTGTTGATTCCATGAGCATAAAATCATGGCTGTTTTAAGCTGCTAAATTGGTAGGTTATTTGTAACAGCATGTTTGACATATTTTGTAATTTTTTCCAGTCTGTATTTATGTTTAAATTGAGGTATAATTGACATATAACATTATATTAGTTTCAGATGTGCAATATAATGATTTGATATTTGCATATATTGCAAAAGGATCACCACAATGTCTAGTTAACATCCATTGTCATACATAGTCACAAAAATTGTTTTCTTGTGGTGAGAACTTTTAAAATCTACTCTCTTAGCAACTTTTAAGTATGCAATACAGTATGCAATACAGCTGCCATGCTGTACATTACATCCTCGGGACTTATTTATTGGAAGTTTGTTCTTTTTAATCATCTTTAACCACCCCTCACTTCTTGCTTCTGGCAGCCACCTATGTTCTCTGTATCTAGGAGTTCATTTTAAAAACTACTATTATTTCATAATTTTTTAAAAAAGATCATTAAAAGAATCAGGCCCCCTATCATGCTACCACCTCAATTCAGATTTGGACAGGAGGTAAGAACAGTGAGTCATGTTGTGATGTCATTTGAAGGGCATTAAATCTCCAAAACCCATAACTCCATTCTAATGTCCAAAATGCCCCTAATCAAGATGTTTGAAGTATTTTATTTCCAAGAGTCCACTATTAACACATTATTGACCCGAGATGTATTAACACTACAGACATTAGTTTCTGCAAAAATCCCCTGGCCAATAATGTGTTAAAAAGTAGTTAATCCCCTCAAAAGGATGGAGATGGGGAACAAGGAAGGAGGGCATTTAACCTGGGCAATGAATTCACAAACGTCTTCAACTTTAGATTTTTGAAGTTATCCCTGAGTGAATTTCTCAATATACAGTGTTCAATCATGTGACAAAAAAAGATATTCATCATATTTGTTGTTCACTTGTTAAGGCATGTCAGACTCTGTGACCCCATGGACTGCAGCATGTATCTTTAAACTTTTGTCTCATCTTCTGGTCCACTACCTGTGCTGCACTGTGAATTAATTATAAAAATAAATCTGGCAATTAAGATGTGATTAGCAAAATACTATTGTAGAACATTGCCATCTGCCATGGAACATTTAAATTAGAACTGTGTTATAGCTTATGAGTTATTCATGGTCATCAGCCAAACCCCTAATTGGCATAATAGTCACTGTTATATTAAATATCCCATGACATTATTTAGCTGCAAAGATTCCAAACTTTTGCATCAGTCAGAAGATACATTAATTATTAACTCTTAGTGAGCAGATAGAAACAAATGGATGTGTATATATTTTTCTAGTTTAAAGTGTAATCATGTGCTATGTAAACATTGAAAATATAGCCCAATTTGAGCAACAGGTTTGGTATTTAGAATATGTTATGCATGAAGAGGGGGTTTCCCAGATGGCGCTTGTGGTTAAGAATCCACCTGCCAATGCAGCAGACACAAGAGATATGGGTTTGATTCCTGGGTTGGGAAGATCCCCTGGAGTAGGAAATGGCAACCCACTTCAGAATTCTTACCTGGAAAACTCCATGGGCAGAGGAGCCCGATGGGCTACAGTCCATGGGGGTCGCAAAAAGTCAGACAAGACTGAGAGACTGAGCACATATACATGTATGAAGAGTCTTAGAATCTGGAAATTGCCATTGTGAGTTTGGGTTGCTGAGAGGCCCCAGCTGATACTAAAACCTATAGTTTGGGGAGGTGTAGGGCATTAAGATAAATGTTGGAGCTTGATGCAGGAATTACCTTTGAGGTCTAGTAAATGTTTTAGTCAATAAAGCCCCCTGGTGGAGTAATGTGAGGCGCAGGAAAGGGAAAACTTAGAGACTGTAGATTTCTTCTATCCAATATTCCTCTCTCCATGTTTTGCCTGGGATTTCCAGAGGGAGGAGTCCCAGGAGCTGGGACAGACTGGATCCATCTTTTCTGAATGTGGCTGTCCTGATGCAAAATTCAGCTCCTTTCTGTGAATCCAAACAGGGTAGCAGCATACAGGGTTACCATGGCTACTGCTCTATTGCACAAGCTCCCCGCTTATGCCAGGAAAGGGTGTGTACAGACTGAGGCTGGCCCATTCCTTGCAGCTTTAAGCTGGCCTCAGCCTCAGAAGCTCTCTGATGGGCTGGGCAGTGCCAACCAGCAGAGGGTGCCACTCAGCCTGCTGTCCAGCCCCAGAGACAGCCCTGAGAAGCCTCACCCTGACCTGTAACTGATGCTGCAGCTGCTGCCATCTTGTGTCCAGCTCCACCTTTCAATGGGAGAGAGCAATCCCAAGACAGGGTTGTCTCCTGTCTCCCACCCCTACCTCTCCCTGCACCAACTGGGTCCTCCCAGAATTGCTGGGTGAGGGCTACCCTCTTCAATGGGCCTTTCTTCTCTTCTCATCCCTGTTCTTCCTCTTAGTTCTCTCTTCTGAGCTCTTTGCTTCTTTCTCCACTAGCTTTCTCCTTCCCATCTACCTCTTGGACTTCTCACAACCCCTCCCCCTTCCCTCTTGTATTGCCCTTTATTTGATCCTTCACTCTTTTCTGACTTTTTTTTGTGGGGGGGGATGGCCAGGTTTCAGGTTCTTAGTTCCCGCCACCAGGGATTGAACTCAGGCCTTCAACAGTGAAAGTGCCTGAATCCTAACCACTGCCAAGGAAGTCCAACGTCTTTTATTGTTTAATGTCTCCTTTCCTCTCTTTCTTGTTCTCTGATTCTTTATTTCTCTCTTCTTCCTTTCTTTTTATCTGCCATTCTTCATCCAGAGGTTGCAAACTGTTGACTGGTGAGCCAAATTCAGCCCATAATTGGGCTTTATTTGGCCCACAGGGTGGTTTACTTTTCCTAGTATTTTTTTTGTTTGTTTTGCTAACATTGAACAATCATGAGATTTTCTTTTTTAAAAAAAATCTGGATTTTGAAAACAGAGAATGTGGTATACCTGGCCCACATTACTACAAGGTGGCCATCAGCTGGAGCTGAGTCTGGCTGCCTTTAACAAGGCAAACGCTCTTCAGGGCCCACAGGCCCAGCCAGCCTCCTGAGCATCTGTTCCCTGATGATGCCCTGTACGTATGAGGATTTCACTTCCTTTCTCCAACATCTTTTCTTCTTCGTTTTCATGGCTTCTGTTGGGAGGTAGTAAGGCAACTGGTTAAGCTCCAAACCTTTAAGGTTACTCAGATCTGGGGTCAAAACTGCATTTTATCAAGCTGTGTGACCTAGGACAAGTCTCTCAATTTCTCTGAAGCTCACTTTTCCCGTCTGTAGAATTTGGGCCTATTAATGCCTATCTCTTGGGTTTATTGGTGGTGGAAGAGGGTGGTCACATGAGAAAATGTTTATTAAGAACTCAGCATAGTGTCTGGAATACAGTTCAAATCAGTTCAGTTCAGTTCAGTCGTTCAGTTGTGTCCGACTCTTTGTGGCCCCATAAATTGCAGCATGCCAGGCCTCCCTATCCATCACCAAATCCCAGAGTTCACTCAAATTCATGTCCATCAAGTCGGTGATGCCATCCAGCCATCTCATCTTCTGTTGTGCCCTTCCCCTCCTGCCCCCAGCACCTCCCAGCATCAGAGTCTTTTCCAATGAGTCAACTCTTCGCATGAGATGGCCAAAGTACTGGAGCTTCAGCTTTAGCATCATTGATCCAAAGAACACCCAGGGCTGATCTCCTTTAGAATGGACTGGTTGGATCTTCTTACAGTCCAGGGGACTCTCAAGAGTCTGCTCCAGTATCACAGTTCAAAAGCATCAATTCTTTGGCTCTCAGCTTTCTTCACAGTCCAACTCTCACATCCATACATGACCACTGGAAAAACCATACCCTTGACTAGACGGACACAGTAGGCCCTCAATTAGTTCTTTTTTTTTTAACATATTATCTTTCTGCTCTTATTTGCATCTTCTTCACTTCTTTTCAGCCTCCCTTCTTTCCTTTCCTTATATCATTTCTTGTTTTTCTCTCCCTTGTCTCTCTGTCCATTTATGTTAATGTATGTTTCTAAGCTTATCATTCTCCTTATTTTCTGCTCTTATTTCCTTTCATTCTTTTTACTCCCCTTCATCTTTGGAGCTTATTTAAGTCTTTCGGTCTTTCTTTCCTCCTTATCCTCTGTCTGGTTCCCTACCTTGTTCCCCCACCTCCCAATATATACAGGCCCCAATTCCTCATAGGTTTAGAAATATGCTGTTCAGTCACTCAGTCATGTCTGACTATTTGCAGCTCCATGCACTGCACCGTGCCAGGCTTCCCAGTCCTTCACTGTCTTCCAGAGCTTGCTCAAATTCATATCCATTGAGTCAGTGATGCCATCCAACCATCTCATCCTCTGCTGTCCCCTTCTCCTCCAGCCTTCAATCTTTCCCAGCATCAGGGTCTTTTCCAATGAGTCAGCTTTTCTCATCAGGTGACCAAAGGATTGGAGCTGCAGTTTCAGCATCTGTCCTTCCAATGATTATTCAGGGTTGATTTCCTTTAGGATTGACTGGTTTTATCTCTTTGCAGTCCAAGGGACTCTCAAGAGTCTTCTCCAATACCACGGTTCAAAAGCATCAATTCTTTGGCACTCAGATTTCTTTATAGTCCAACTCTCATATCCATACATGACTACTGGAAAAACCATAGTTTGAATATATAGACCTTTGTCAGCAAAGTAATGTCTCTGCTTTTTAATATGCTGTCTAGGTTTGTCATAGCTTTTCTTGCAAGGAGCAAGAATCTTTTAATTTCTTGGCTGCAATCACCATCCTCAGTGATTCTGGAGCCCAAAGAAATTAACTCTTTCACTGTTTCCATTGTTTCCCGATCTATTTGACATGAAGTGATGGGACCGGATGCCGTGATCTTAGTTTTTTGAATGTTGAGTTTTAAGCCAGCTTTTTCACTCTCCTCTTTCACCTTCATCAAGAGGCTCTTCAGTTCCTCTTCACTTTCTACCATAAGGGTGATGTCATCTGCATATTGGAAGTCACTGATATTTCTCCCAGCAATCTTGATTCCAGCTTGTGCTTTATCCAGCCTGGTATTTCTCATGATGTACTCTGCATATATGTTAAAGCAGGGTGACAATATACAGCCTTGACGTACTCCTTCCCCAATTTGGAACTAGTCAGTTGTTCCATGTGTAGTTCTAACTGTTGCTTCTTGTCTTGCATACAGATTTCTCAGGAGGCAGGTAAGGTGGTCTGGTATTCCCATCTCTTTCAGAATTTTCCACAGTTTGTCACGATCTACACAAGGGCTTTAGCATAGTCAATGAAGTAAAAATAGATATATTTCTGGAATTCTCTTGCTTTTTCTATGATCCAACGGATGTTGGCAATTTGATCTCTGGTTCATCTGCCTTTTCTAAATCCACCTTGAATGTCTGAAAGTTCTCAGTTCATGTACTGTTGAAGCTTGGCTTGGAGAATTTTGAGCATTACTTTGCTAGTATGTGAGATGAGTGCAATTGTGCAGTAGTTTGAGCATTCTTTGGCATTGCCTTTCTTTGGGATTAGAATGAAAACTGACTTTTTCCAGTCCTGTGGCCACTGCTGAGTTTTCCAAATTTGCTGGCATACTGAGTGCAGCACTTTAACAGCATCATCTTTTAGGATTTGAAATAACTCAGCTGGAGTTCCATCACCATCACTAACTTTGTTTGTAGTGATGCTTCCTAAGGCCCACTTGACTTCACACTCCAGGATGGCTGGGTCAAGATGAGTGATCACACCATCATGGTTATCCAGGTCATGAAGATCTCTTTTATATAACTCTTCTGTGTATTCTTGCCACCTCTTCTTAATATCTTCTGCTTCTGTTAGGTCCATCCTGTTTAGAAATATGAAGTTCCAGAATTTGGGGATATGTGTATAATATTAGGGTACTTCTCACTGCCAGACCTTGAAAGGTATTTAAAATAGCCAAGAGGAAATAAAGACTATAAATTGAAGGATTCTCCCTTGTGAGCAAGAATGATACACCCCCACTTCTAGATTCTTCAGACCTTAGTACAGTAAGCACAGTGCTGCAGGCTAATCTCTCTCCTCTTTTTAAGACAGCACAATCCCTAGGAATACTATTTTTTTTAATTCAACAATTATTTATTTATTTATTGGCCATGCCATTTGGCATGTGGGATCTTAGTTCCCTGACCAGGAATCAAAACCCATGCCCCTTACAGTGGAAGCACAGAGTCTTAACCACTAGACAGCCAGGAAAGTCCCCCTAGGAGTCCCTTTAAAATATATATTGTGAAATATTTAAGATGTAAAAAGATGCATGTACTTTCTTGTTTAACCACCAACCAGCTTAAGAAATTAAATATTATCAATGTAGCTGGAGCTCCCAGTGCACCTTTTTCCAATCACATCCCCTTCTCTTCCTCCAGAGGTTACTTCTATCCTAAATCTGGTGATTATCTTTCCATGAATTTCTCTATTCTTTTACTACATATGTATGTAGCCACAGTAGCCTTTTTAAGGGCTTTACCAAATCCCTAGTAGCGTGTCCTCATCATCTGGGCAGAGATGACAGAAGAAGGAGATTTTGATGATAATTTGGGGCAGACAGCTTTCAGCTTCACACACAGTCTAGGTGCTGAAGACTGCCAGTGGTTAGCAGTCAGTGTGATGGTTAAGAGCATGGACACTGCAACCACACTGTCTGGGTCTGAATCCCAATGCTGTACTATTGGTTATAAAACCTTATGAAGTCGTCAGGACAGTATCTGGCACATAGAATTGTTCCATACATGTAAGCTGCTGATTAGTAATAGTGAAGGGCACTTGCCAGATAATGAAGGTGGGAACCTTCTTATTTTGATATCAGCAAAGAAACTTCAGTTGGATATCCAATGGTCTCTGGGACTCCAAATAGGAAAAGAAATTTCATGGATCTAGGTGAAATTGAGCCCAAGTGGGAGCTGTTTGGGGCTTCCCAGGTGGCAATAGTGGTAAAGAACACACCTGCCAGTGCAGCAGACATGAGACATGGGTTTGACCCCTGCATTGGGAAGATCCCCTGGAGGAGGGCATGGCAACCCACTCCTGTATTCTTGCCTGGAAAGTCCAATGACAGCGGAGCCTGGTGGGCTATAGTCCATGGGGTTACACGGAGTCAGACTTAGGCATGTAGGAGTTGTTTGGGACTTGCCCTGCCCCAACTGGTATCTTATAAGGTGTTTTGATTCTCACAACAGAATTTCTGCAGATCTTTCATATTTCCATCTAAGAGTGCATGCCTGATAAGGGCTTGGAGATTGTGCTGTGATAATGTCTATGCATGATAACAAAGCAAGCTTTGATCTACCACTCTCCCTCCTCTGGGGGGAAGAAAAACCAACCACAAAAAACAGCAACCACAACAACAAAAAAACAGAAACAAGCAATGGATTCTTTCTAATTTGTTACTGTGGACTTTGAGGTTTGATTCTGGGATCCTGGAGGTTCTGATGGCACCACGAATATATGTGGAGAATTTGATGTGGGGAAACAATTTAGAGTGAAAGGTGCCTCTAAGTTTAGATACTTTGAGCTGAAAATGAAGACGGTGACAGACTGTGTAAATGAAAATGCTCTCTAAGCAGCTCTGTAAAGTAGGAAACAATTGCTCCGTTTGCTAATTGAGCAAATAAGCGTTCAGGCAAATGAAGTCATTTTATCAAAATAAATAGCAATGGTTCTACAATTTTAGTTTGTATCTATTGGTTGTGATAGGGCTCATAGATCTGCATTTTACATAGTATTTCAAGTGACTCTGCTACAGGTGGTCTTTGTAAAGGGCACACTATGAAAATTCCAAATGCATACTGTGGGAGGACTTTCATCTCAGGAAGATGGTAGAGTCTCAAGATGATGCAAAGGGAAGTGGGTCACAGACCAATCTGGCCAGTTCCTCACAAATGTTGGCTAGGGAGCAGCCCATCAGACTTTTGGTTGATAAGTGTGTCTAGTCCCTTCCTTCCATTTCAATGCAGTCTTCTCTCGTAAAAAGATTATCTGTTTCCTTGAACTGTTAAGTCTCATCTTTGGTTGTTGGTGTCTGGCTTAGGGGATTGGGGAATAATCAATACCAGGAGAGTGTTTGGTGCATTGGGCTAGAGCAATTGGAATGGAGATGGAGATGTGGGCTCTGAGTTTTGTACTGAACTTTCCCAGGGTAACAGTCTCAAAGCTTACCACTTTGAGAGATATTGGTCTCACTCAGGATAACAGATCAGTATTATATATATACATTTCAGAGATATTAGCAAGATGATAAATTATACCACGACTACATGAAGTGAAATGATTTGGCAACTACACTATTTATTTTTCAGTATAGACAAGTGATCTGGATAGTTCAGGCCATTCACAAGGATTGTATGAACTACGTTATTGCCAACTCACCATCTCACTTCAGATTATTGTAAACATGGTTCCAGTTACCACTTGGCAACACTGCCTTGGGGAAGATTAAGTGAACAGTGAAAAGATCCAGATAACGTGAGCTGTGCTTAAAAAGCCATAGCACTGAGGGTTATGATGAGATTGTAAAATCAAAGGTACCCTTGGCCAAAAGAGGCATAGACTGGGGGAGGAAAGTTTGAAGCTGTTTAAATTTCTGGAGGGACCAGTAAAAACCAACTGACTTCTCTTCCCCATAATCCACAAACAAAGGGGTTACTCAATGAAATGGATGGCAAATAAATAAGGAACAAATAAAACAGATTATGTCTTCTTATAGTATGTCACCCTCTGTGCAGGGCACTACTGCAAGAAGCTGCAAGTGGAAGTGTCGGGACCATACTTTAAAAGCAGATTGGATAACTTCATAATCAGCTTTAATAATATTTGCATCTTTGTCCCAAGTTGGGGAGAATTCATCTCCAGGCTTCAAGTTCCAAGCCATAACTTGGTGGGTTGGGGGAGGTGTGCAGCTTTAAGAAAGATTCGTGTCTCCTAAGAAGAGCAATATACAGTTAGCATGCACTCTGAGCTTTCTTTGGCTGGTTAGGGTCAGTGTGCAAGAGGTTAGATCAATTTGGCTTTCACTTCTCTTGGAGATGCTTTTAGCTTTGCTAAATTTGTGATTCACAGAACCACAGTGCCACACAACTCAGAGTTTGAAGCGTGCTTAAAGACAACCTAGTTAAACCCTGTCATTTTTCAGATGGGATTCAGGGTGAGGAAATGACTTGCTTAAGATCATAAGCCTGGTTATATGCATGGACAAAGGTAGCAGTGTAGTCAGACCAGTTATTTAGTGTGGTACAGATAAAAGATTCAGATGCTTGTCTGAACTGACCAGATCAGTGGTTCTCAACACTGGCTGCAGAAGTGTCATTCGAAGTATTTAATAATGGGTGCAGTGCTGGGCAGTGACTATTTAGAACAAAATCTGGCTAAATGCTGAAGCAGGGTTCTGAAGGACTCTTGCTGGACAGGCATTCACCATTTAATAACTGATTCTGGGAATGTCTGGGGGCTCTGGAGTGGAAGAGAGAAGGTGTCCAGGGCACTCAAGTCTTGGGGCATTTACCAACTTCATTGAAAGTATTTCTCAATATCTTCACAATGGGTATGGCTATACCAGTTAATCCCAATGAGATAATCCAACTTGTTTGCCCTGCACACTAAAATCATTTAGGGAGCCTTAGAAACATCAGTGCCCAGGTAATTTTAATGTGTAGCCTAACAGAAGCAGAAGATATTAAGAAGAGGTGACAAGAATACACAGAAGAACTATACAAAAAATATCTTCATGACCCAGATAATCAAGATGGTGTGATCACTCACCTAGAGCCAAACATCCTAGAATGCAAAGTGAAATGGGCCTTAGGAAGCATCACTACAAATAAAGCTAGTGGAGGTGATGGAATTCCAGTTGAGCTATTTCAAATCTTAAAAGATGATGCTGTGGAAGTGCTGCACTCAATATACCAGCAAATTTGGAAAACTCAGCAGTGGCCACAGGACTGGAAAAGATCAGTTTTCATTCCAAACCCAAACAGAGGCAACGCCAAAGAATGCTCAAACTACTGCACTGCTGCTGCTAAGTCACTTCAGTCGTGTCCAACTCTGTGCGACCCCATAGATGGCAGCCCACCAGGATCCCCTGTTCCTGGGATTCTCCAGGCAAGAGTACTGGAGTGGGGTGCCATTACCTTCTCTGAACTACTGCACAATTGCACTCATCTCACACGCTATAAAAGTAATGCTCAAAATTCTCCAAGCCAGTCATCAACAGTACGTGAACAGTAAACTTCCAGATGTTCAAGCGGTTTTAGAAAAGGCAGAGGAACCAGGGATCAAATTGCCAACATCCGTTGGATCATTGAAAAAGCAATGAGAGTTCCAGAAAATCATTTACTTCTGTTTTATTGACTATGCCAAAGCCTTTGACTGTGTGGATCATAACAAACTGGAAAATTCTGAAAGAGATGGGAATACCAGACCACCTGACCTGCCTCCTGAGAAATCTTTATGCAGGTCAAGAAGGAACAGTTAGAACTGGACATGAAATAACAGATTGGTTCCAAATCATGAAAGGAGTACATCAAGGCTGTATGTTGTCACCTTGCTTATTTAACTTATATGCAGAGTACATCATGAGAAACACTGGGCTGGAGGAAGCACAAGCTGGAATCAAGATTGCCAGGAGAAATATCAATAACCTCAGATATGCAGATGACACCACCCTTATGGCAGAAAGCGAAGAAGAACTAAAGAGCCTCTTGATGAAAGTGAAAGAGGAGAGTGAAAAAGTTGGCTTAAAACTCAACATTCAAATAAAGAAACTAAAGTTGTGAAGTTGGGTGATTCAACCTAGTAAGTGATAGCAAAAGTATTCAAACTCAGACCTGTACCTTTCCAGTGTCCATATTCTTTAAATTTTATGCATTAATGAATACATAAATTTTTACATATTTTTTGCATTTATGAATACATAAAATTCTTTAAATGTTATGCATTGATGAAGACATAAATTTTTTGTATTTATGAAAACAAAATAATTTTGTAAAGCTTTTATACATTAAAAAAATAAATGGAACAAGTATCTTGATAAAATAAAAAATATTTTAATAAAGTTCTGTTGAAATTGCAAGGTAACACCCTAAAAAGGAAAAAAAAACCCTCAACATTCAGAAAACTAAGATCATGGCATCCGGTCCCATCACTTCATGGGAAATAGATGGGGAAACAGTGGAAACAGTGTCAGAGTTTATTTTTGGGGCTCCAAAATCACTGCAGATGGTGATTGCAGCCATGAAATAAAAAGACGCTTACTCCTTGGAAGAAAAGTTATGACCAACCTAGATAGCATATTCAAAAGCAGAGACATTACTTTGCCGACTAAGGTCTGTCTAGTCAAGGCTATGGTTTTTCCAGTACTCATGTATGGATGTGAGAGTTGGACTGTGAAGAAGGCTGAGCACCGAAGAATTGATGCTTTTGAAGTGTGGTGTTGGAGAAGACTCTTGAGAGTCCCTTGGACTGCAAGGAGATCCCACCAGTCCATTCTGAAGGAGATCAACCCTGGGATTTCTTTGGAAGGAATGATGCTAAAGCTGAAACTCCAGTCCTTTGGCCACCTCATGCGAAGAGCTGACTCATTGGAAAAGACTTTGATGCTGGGAGGGATTGGGGGCAGGAGGAAAAGGGGATAACTGAGGATGAGATGGCTGGGTGGCATCACTGACTCGATGGACGTTAGTCTCAGTGAACTCCGGGAGTTGGTGATGGACAGGGAGGCCTGGCGTGCTGTGATTCATGGGGTCGCAAAGAGTCGGACACGACTGAGTGACTGAACTGAACTGAACTGAACTGATTGGAAGAACTGACTCATTTGAAAAGACCTTGATGCTGGGAAAGATTGAAGGTGGGAGGAGAGAGGGACCACAGAGGATGAGATGGCTGGATGGCATCACGGACTCAATGGACATGAGTTTGAGTAAACTCTGGGAGTTGGTGATGGACACGAGCCCTGGCATGCTACAGTCTATGGGGTCACAAAGAGACACGACTGAGCGACTGAACTGAACTGAAGTGAAGGGTGAGAACCACTGGACTAGATGTTCTGGCATCCAGTTCTGGAGGTTTTGGAGACTTATTTCCTTTTAAGCTTGACTCACAACCATCACTCAGGAACATAAAGATGAGAACCAGTGATCAAGCCTGTTGGAGTTGTAAGATCTCTGAACTTCATCTTGGTTCCTGAACAAATATATCATGGTTTCCGGGAGGGCCCTGTGGACACTACCTGGACCCTGATTTCTGTACAGTCTCTGAAATAAACAGAGGTCAAATGCTTGATCTAGATATAAGGTAGAACAAAAGCCCCACACAAGGCCATCTTCAACTGTACAGGCCAAGATGGATGCTTTTGTGTGTCCATTGCAATTTCCTCTGCACTGTGAGCTTGTATCTTTGCAAGCTAATCCTTTTCAGTGGGAGCCAGGGAGCACTATTGGAGCCTGAGCTGGGAGGTTCCATCCAATGGGGTAGGGCCCTTGGAAGGGTCCAGTGGATAAGTTGATCACATCCCTTATCCGCGGATATTCTGAAATGGAGTTAGTGAGGCAGATGTGAGTTATGGGAAACACTGGGGAGTAAGAAGTGTGAGGGTACAAGTCATAAGCCAGGAATAAAATAAGGGAGGGCAATTCAGATCCTAAATATGGGTGAGCATTAAGAAATCAGACAGAGGAAGAGATGTGGGGAGATAAGGGACACCTGGATAAATCATAACCACTATTATTTTGTCTCTAATATTTTATTAATATTTAAAAGCAAAGAAGTTGAAAGAATTTCACAGTGAACACCTATATACCAAACACCTATATTCTACAGTTTATATTGTATTATCACACACTTCATCTCTTGATCCTTCTATCCATTTATCACCCTTATTATTTTGATGCATGTCAAAATAAGTTACAGATGATGATACACTTCTTCCTAAATACTTCAGCATACCTATCATGAACTAGGGTTCAGCATTGGTTTAGGGTACATTTTTTTTAAATTAAAGTTACATAAAAATGAGATGCATATATTTTCATTAAACCACCAGTGAGAAATGAAAAATTAATACACATGTAACCTGGACCTCTTTCAAGATATAGAACGTTACCAAAACTTCAGAAAGTTCCTCATGCCCCTAGGCATTCAGTTCCTCCTCTTATCCCTGCCTGCATTTTGTGCGTATTTTTATCATAGATTAACTTTGCCTATTCTAGAACTTTATGTAACTAGAGTCATGAAGTTTATACTCTTTTGTGTTAGGATTCTTCCTTCTGCATAATATTTTAAAGTTTCATCCATGCTGTTGTGTGTATCAGTAATTCATTCCTTTTTATGCTGAGTAATATTCCATTGTATGACTATACCACAGTTTTTCACCTACCACTGGACCCATGAGTTATTTCCAGTTTGGAGGTATTATGAATAAAGATGCTATGATCATTCATATACAGGTTTTGTGTGGACTAATGATTTCATTTCTCTTGTGAAAATACTGAGGAGTAGAATTTTTCAGTATTATGGTTGTTGTACATTTAGTTTTATAAGTAACTGCAAAATACTTTTCCAAAGTGGTTCTACCATTTTATGCTCCCACCAAAACTGTATGCAAACTCCAGTGGCTCCAAATTCTTGACAACTTTTGGTGTTGTCAATCTATTTAATTTTAGCCATTCTTGTGGATGTGTAGTGGTATTGTGGTTTTATTTTTTCATTGTGATTTTAGTAAACGATTTCCTAATGACTGATGATGTGGACTACATATTCATGTGTTTATTGGCCATTCACATATCTTATTCTGTGAATATTCTGTTCAAATATTTTGCCCATTTTATTAGATTATTCATCTTTATATATCCCAGATATCAGTCCTTTATCAGATACATTGTACATATTTTCTCCTAGTATGTGGCTTATGGGCTTCCTTGGCAGCTCAGTGGTAAAGAAACCATTTGCAGTGCAGCAGCTGCAGAAGACATGGGTTCATTCCCTGAGTTGGGAAGATCCCCTGGAGAAGGAAATGGTAACCCAGTGCAGTACTCTCACCTGGAGAATCCCATGGACAGAGGAGCTTGACAGGCTACAGTCCACAGAGTTGCAAACAGTCGGACACGCCTGAAGCGACTTAACATGCACACACACATGCAGCTTATATGTATTTTCTTAATAGTGTCTTTTGGTTAAAAAAAGTTTTTAATTTTGATGAAGTTTAATTTATTGATTTTTAAATTGTATGATTATTGCTCTCTGTGTCCTATCTAAAAAACTGTTGCCTACCCCCAGGTCATAGAAGTACATTTCTGTGTTTTCTTCTAAAAGATTTATGGATTAAGTTTTTACATTAAGTATATGTACCTACTCATATACATTTTTGAGAATGACTTGAGATACGGATGGAGGTCTACTTTTTTTCTGTTTGGATATCCAGTTTTCCTTAACTTTTCATTGTCTACTTATAGTTAATCTTTTGTCTTTTCACATAAAATATAGAACCATTGTAGCTATTTAAGTCAATTTACCTCAGTTCCCATCTGTGTGCTCTAGTTGTCAGATACATTACACCTCCATACATTTAAAATATTTTTTAAATTGTAATAGAGTTCATTTTCAATGGTGTGCCAATCCCTGCTATACAGCAAAGTAACTTTACACATACAGACATTCTTTTTATCTCCATATATTTTGCATCCAACACAATATAGTCTTTGCTTTAAACAGCTATATGTTTTTAAGAAACTAAAAGGGAAATAGTTTTCACATTTACTAGATATTTACCATTTCTGAAATTCTTCATTCCTTCCTGAAGATTCCAGTTTTTATATGGTATCATTTCCCTCAACCTGAAGAACTCCTTTTTTCATTTTTTGTAGTACAAATTTGCTGGACACAAAATCTTAGTTTTCTTCTATGTAAAACTATTTTCATTCTACTTTTATTCTTGATGGATAATTTCTCTGGATATATAACTCTAGGTTAAGAATTTTTTCCCTTTTAACACTTTAAAGATATTATTCAACTGTCTTCTTCACTCCATTTTTTTCCTGCTAATTCCAACATATAGATCATTTCTAGATTATTGAATCACTAGTCCCCTATATAATGCATCATTTTCTTTGCCTGTTTTCAAGATTTTTCTCTTTATCTTTGATCAGTCAGTTTGACTATGATTTTCCTGGGAATGGCTTTCTTTGTATATATTGTTCTTGGGTTCTGAAGTTCCTGAATCTGTAAATGTATACCCTTCACTAAATTTGAGATATTTTCAGCCCTAATTTCTTCAAAGAAGCTTTTCCCCTGCCTCACTCTGCCTCTCCTTTCCTTCTGAAACTCAAGTTACACAAAAGTTAGATCTTTTGATATTGCCTCACTGACCCTTGAGGTTAGGTATTAGTTTATGGGATTTTATTTTCCATTTTTTTTCTTCAGACTGGATAATTTCTATGGGTCAATCTTCAAGTTCACCGATTCTTTCCTTTATCACCTACACTCTACCTTTGAGTTCCTTTACTACTTTATAAAATGTTTTTGATATTGTATTTTTCAGTTTAAAGAATTTAATTTATAGTTTCTATTTCTCTGTTGAAATTCCCAATCTTGGCATTCATTTTAGGCATGTTTTCCTTCATTGAGTATAGTTACAATAGCTGCTTAGAACAGTCTTTTGGACTCTGTAGGAGAGGGAGAGGGTGGGATGATTTGGGAGAATGGCATTGAAACATGTATAATATCATATAAGAAACAAATCGCCAATTAGGTTTGATGCAGGATACAGGATGCTCGGGGCTGGTGCACTGGGATGACCCAGAGGGCTGGTATGGTGAGGGAGGTGGGAGGGGGGTTCAGGATGGGGAACACATGTACACCTGTGGCGGATTCATGTTGATGTATGGCAAAACGAATACAATATTGTAAAGTAATTAGCCTCCAATTAAAATAAATAAATTTAAATTTTAAAAAAATCCCTGCTTACTAATTTGACATGAGTCATTTCAGATTTGGTCTTCACTGAAGGTTTTTTCTCAAGAGAATGGGTCATATTTTCCTGATATTGCAACTATCACATAGCTTCAGATTGTAACTTGGGTTTCATGAATGTTAGATTGTGAGAACTCTGTTTAATGTTATATTTCCTTGAAGAATGTTGATGTTTTTGTTCTAACAGGTAATGTTATTGGCTGGACTTCAACAACAAACTCTGACTCCTGAGTGGCAGCTTAATCTCAGATCCGTTCTTTATCCTGAGCTGAACTTCTTGGAGTCCACGCTGTACCTCTAAAGTTCAAAAGTCAACAGAAGAATTTATACACAGAATTTGCACCTTCTCTTTTCAACTTTCCTTTCTGAGAGTTGTCCTGCACTTTCTAGCAGCTGTGGTTGCCCCGAACTCTACCTTGTGGTTCCTCAATTCTGAAAACCTTCTAGTTTTGTATCAGAGTATTAGTTGACTCAATATGGCAAGGACGAGGGCCTACCCTCAGCCAGAAATTGTAAAAAAGGACACACTCTTTGTCATTTTCTTTGACCAAGTATTGACCCACCAGAATCTGTTCACTTTCTGTTGCACTTAGTTGCTTGATGGAGTTGTTTTACAAATTTTGTCCAGAGTTTATATTTTTATCTTCAGGAGGGTTGGTCCAATAGGCATTTAGTTGGTCATTACCAGAAGTAGAACCTATTAGTTTCTCCAAAAACTGTTTTAAATTACAGATATAATACATGGCTATATTCATTATTCTCTTTATTAACACTTCAAATCATAAGACAGAATGAATGATGTCCCTCTTGGTCTATCTTATCTCAGTTCCACAGTCCAAGATAACCACCATTACCAGTTTGATACATATCCATCCAAATCTTTCTCTGTGAAGTAAAATATATATGAATATATACTAATATAAAACTTGGGGGTTTACTTGTATAAATGATGTAAGTGGTATCATAAGTGAGTGAGTGAAGTCGCTCAGTTGTGTCCGACTCTTTGCAACCCCGTGGTATCATAGGAAAGTTAAAAACATAGGTTCTAGTGTCAACTTGCCTGAATTCAAATCCCCATTTTAGCACTTACCACTTATGCATCATTAGAGAATTTCCTCAAATATTCTTTGCCTCCATTTTATCATCTGTAAAGTAAGAGTAATGATACTGCCTACCTCATAGGCAGGGATGCAATGATGGTAATAATACTTGCTAGGGTGATAGGCCCTACTGCAGTCCTTATATCCCACTACATTCCCCATCTCTCATTCTGCTCTTATCACACTCAGCCTATTTAATAGTGCAAATCACCCTTTGACTTCAGCACTCCTGATAGTAAGAAAGTACTTGGGACAATGTCTAACATACATTTACCCCTCAGTTAATGCTAGCGATTACCGTTGTTCTGCAACTCACTTTTCCTCCTTAATAGTGCCCTGAATATTTTATGACTCCACTCCTCCCTCCAGCTATGGCTCTATTTTTCCCCCTTATAGAAAAACTCCTTGGAAAGGGTTGTCTCTACTCTCAGACCCCCATTTCCTTCCTTCTGTTTTAATAATGCATTGACTCCCTCTACTTCTCTAAAACTGCTCTGATCAAGGTCACCCATTGATGATGTCACTCATCTGTATTATTAAATCCAAGGATTATTTCTCAGTTCTCATCTTGCTTGAGCCCTCAGTACACTTTTTCACAAATGGTCATTCACTCTTCCTTGAAATGCTTTCCTCACTTAGCTTGCAGGATGCTATACTAACTTCTATATCCCCTTACTTCAGTGGCCACTTCTCAGTGTCCTTTGTTGATTTCTCCTCATCTTCCTGTCCTCTAAATGTTGGAGTGCCCAGGGCTCAGTTGTGGTAACTCTTCTCTCCATCTACACTTGTCCCTTAGAGGATCTCATTCAGGGTGTTAATTTTATATATCACTACACTTGTCCCTTAGAGAATCTCATTCAGGGTGTTAATTTTATATATCATCAATACAGCACTGACTCCAACTACCTATTTGACATCTACACTTAGATATCAGTTAAGTATTTTAAACTTCATATGTCTAAATGCAGTTCATGATCTTCTCCCCCAAATCTACTCTTACACATCTCAGTAAATTCACATCTCAGTAAATGGCAGCTCTTTATTCCTTCTGGTAAGATCCAAAACCGTGGGGGTATCCCTAACATCTGATCTATCAGAAAATTTTTTCAGCTCTGCCTTCAAAACTGATTGGGAATCTGAGCACTTCTTACCATATTCTGCCATCCTGGTTCAAGTCACCATCAACTCTCTCATGGATTATTACAGTAGGCTTCTAACTAATGTTCTTGCTTCAGCCCTGCCCACCATAAGTATATTCTCAACATAGGAGCCATAATGACTCAATGAGAACACAAATCAGATGACACTCCTCTGCTCAAAATCCTCTAACAGTTCAACATCTCACTCATAGTTAAAATCAACATTCTGAGTATGATTTCCAAAGCCCTCTGTGATCTGGCTCTGTTCCCTCTATGACCTCATCTTGCTACCACTTTCCCCCCTCACTCTTGTCTTCTCCAGCCACACCAGTCTCCTTGCTGTTCCTTGACCATACCAGGCACTATCTCACCTTAGGGCCTTTGAATTTGCTACTCCTTCTGCTTGGAACACTCTTCTTCTAGGTATCCACATGGCTTACTTTCTTGACCTGTTCAAATGTCATCTTCTCAATATGGCTATCCTAAGATTGCAAAACCCCTCCTTCATCATATACATTTCCTATCTCCCTCTCTGCTTGATCTAATATAGTATGTTTTACCATCTCTAGAAGGTATTCTAATACAGTATATTGCACCGTTGCTGCCCTACAAATAGGTTCATTAGTACCATTTTTCTAGATTCCATATATATATATATGTGTGTGTGTGTGTGCTTGTGTGTGTGCATTAATATACAATATTTTTCTCTTTCTGACTTACTTCACTTGGTATACAGGCTCTAGGTTCATCCACCTCACTAAAATTGACTCAAATTCATTTCTTTTTATTGCTGAATAATATTCCATTGTATATATATGTACCACAACTTCTTTATCCATTCATCTGTCGATAGACATCTAGGTTACTTCCATGTCCTAGCTACTGTAAATAGTGCTGCAATGAACATTGGTACATGTGTCTTTTTCAATTATAGTTTCCTCAGGGTATTTGCACAGTAGTGAGATTGCTGGGTTATATGGTAGTTTTATTCCTAGTTTATAAAGAAATCTCCATTCTGTTCTCTATAGTGGCTATATCAATTTATATTGCCACTAACAGTGCAAGAAGGTTCCCTTTTCTCCACATCCTTTCCAGCACTTATTTGTAGATTGTTTGATGATGGCCATTCAGACCTGTGTGAGGTGATACTGCATTGTAGTTTTGATTTGCCTTTCTCTAATAGTAAGTGGTACTGAGCATCTTTTCATCTGTTTATTAGCCATCTGGATGTTTTCTTTGGAGAAGTCTCTGTTTAGCTCTTTTGCCCACTTTTAGTTGGGTTGTTTGTTTTTCTGATGTTGAGCTGCATGAGCTGTTTGTATATTTTGGAGATTAGTGTTTTGTCAGTTGCTTCATTTGCAGTTATTTTCTCTTATTCTGAGAGTTGTCTTTTCATCTTGTTTATGGTTTCCTTTGCTGTGCAAAAACTTTTAAGTTTAATTAGGTCCATATGAGTCCTAATTTAGATGTCCAGGTTGAATGAACATCTGACCTAACTGGAGCTAGGTATCAGAAGCCAAGTTCTTTGACTTGCTATAGGAAGTAGTAAACAAAGCAGGAACTTTAGCCATAAACAAAGTAAGAACTTTAGCCACTGTGATCTCAGTTCAAATCTTAGCTTTCTCATTATATGACCTTGACTGAGCTATTACTTAACCCATTTGAGACTTAATTTCCTTATCTGTAAAATGGGGATAAAAAGGGGAGTGTTGGGAATTCCCTAGCCTCCCAGTGGTTAAGACTCTGTGCTTCCATGCATGGGGTGTGAGTTAGGTCCCTGGTCGGGAAACTAAGATCCCACAGGCTGAGCAACGTAGTCAAAAAGAAAAAGAGGGGGTGTTGTGAGAGTAAATGAAATCAAGCATACTTAGCTCCATGATGGTGTATATTACTATCATAATTATAATTATTCCATAACCATCATTCTAGCACATATGCATTTATTTGGAACCCTACTGCCTAATAAATATTAGATAATGCATAAATATTATTTAATGTATGAAGGAATTCAAATTTGAGCCAAGATGATCTGCTTATTATCACATATCTAGAGCCCATCAGCAACAATTTTATTTTTTATTTTGCACTTATGAGCTGTAACACAGACACAAAATGTACCTTTCAGGAGCATTGGGGGATAGGAAATCAGTGAGGATAATCAGCATTTTTATTTATGCTTCTGAAGCAGCTGAAAAATGGGTCAAAGCATTAACATTTCAGGAAAGGAGATAAGAAGTACAGAATAAAGACCAAACAATTTACTGTAATTAGAGTTATTTTCAAATCAACTGAAATCTATCTCACATCAAATATATATTGTGAATGGAAGATGGGGGGAGTCCATTTTCCATGGGAATTCTTAGTGGTGCAATCTCCTTGGTTATGTTAATACAGAATTGGTACACAAATAGGCTCTTATGACCTCCAAAACACCAGAAGATCTAGTCAATACAATGAAAAAGTCACTTAGAGCTGTTTGCTTGGTTGCTGCTGCTGCTGCTGCTAAGTCACTCCAGTCATGTCCAACTCTGCGACCCCATAGATGGCAGCCCACCAGGCTCCTCCGTCCATAGAATTCTCCAGGCAAGAACACTGGAGTGGGTTGCCATTGCCTTCTCTGATTTGCTTGGTTACACATAGTCAAAGCATGTATTTGATTTAATTTTTCACTTCTCAGCCAATTCCTCGGGTGATGGGAAGACAAAGCCCAAATTTGCTTTTCTCTTCTTTTCATTTTATACATCTGATGCCTTGTTTTGGAAATGGAAACATCTAAAATCTTAACAGGTCACAATCAATTTTTAATCTTAGCATAAGCAACACAGAAAGCTTGAGACATTTTTGAATGAAACCAAGAATGCCAACATTCAGCTTTGAGAACAAAGCTTGATGGAAAATCAGCTCAGTCTGACTGGCACACAATCACCTTCATATTCTTATTAATAAGTGTAGCTTGCCTAGAATAGCTTTTTTGTCCCTTTGCCCCCAAAAGAATCTTCACATGCATTATCTCATTTGCTTCTCAAAGCAATTCCTTGAGATGAATAAAGTTAAGTAAAACTCTCCCATTTTACAGATGATAAAATGGAGGCAGAGAGCCAGTGGGTGAATTCTAGAAAGTCACATAGGTGTCAAGAAACAGTGTTTAGACTGAAACCCAAATTTACTAACTCATGGTCCAAAATTTCCTCTAAATCACTGTGCCTCCTTACACCATGATTACACATTTTCCTGAGCTTGGCCTGCACGTAGATCCTCAGGGAAAAAGTCCTCTGACAAAACTATACAAGATTATTGGACTTGTTTAAAAGTCTCCTCTAAACACACAAAGATAGAAAGGAAGAGCAAGGGAAAAAATGAGAGATGGAGGAAAAGGAAAAAGAGAAAAAGAACAGAAGGAAGGGAAGGAGAAAAGGAGGGTAAGAAAGGAAGGTAGGTGAGAGAGGGAGGGAGGAAAGAAGAAACTTTGCATCGGGGTCTAATTGGGGTGTCGGGATAGCATCATTGACTCAATGGACATGAACTTGAGCAAACTCTGGGAGATAGTGGAGGACAGGGAAGTGCAACATGCTGCAGCCCTCAGGATCGCAAAGAGTCGGACAGGACTGAGCAACCGAACAACTAATCTGGGCGTTACAGATAGCAAGATTCATATATTTTTGTTTCCTACTCTTGAGTTCATGGTGATTTTTTTTCTCTCTCTCTCTCACTTGGCCACTGAGATGGAGATTTCCTGATAGTTATTTACCTGCTAAGATAAGATGGAGATAGTCCAACAAAAGAAAATTTTTTTTTCCTGCATCACTTGTAGAATTTTAGTCCCCTGAACCCAGGCCCTTGGAAGAGAGAGTGTGGAGTCCTAGCCAGTGGACCACCAGGGAATTCCCCCAAAAAACTGTTTTTGGTGTTAACAAAATATTGTTAACTGGTATGGCAGTAGAGTCAGGGTAGGCAGAAATGAGGAATGGGTGCTCTGAGAGTCAGGTGCAATTTGGATTCATTTTGGGGCTCTTTGTATTCTTCTGCACTCTTGATAACACTTGTGGCTCCTAAAAAAATATGAAAATAAGCCTCCTTTAATTAATCAATTAGTTAATTATTCCCAACCTCCCACCACCCGCTCTTCCTTACTCTCATTCCCTGAGAAACACACACAACTGCAAAATCCAATGAGTAGTTTGCTTTAGGAATGAAGGGCCTTCTCTCAACTGTTTCTCTAATTGGTTGGTTCTTTCCATTTATTTATTTATTTTTTAACTTATCAATAAATATTTATTGAGTGTTAGATACACATATATCTTTGTGGTGGGTATTATAGAATTTTTAATTTGTTCGATCCTGAAAGGACATTTTAATATATATATATATTTTTTTTTTATTTTACTTTACAATACTGTATTGGTTAATTGTGATGTATCCTGGATGGATGCCTGGAACTGAAAAAGGCTATTAGTTGAAAAACTGATGAAATATGAATAAATGCTGAAGTTTATTTAATAGTAATATACCAACAACATTAATCTCTTCATTTTGGAGAATGTGCTATAGTTGTGTAAGATACTGGCATTAGCGGAAACTGAGTGAAAGCTATATGGGAACTCACTGTGTTGTCTTTGCAACTCTTATGTAAATATAAAATTATTCCAAAATAAAAAGTGCCTTAAAATATACTTATAATAATGGGACCTAATTAAAATTAAAAGCTTCTGCACAACAAAGGAAAATATAAGCAAAATGAAAAGACAGCCTTCCGAATGGGAGAAAATAATAGCAAATGAAGCAACTGACAAACAACTAATCTCAAAAATATACAAGCAACTCCTGCAGCTCAATTCCAGAAAAATAAACGACCCAATCAAAAAATGGGCCAAAGAACTAAATAGACATTTCTCCAAAGAAGACATACGGATGGCTAACAAACACATGAAAAGATGCTCAACATCACTCATTATTAGAGAAATCCAAATCAACACCACAATGAGGTACCACTTCACACCAGTCAGAATGTCTGCGATCCAAAAATCTGCAAGCAATAAATGCTGGAGAGGGTGTGGAGAGAAGGGAACCCTCCTACACTGTTGGTGGGAATGCAAACTAGTACAACCACTATGGAGAACAGTGTGGAGATTCCTTTAAAAATTGCAAATAGAACTGCCTTATGACCCAGCAATTCCACTGCTGGGCATACACACTGAGGAAACCGGAATTGAAAGAGACACATGTACCCCAATGTTCGTCGCAGCATTGTTTATAATAGCCAGGACATGGAAACAACCTAGATGTCCATCAGCAGATGAATGGATAAGAAAGCAGTGGTACATATACACAATGGAGTATTACTCAGCCGTTAAAAAGAATACATTTGAATCCGTTCTGATGAGATGGATGAAACTGGAGCCGATTATACAGAGTGAAGTAAGCCAGAAAGAAAAACACCAATACAGTACACTAACACATATATATGGAATTTAGAAAGATGGCAATGATGACCCTGTATGCAGGACAGCAAAAAAGACACAGATGTGTATAGCGGACTTTTGGACTCAGAGGGAGAGGGAGAGGGTGAGATGATTTGGGAGAATGGCATTGAAACATGTATAATATCATGTAAGAATCGAATTGCCTGTCTATGTCCGATGCAGGATATGGCACGCTTGGGGCTGGTACGCGGGGATGACCCAGAGAGATGTTGTGGGGAGGGTGATGGGAGGGGTTTTCATGTTTGGGAACGCAATGTACACCTGTGGTGGATTCATGTCAATGTATGCCAAAACCAATA
>NW_024080571.1:3436-8504 GCF_014754425.2 Oryx dammah | reverse complement strand
TCAATGTATGGCAAAACCAATACAGAATTGTAAAGTAAAATAAAAAATAAATAAATAAAAATATACTTATAATAATACAAAGTGTTTAAAACACTGTACTTTTAAAAGGTGTAGTAACTTTGAAATTAATCTGTATATATTATCACTCTGCTGACAAATGTTCATATAGTCAGATCTATGGCTTTTCCAGTAGTCATGTATGGATGTGACAGTTGGACCATAAAGAAAGCTGAGCTCTGAAGAACTGATGCTTTTGAACTGTGGCCTTGGTGAAGACTCTTGAGTCCCTTGGACTTCAAGGAGATCAAACCAGTCAATCCTAAAGGAATTCAATCCTGAATATTCATTGGAAGGACTGATGCTGAAGCTGAAGCTCCAATACTTTGGCCACCTGATGTGAAGAGCTGACTCATTAGAAAAGACCCTGATGTTGGGAAAGATTAAAGGCAGGAGGATATGGGGACAACAGAGGACGAGATGGTTAGATAGCATCACCTACTCAATGGACATGAGTTTGAGTAAGCTCCTGGAGATGGTGAAGGACAGGGAAGCCTGGCATCCATGGAGTCACAAAGAGTCGGACACAACTACTGAACACACACACACATGTCTCTCACCCAGAACTGTATATGTATATATAGTGTATATATATATATATAATATATATATTTATCATTATCAGTAGCATATTTCTATGAGTTGGCCTAAAAGTTTGTTTGGGTTTTTCTGTAAGATGTTATCAAAAAACCTGAACAAACCTTTTTGGCTCACCCAATACTTCTCCCTCTACTTTTTTGGTAACTCCTATGTTGGTGAGGGATGAATAAAAAATAGTACCGCCCAATAGTTTTCAACCTTTTTTCTCCTCTGATGCACCTATTTGCCAACAAATGCCTCTTGGATCTGTAAGTTCATGGTGTCAGTCTGAAGAATAAACTTCGTATTGACATTGGAAGTTAAATTAAAGGAGTAGAAATCAACAGCTGGCTACGTACTGGCTGAAGAAGATACACAGTGAGTATCATACACCCCTCCCTACCAACAAGTCGCCTGATCTTTTCCTTAAATCAAAGTTCATAAGCCATAGACTAAACGGACAGAAGATCCTCACAGCAAACCCCATCTTTAATTTTGTAAACCATATAAACCACCTTCCTTCCTTTTATAAACATATTTCACACCCAGAATCTTCAGCAAATTTCTTCATTTTCAGTATTTTGCCTCTCAGTGGCACTTGTCAGTATCAACAGGTATTTAATTGTGACAGAGAAAGGGAAATATGTTAAGAAATCAAGATTGGGTTGCATTTCCACTAATGATAGTATAACTTTAGCAGAGTCAGTGTTCTTTAGTAAATGGGAAAATAATCTAAAACATGACTAAAGGATACTCATGGTAATGGAGAGCCAGGAACCACATTCTTTCTTAAATTTTCCCTACCCCACCTATCCTGACTTCTGAGCAAAGTTGTCAGGAGAAGAAAGAGGAGGAGAAAATCAGCTAAGTGATACACTGTATTTTTACTATAAATATTCTATTCCTACAAAATAAGTTCTCAGTACCCAGGCTCAGCTTCAAGGAATCATCCCTGCCCCTTCTCTCCCCACACCCCCTTGATTCTTCCTTTTGACCAGTGAATGCCATGCTTAAGGTCTGATTAGGTAAAAAAAACATTTGAGTTATCATCTGCATGTATTAACCAAAGTTGCATTTTCCATCTAGGTGTTTCCTGTTATTCCACTACCTTTCTCATTCAGGCTGATTCACTTAGCATCAGTATCCATTGCTTCCAAGTAGGGACACCACAGCATAAATAGTAGATGAAGGGAAAGAGTCAACCCCTGGCTTTTAAAGTTCACATAGAAACAAACCAAATGGCTGTCACTGCGGAGCCTGGAGGAGTAAGCTGTCATATTCTTCACATAGTGGAATATTGTGCAGCCATCAAAATAAATGGTCTAGAGTCATGCACAACAATGTTGACAAAGTTAGCAATATATTAGGTGAAAAAAAAATAAAGTCCCAAAAGATTTTCATAAGACATGATGCCTTTTTCATAGAATTAGAAACAATCGTGGCTTTAGAGGTTAAGTACTTTCTATCATACATGTAAATGTATTAAAGTTAAATCAACACAAAAGCAAAAACATGATGAGCATGGGATTCAGGATCATGGTCACATCAGGTGAGGTTGGGAAGGGGAAGCAGGGATACGATGGGAGGAGGGTCACATGGCTCAGATCAGTTCAGTTCAGTTCAGTTCAGTCGCTCAGTCGTGCCTGACTCTTTGAGACCCCATGGACTGTAGCCAGCCAGGCTTCCCTTCACTTTCACTTTCATACAATTGAGCTTGTGACCTGAGATAAGAAACCATACATGTATAAGCTATCTAGTCAATTCCTTTGGCTACTTGGGAATATGAGATATGGATGCAGAGCATACATATCATCCCAGCCTTTTTGCCATCTCTGGCCTTGTGACCTTTGACAAATCTCTGGGCCTCAGCCTCATTCATATAAAACAAGGGTGGTAAAGTTACTATATTCTAATAAAAATTAATTTAGAAATACAAATAATTTAATTTAAAATAAGGGTGATGGCTGCAATCCAGGTCAAGGTCTGACTCTGCCAGTAGCTCAACTGTGTGACTTTGGATGGGTCTCTTTCCTTCTCTGGGTCTCCAGTTCCTCATCTGCAATACAAGGGAAAGAGGTGAAATCTATATGTTCCTTTTAGCTCCAACCATCTAGAACTTAAATTTCATATAGACTTCTTTGGACTTTGAATGCACTAGATACAGCTAAAAACTCCTGGTTTCACTAACTCTTAATATGAAGATAACTCTTTTTTTTTCCTTGTAAGAAGCAGAGAGCCAAATTGAGTTTGTGGAAGGTCACTTATCCAGATCTATAGCCTGTCAGTCAGATGGCTAGAAACAGCTGAGATATTAATATTTAACCATGAACAAGCAGCAGAGTTCCACTGCAGAGCTAAATGCAGTCATTTTTTGGTTATTTTTCTAAATATTACTGGTTTGGCTGTCTCTGCTTGAGAATGGTTTCTGGGTCATTAATATAATCAGACATCCCTCTTCTTCTAATCCAACCTCTAAAGAGAGAAGGTGAGAAGCAGTCAGTCGTAAGATGGTGGAAGAATAGGACAGGGAGACCACTTTCTCTACAACAAATTCATTAAAAGAACATTTAAATGCTGAGTAAATTTTACAAAACAATTTCTGAATGCCGGGAGAGGACATCAGGCACTCAGAAAAGCAGCTCATTGTCTTCGAAAGGAGATGTTCTATCAACGGTGCTGTATAGATGGAGAAGTCTTGAGACTATTGTAAAAATAAGACTGAAAACCAGAAGCAGGAGGCTTAAGTCCAAATCCCGAGAACACCAGAGAACTCCTGACTCCAGGGAACATTAATCGACAGGAGCTCATCAAACGCCTCCATACCTACACTGAAACCAAGTACCACCCAAGAGCCAACAAGTTCCAGAGCAAGACATACCATGCAAATTCTCAAGCAACACAAGAACATAGCCCTGAGCTTTAATATACAGGCTGCCCAAAGTCACTCCAAACCCACTGACATCTCATAACTCATTACTGGACAGTTCATTGCACTCCAGAGAGAAGAAATCCAGCTCCACCCACCAGAACACCAACACAAGCTTCCCTAACCAGGAAACCTTGACAAGCCACCCATACAACCCCACCCACAATAAAGAGAACTCCACAAACAGCCAGAATACAGAAATGCCACCCCAAACACAGCAATAGAAACAAGATGAAGAGACAGAGGAATACCCAGCAGGTAAAGGAACAAGATAAATGCCCACCAAACCAAACAAAAGAGGAAGAGACAGGGAACCTACCTGATAAAGAATTCCAAATAATGATCCTGAAAATGATCCAAAATCTTGAAATCAAAATGGAATCACAGATAAATAGCCTGGAGACAAGGATTGAGAAGATGCAAGAAAGGTTTAACAAGGACTTAAAAAAATTAAAAAGCATCAGTGTATAATGAATAATGCAATAAATGAGATCAAAAACACTCTGGAGGGAACAAATAGTAGAATAATGGAGGCAAAAGATAGGATTAGTGAAGTAGAAGATGGAATAGTAGAAATAAATGAATCAGAGAGGAAAAAAGAAAAATGAATTAAAAGAAATGAGAACAACTTCAGAGACCTCCATGACCATGTTAAAATCCCCAACATTCAAATCATGGGAGTCCTGGAAGAAGAAGACAAAAAGAAACACCATGAGAAAATACTTGAGATAATAGTTGAAAACTTCCCTAAAATGGGGAAGGAAATAGACACCCAAGTCCAAAAAACCCAGAGAGTCCCAAACAGGATAAACCCAAGGCGAAAAACCCCAAGACATATATTAATCAGATTAACAAAGGTCAAACACAAAGAACAAATATTAAAAGCAGCAAGGGAAAAACAACAAATAACACACAAGGGGATTCCCATAAGGATAACAGCTGATCTTTCAATAGAAACTCTTCAGGCCAGGAGGCAATGGCAGGACATTCTTAAAGTGATGAAATAAAATAACCTACAGCCCAGATTACTGAACCCAGCAAGGCATTCAAATATGAAGGAGAAATCAAAAGCTTTACAGACAAGCAAAAGCTGAGAGAATTCAGCACCACCAAACCAGATCTCCAACAAATGCTACAGGATCTTCTCTAGACAGGAAACACAGAAAGGGTGTATAAACTCAAACCCAAAACAATAAAGTAAATGGCAATGGGATCATACTTATCAATAATTACCTTAAACGTAAATGGGTTGAATGCCCCAACCAGAAGACAAAGACTGGCTGAATGGACACAAAAACAAGACCCCATATATGTTGTCTACAAGAGCCCCAGCTCAAAACAAGGGACACATACAGACTGAAAGTGAAGGCTGGAAAAAGATATTCCACACAAATAGAGACCAAAAGAAAGCAGGAGTAGCAATACTCATATAAGATAAAATAGACTTTAAAAGAAAGGCTATGAAAAGAGACAAAGAAGGATACTCCATAATGATCAAAGGATCAA
>NW_024080571.1:0-3336 GCF_014754425.2 Oryx dammah | reverse complement strand
GAAAAGAGACAAAGAAGGATACTCCATAATGATCAAAGGATCAATCCAAGAAGAAGATATAACAATTATAAATATATATGCACCCAACAGGTCAGGAAGCAACAGTTAGAACTGGAAATGAAACAACAGACTGGTTCCAAATAGGAAAAGGAGTACGTCAAGGCTGTATATCGTCACCCTGCTTATTTAACTTATATGCAGAGTACATCATGAGAAACGCTGGACTGGAAGAAACACAAGCTGGAATCAAGATTGCCAGGAGAAATATCAATAACCTCAGATATGCAGATGACACCACCCTTATGGCAGAAAGTGAAGAGGAACTAAAAAGCCTCTTGATGAAAGTGAAAGAGGACAGTGAAAAAGTTGGCTTAAAGCTCAACATTCAGAAAACAAAGATCATGGCATCCGGTCCCATAACTTCATGGGAAATAGATGGGGAAACAGTGGAAACAATGTCAGACTTTATTTTTGGGGCTCCAAAATCACTGCAGATGGTGACTACAGCCATGAAATTAAAAGACGCTTACTCCTTGAAAGAAAAGTTATGACCAAGTTAGATAGAATATTCAAAAGCAGAGACATTACTTTGCTGACTAAGGTCCGTATAGTCAAGGCTATGTCTTTCCCAGTGGTCATGGATGGATGTGAGAGTTGGACTGTGAAGAAGGCTGAGCGCTGAAGAATTGATGCTTTTGAAGTGTGGTGTTGGAGAAGACTCTTGAGAGTCCCTTGGACTCCGAGGAGATCCAACCAGTCCATTCTGAAGGAGATCAGCCCTGGGATTTCTTTGGAAGGAATGATGCTAAAGCTGAAACTCCAGTACTTTGGCCACATCATGCAAAGAGTTGACTCATTGGAAAAGACTCTGAGGCTGGGAGAGATTGGGGGCAGGAGGAGAAGGGGACGACAGAGGATGAGATGGCTGTATGGCATCACCGACTTGATGGACGTGAGTCTGAGTGAACTCCGGGAGTTGGTGAAGGACAGGGAGGCCTGGCATGCTGTGATTCATGGGGTCGCAAAGAGTCGGACATGACTGAGCGACTGAACTGAACTGAACATTGGAGCACCACAATATGTAAGACAAATGCTAACAAGTATGAAAGGGGAAATTAACAATAACACAATAATAGTGGGAGACTTTAATACCCAACTCACACCTATGGATAGATCAACTAATCAGAAAATTGACAAGGAAACACAGACTTTAAATGATCCAATATACCCATTAGACCTAAATGATATCTATAGGACATTTCACCCCAAAACAATGAATTTCACCTTTTTCTTAAGCACACATGGAACCTTCTCCAGGATAGATCACATCCTGGGCCATAAATCTAGCCTTGGTAAATTCAAAAAAATTGAAATCATTCCAAGCATCTTTTCTGACCACAGTGTTGTAAGATTAGATCTCAATTACAGGAGAAAAACTATTAAAAATGCCAACATATGGAGGCTGAACAACACGCTCCTGAATAACCAACAAATCACAGAAGAAATCAAAAAAGAAATCAAAACATGCATAGAAACAAATGAAAATGAAAAAACACAACAACCCAAAACCTGTGGGACACTGTAAAAGCAGTGCTAAGTGGAAGGTTCATAGCAATACAGGCATACCTCAAGAAACAAGAAAAAAGTCAAATAAATAACCTAACTCTATACCTAAAGCAACTAGAAAAGGAAGAAACAAAGAACCCCAGGGTTAGTAGAAAGAAAGAAATCTTAAAAATTAGGGCAGAAATAAATGCAAAAGAAACAAAAGAGACCATAGCAAAAATCAGCAAAGCCAAAAGCTGGTTCTTTGAAAGGATAGATGAAATTGACAAACCATTAGCCAGACTCATCAAGAAACAAAGGGAGAAAAATCAAATCAATAAAATTAGAAATGAAAATGGAGAGATCACAACAGACAACACAGAAATACAAAGGATCATAAGAGACTGCTATCAGCAATTATATGCCAATAAAATGGACAACCTGGAAGAAATGGACAAATTCTTAGAAAAGTACAACTTCCAAAACTGAACCAGGAAGAAATAGAAAATTTAGACCCATCACAAGCAAGGAAATTGAAACTGTAATCAGAAATCTTCCAGCAAACAAAAGCCCAGGTCCAGATGGCTTCACAGCTGAATTTTACCAAAACTTGAGAGAAGAGCTAACACCTATCCTACTCAAACTCTTCCAGAAAACCAGTCCATTCTGAAGGAGATCAACCCTGGGATTTCTTTGGAAGGAATGATGCTGAAGCTGAAACTCCAGTACTTTGGCCACCTCATGGGAAGAGTTGACTCATTGGAAAAGACTCTGATGCTGGGAGGGATTGGGGGCAGGAGGAGAAGGGAACAACCAAGGATGAGATGGCTGGATGGCATCACAGACTCGATGGACGTGAGTCTGAGTGAACTCCAGGAGATGGTGATGAACAGGGAGGCCTGGCGTGCTGCTATTCATGGGGTCGCAAAGAGTCGGACACGACTGAGCGACTGAACTGAACTGATCTGAGAATACACGCACATGAATCCATGTGCAGCAGAGGCTAAGACAACAGTAATACTTACCTCATAGGGTTGTTTTGAGGCTGTTTAGAATACACATACGTGAATCCATGTGCAGCAGAGGCTAAGTCGCTTCAGTCATGTCCGAGTCTTTGTGAGTGCATGGACTGTAGCCTGCCAGGCTCCTCTGTCCATAGGGATTCTCCAGGTAAGAATACTGGTGTGCGTTGCCGTGCCCTCCTCCAGGAGATCTTCCCAGCCTAGGGACTGAACCCACATCTCATGTCTCCTGCAATTGCAGGCGAGTTCTTTACCACTAGCACCACCTGGGAAGCCCATGAATCCATGTAAGTCACTCAAAATGCATTTTGAATACATTCAAAAGAACACATGGAAAAGTATTGGGTTGGCCAAAATGTTCATTTGGGTTTTTCCATAAGATTTGGCCAACCAATGCTTAGCATCACACCCAACACACAGTGAGTACCTGATAAATGGACAGTAGGCTTCTGATTAGGCTTCCCTGGTGGCTCAGACGGTAAAGAATCTGTCTGCAATGTGGGACACTTGGGTTCTATGCCTGGATTTGGAAGATCCCCTGGAGAAGGGAATGGCAACCCACTCCAGTATTCTTGCCTGGAGAAGTCCATGGTTAAAGGAGCTTGGCAGGCTACAGTCCACGGGGTCACAAAGAGTTGGACGTGACTGAGTGTCCTAATTATTAATTATGATGATTAATCCATAGAATTTCAAAGCCAGAAGGAACCCCAGAGATCACTGAACTCAGTCCTTTGATGATATAGATGAAGAAGCCAAGACCCAGAGAGAT
>NW_024080570.1:13245-19389 GCF_014754425.2 Oryx dammah | reverse complement strand
GTGTCCATAGGTGTGTGGATTTATCTCTGGGCTTTCTATTTTGTTCCATTGATCTATATTTCTGTCTTTGTGCCAGTACCATACTGTCTTGATGACTGTCACTTTGTAGTAGAGCCTGAAGTCAGGCAGGTTGATTCTTCCAGTTCCATTCTTCTTTCTCAAGATTGCTTTGGCTATTCAAGGTTTTTTGTATTTCCATACAAATTGTGAAATTATTTGTTGTAGCTCTGTGAAAAATACCGTTGGTAGCTTGATAGGGATTGCATTGAATCTATAGATTGCTTTGGGTAGTATAGTCATTTTCACTCTATTGATTCTTCTGGTCCATGAACATGGTACATTTCTCCATCTATTAATGTCCTCTTTGATTTCTTTCACCAGTGTTTTATAGTTTTTTATATATGGGTCTTTAGTTTCTTTAGGTAGATATATTCCTAAGTATTTTATTCTTTTTGTTGCAATGGTGAATGGAATTGTTTCCTTAATTTCTCTATTTTCTCATTATTAGTTTATAGGAATGCAAGGGACTTCTGTGTGTTGATTTTATATCCTGCACCTTTATTATATTCATTGATTAGCTCTAGTAATTTTCTGGTGGAGTCTTTAGGGTTTTCTATGTAGAGGATCATGTCATCTGCAAACAGTGAGAGTGTTACTTATTCTTTTCCAATTTGGATTCCTTTTATTTCTTTTTCTGCTCTTATTGCTGTGGCCAAAACTTTCAAATCTATGTTGAATAGTAGTGGTGAGAGTGGGCACCCTTGTCTTGTTCCTGACTTTAGGGGAAATGCTTTCAACTTTTCACCATTGAGGATAATGTTTGCTGTGGGTTTGTCATATATGTTCCTTATATTCCTGCTTTCTGGAGAGTTTTTATCATAAATGAATGTTGAATTTTGTCAAAGGCTTTCTCTGCATCTATTGAGATAATCATATGGCTTTTATTTTTCAATTTGTTAATGTGGGTATTACATTGATTGATTGGCAGATATTGAAGAATCCTTGCATCCGTGGGATAAAGCCCACTTCATCATGGTTTATGATCTTTTTAATGTGCTGTTGGATTCTGATTGCTAGAATTTTGTTAAGGATTTTTGCATCTATATTCATCAGTGATATTGGTCTGTAGTTTTCTTTTTTTGTGGCATCTTTGTCAGGTTTTGGTATTAGGGTGATGGTGGCCTCATAGAATGAGTTTGGAAGTTTACCTTCCTCTGCAGTTTTCTGGAAGAGTTTGAGTAGGATAGGTGTTAGCTCTTCTCTAAATTTTTGGTAGAATTAAGCTGTGAAGCCGTCTGGACCTGGGCTTTTGTTTGCTGGAAGATTTCTGATTACAGTTTCAATTTCCGTGCTTGTGATGGGTCTGTTAAGATGTTCTATTTCTTCCTGGTTCAGTTTTGGAAAGTTGTACTTTTCTAAGAATTTGTCCATTTCTTCCAAGTTGTCCATTTTATTGGCATATAATTGCTGATAGTAGTCTCTTATATCCTTTTTATTTCTGTGTTGTCTGTTGTGATCTCTCCATTTTCATTTCCAATTTTATTGATTTTTTTTTCTCCCTTTGTTTCTTGATGAGTCTGGCTAATGGTTTTTCTTTTTTTTTTTTTTTTTGCTAATGGTTTTTCAGTTTTATTTATCCTTTCAAAGAACCAGCTTTTGGTTTTGTTCATTTTTGCTATGGTCTCTTTTGTTTCTTTTGCATTTATTTCTGCCCTAATTTTTCAGATTTCTTTCCTTCTACTAACCTTGGGGTTCTTCATTTCTTCCTTTTCTAGTTGCTTTAGGTGTAGAGTTAGGTTATTTATTTGACTTTTGTCTTGTTTCTTGAGGTATGCCTATATTGCTATGAACTTTCCCCTTAGCACTGCTTTTACAGTTGCTGCGGTTTCACTCGTGCTTCCCATGCCCCCTTTCTGCCTGGTGTTAACAGGCGCGTGTTGTGGAATTCTGGAAAAATTCTCTGAAACTTCCAATTTTATATGTGTGTATATTATATGTATATTTAAATGTGGACCACTACCCACTAATGAATTGTTATTCACAGTTTGAAAACTCTGGTCTTAGATCATTGGTTTTCAAACTTGTGTGTGTTTAGGAATTATTTAAGTTGTTTGTTACAAATGCAGGTTTCCCTAGCTTACTACAGGAACTGTTTCTGTCCCTCTGTGGTGGGCTCCCCACAAAGGTTCATATAGCAAATATAAAGTGCTGGGCAAGGTACCAGATGCACAAATATTTAATAAATAATACTTTTCTTCTTGGGAAACAAATGCTATTTATGTTTAGGGCTATAACTATCTCTTCATTTTGCCCCTGCAAGGTTGAAACCATCAGTTCAGTTCAGTTGCTCAGTCGTGTCTGACTCTTTGCTACCCCATGGACTGCAGCATGCCAGGCTTCCCTGTCCATCACCAACTCCCGGAACTTGGAAATTATTCAAATTCATGTCCATCCAGTCGGTGATGCCATGCATCTATCTCATCCTCTGTCGTCCCCTTTTCCTCCTGCCCTCAATCTTTCCCAGCATCAGGGTCTTTTCAAATGAGTCAGTTCTTCCAAAGTGGCCAAAGTATTGGAGTTTCAGCTTCAGCATCAGTCCTTCCAATGAATATTCAGGACTGATTTCCTTTAGGATTGACTGGTTTTATCTCCTTGCAGTCCAAGGGACTCCCAATAGTCTTCTCCAACACCACAGTTCAAAAGCATCAATTCTTTGGCACTCAGCTTTCTTTGTAGTCCAATTCTCACATCCATACATGACTACTGGAAAAACCATAGCTTTGACTAGACAGACCTTTCTTGACAAAGTAATGTCTCTGCTTTTTAATATGCTATCTAGGTTGGTCATAACTTTCCTTCCAGTGAGTAAGCGTCTTTTAATTTCATGGCTGCAATCACCATCTGCAGTGGTTTTGGAACCCCAAGAAACAAAGTCTCTCACTGTTTCCATTGTTTCCCCATCTATTTGTCATGAAGTCATGGGACCGGACGCCATGATCTTCGTTTTCTGAATGTTGAGCTTTAAGCCAAGTTTTTCACTCTCCTCTTTCACTTTCATCAAGAGGCTTTTTAGTTCCTCTTCACTTTGTGCCATAAGGGTGGTGTCATCTGCATATCTGAGGTTATTGATATTTCTCCCGGCAATCTTGATTCCAGCTTGTGCTTCTTCCAGCCCAGCATTTCTCATGATGTACTCTGCATAGAAGTTAAATAAGCAGGGTGACAATATACAGCTTTGACATACTCCTTTCCCAATTTGGAACCAGTCTGTTGTTCCATGTCCGGTTCTAACTGTTACTTCTTGACCTGCATACAGATTTCTCAGGAGGCAGGTCAGGTGGTCTGCTATTCCCATTTCTTTAAGAATTTTCCACAGTTTGTTGTTATCCACACAGTCAAAGGCTTTGGCATAGTTAATAAAGCAGAAGTAGATGTTTTTCTGGAACTCTCTTGCTTTTTCAATGATCCAGCGGCCTTTTCTAAGTCTAGCTTGAACATTTGAAGTTCACAGTTCATGTAATGTTGAAGCCTGGCTTGGAGAATTTTGAGCATTACTTTGCTAGCATGTGAGATGAGTGCAGTTGTGCGGTAGTTTGAACATTGTTTGGCATTCCTTTTTTTTGTGGCTTTGACTGCTAGTTTAGTCTTTAAGTAGGGAAACTTGAGAGATCCAAAAGATAAAAAAGACAACTAAATGTTTCTGTGAGTTATAGGTGTGACAAAGCGATATAATTTAGCTAATTCTAATTCTTTTATAATATATAAACTGTTCTAAAACACTTTATTAAGCCAGAAGTAGAAGAAATTAAAGATAAAAGATTTCCCTCAATTCTGTTACCAAGGTAGAACTGATATTTCTGTTTCTTTCCTATTTTATCCAAATGTATTGATTTTTTTGCATGATCTTAATCCCTGTTTATACAATGCTTTGTTCCTTTTATTTAATACAGTTCTGGGAATTTTTTCTGTGTTCTTCATAGTCCTCATGTTTTTAATTATTGATGGCACCTTGATATTCCATAAAGGGAGATGTCCATAATTTACTCAGCCTAAACTAAGCCAACAACAGAAGATTTAGTTCTGATTATTCCATGTTATTGATAACACTGTAAAGTCTTGGCTATTTAAAATCATTTGTATAACTTTTACCTTCCATATACTCAAGAGGCATCCTAACAGGAAGGCCAGTGATCTGGACCTGAGCTGTGAGTTTTTGCCCTGTTGGATGTATAGATTTGCCCATCTATGTTTCTATGTGCTGGAGTAGCAGTTATCAACCAGGATATTCATTATATGCATGAGTTAGGTTGAATGTATTTTTAAACTAATAAATATGGACATTTTTAAAAGGATACACTTTAAGAAAATATATGAATCAAAGCAGATTCAAGTGCCATAATAACAGTCATGGTGATTAGCTTTCTTTTTGAATATCTTTTCCAAAGATTATTTGAGTGTATTCATTTGTAATTTAAATTTTTATAAAGGAAGCAATTAAGTTGACTGGGAGAATAAAATCTATAATTGGTCTGTATTAACACATTCCCGGTTTTCAAAGCATACAAACTGTCTTGTTTTCTGTCATTCTAAAGCATTAACTAGCCCCTCTTTCAAAAGTTGTAAAATATTTCAAACAAAAAAATACAGATTGTTATACATTATCATCCATGTACTACCAAAGATTTAGCAAGTGTTAACCTTTTGCTATATTTTCATTAGGCACTGTTTTTTTTTTTTTAAGAACCAAACATTACACTAAAATTAAACATAAAGCTAAAACACTGCCTCTTTGTTCCCCTTCCCAGCCACATTTCCTTCCCATCCCAGAGATGTTTGTTCTTCTGAAGTTATTAAATATTTTCCTTGTTTTTAAGTGCTCTCAAACATAGATGACCATAATTGATTTGTAATATATTGTTTTATATGTCCTTTAACATTTACAAAAACAGTCTACTGTATTTACTCTTCTGCAACTTTTTTAAGGTCAACATTGTTTTTGAGATTTATCTGATATTTATCAGATTTATACTGATAAATGTAGATAAAGTTAGTTATCTGGGGGGAGGATAGATTGGTAGATTGGGATTGACTTATACACACACTACTATATATAAAAGATAACAAGAACCTATTCTATATACAGCACAGGGAACTCTATTTGGTGCTCTGTAATGACCTGTATCAGAGAAGGCAATGGCACCCCACTCCAGTACTCTTGCCTGGAAAGTCCCATGGATGGAGGAGGCTCGTGGCCTGCAGTCCATGGCGTCACTAAGAGTCAGACATGACTGAGTGACTTCACTTTCACTTTTCACTTTCACGCATTGGAGAAGGAAATGGCAACCCACTCCAGTGTTCTTGCCTGGAGAATCCCAGGGTCGGGGGAGCCTGGTGGGCTGCTGTCTCTGGGGTCGCACAGGGTCGGACATGACTGAAGCGACTTAGCAGCAGCAGCAGCAGCAGCAGCAGCAATGACCTGTATGCTTCCCTGGTGGCTCAGAGGTTAAATTGTCTGCCTGCAATGCGGGAAACCTGGGTTTGATCACTAGGTCAGGAAGATTCCCTGGAGAGGGAAATGGCAACCCACTCCAGTATTCTTGCCTGGAGAATCCCATGAATGGAGGAGCCTGGTGGGCTACAGTCCATGAGGTCGCAAAGAGTAGGACAGGACTGAGCGACTTCACTTTCACTTTCACTAATGACCTGTATAGGGTTCCCAGGTAGTGCTAGTGGTAAATAACTCTCAGGTTTGATCCCTGGGATGGGGGAGGGCATGGCAACCCACGGCAGTATTCTTGCCTGGGAAATCCCATGGACAGAGGAGCCTGGTGGGCTACAGTCCATAGCATTGCAAAGAGTTGGACACCACTGAAGTGAGAAATCTGTATGCAAGTCAGGAAGCAACAGTTAGAACTGGACATGGAACAACAGACTGGTTCCAAATAGGAAAGGAGTACGTCAAGGCTGTATATTGTCACCCTGCTTATTTAACTTCTATGCAGAGTACATCATGAGAAATGCTGGACTGGAAGAAACACAAGCTGGAATCAAGATTGCCGGGAGAAATATCAATAACCTCAGATATGCAGATGAAATTACCCTTATGGCAGAAAGTGAAGAGGAACTAAAAAGCCTCTTGATGAA
>NW_024080570.1:4738-13145 GCF_014754425.2 Oryx dammah | reverse complement strand
TGGCATCTGGTCCCATCACTTCATGGGAAATAGATGGGGAAACAGTGTCAGACTTTATTTTGGGGGGCTCCAAAATCAGTGCAGATGGTGACTGCAGCCATGAAATTAAAAGACGTTTACTCCTTGGAAGAAAAGTTATGACCAACCTAGATAGCATATTCAAAAGCAGAGACCTTACTTTGCCGACTAAGGTCCGTCTAGACAAGGCTATGGTTTTTCTGTGGTCATGTATGGATGTGAGAGTTGGACTCTGAAGAAGGCTGAGCGCCGAAGAATTGATGCTTTTGAACTGTGGTGTTGGAGAAGTCTCTTGAGAGTCCCTTGGACTGCAAGGAAATCCAACCAGTCCAATCTGAAGGAGATCAGCCCTGGGATTTCTCTGGAAGGAATGATGCTAAAGCTGAAACTCCAGTACTTTGGCCATCTCATGTGAAGAGTTGACTCATTGGAAAAGACTCTGATGCTGGGAGGGATCGAGGGCAGGAGGAGAAGGGGATGACAGAGGATGAGATGGCTGGATGGCATCACTGACTCAATGGACGTGAGTCTTAGTGAACTCCGGGAGTTGGTGGTGGACAAGGAGGCCTGGCATGCTGCGATTCATGGGGTCTCAAAGAGTCGGACACGACTGAGCGACTAAACTGAACTGAACTGAAGTGAAGTGACTTAGCTTGCAATGACCTATATGGGAAAGGAATCTGAAAGAGAGTAGATATATATATACTATCAGTTCAGTTCAGTTGGATCTCCTTGCAGTCCAAGGGACTCTCAAGAGTCTTCTCCAACACCACAGTTCAAAAGCATCAATCTTCGGCACTCAGCCTTCTTCACAGTCCAACTCTCACATCCATCCATGACTACTGGAAAAACCATAGCCTTGACTAGACGGACCTTAGTCAGCAAAGTAATGTCTCTGCTTTTGAATATGCTATCTAGGTTGGTCATAACTTTTCTTCCAAGGAGTAAGTGTCTTTTAATTTCATGGCTGCAGTCACCATCTGCACTGATTTTGGAGCCCCCTCAAAATAAAGTCTAACACTGTTTCCACTGTTTCCCCATCTATTTCCCATGAAGTGATGGGACCAGATGCCATGATCTTCGTTTTTGGAATGTTGAGCTTTAAGCCAACTTTTTCACTCTCCACTTTCACTTTCATCAAGAGGCTTTTTAGTTCCTCTTCACTTTCTGCCATAAGGGTGGTGTCATCTGCTTATCTGAGGTGATTGATATTTCTCCCGGCAATCTTGATTCTAGCTTGTGCTTCTTCCAGCCCAGCGTTTCTCATGATGTACTCTGCATACAAGTTAAATAAGCAGGGTGACAATATACAGCCTTGACATACTCCTTTTCCTATTTGGAACCAGTCTGTTGTTCCATGTCCAGTTCTAACTGTTGCTTCCTGACCTGCACACAGATTTCTCAAGAGGCAGGTCAGGTGGTCTGGTATTCCCATCTCTTTCAGAATTTTCCACAGTTTATTGTGATCCACACAGTCAAAGGCTTTGGCATAGTCAATAAAGCAGAAATAGATGTTTTTCTGGAACTCTCTTGCTTTTTCCATGATCCAGCATATGTTGGAAATTTGATCTCTGGTTCCTCTACCTTTTCTAAAACCAGCTTGAACATCAGGAAGTTCACAGTTCATGTATTGCTGAAGCCTGGCTTGGAGAATTTTGAGCATTACTTTACTAGCATGTGAGATGAGTGCAATTGTGCGGTAGTTTGAGCATTCTTTTGCATTGCCTTCCTTTGGGATTGGAATGAAAACTGACCTTTTCCAGTCCAGTGGCCACTGCTGAGTTTTCCAAATTTGCTGGCATATTTAGTGCAGCACTTTCTCACCATCATCTTTCAGGATTTGAAACAGCTCAACTGGAATTCCATCACCTCCACTAGCTTTGTTCATAGTGATGCTTTCTAAGGTCCACTTGACTTCACATTCTAGGATGTCTGACTCTAGATGAGTGATCACACCATCGTGATTATCATGTATAATTGATTCACTTTGCTATACAACAGAAACTAACACATTGTTAATCAACTATATGCCAATAAAAATTAATTAAATAAAAAATTTAAATTATATAACATATATATATAACTCACATAAATACTAAAATGTGAAGTGGTTTTTTATTTTTCAGACAGTTTTTTCCATAACACAGAAATATTCAAAAATGCTGTCTTGCCATTTAATATGTACAATCTTCATAGGCTTCTCCCAGTGAAGTTATTGCATAATCCAGGAATAAAGCTTAAAACAGAAAATCACTTAGGAGCAATAAAATCTAAATTAGCAAAAAAAAAAAAACAACAAAACTTAGTTATTTTTATTACTGTAAGGTAGTCTTTATATAACTATGCCACTTAAAAATTCCAATTGTTGTTAGACATTTAGGTTGTTTCAGGTATACAAATGTTTATGATTTCACTAAGAGAGGTCCCTGAAATAGGCAAATTCATAGAGACAGAAAGTAAAATAGAGGTTACCAGGGGCTGGGGGAGTGGGCAATGGGGAGTTATTGTTCAATTGGTGCAAAGTTTCTGTTTGCGGTGGTAAAAAAGTTCTGTAAATAGGTAGTGGTGATGGTTGAGCAATGTTGTGACTGTATTAATACTGAATGCCACTGAATTGTACACTTAAAAATGGTTAAAAGGGTAAATTTTACATTATGTATATTTTGCCACAATAAAAAGTTACAAACATAAGAATTACACTTATTTTTCGGAGACATATACTCTATGACTTGTTTTTTGTGAGAAAAGTGAAATGTATTTAAAAATAAATTAAGTTGTGTTAGCCAGATCTGTTTTTCCTTGTAAAATCAAATTTTTTGAAATCTTTAGATAACTACTGTTACTTCATGCTTGTGTAAGATTTTTATGAATACTATCCTTCAGAAGTCTCCAGTTTTTTTGGTTCTTTTTGCTTTTTTCCTCTAAGGTTTTGTGGGAGGATACTTCTGAAAGTGAGTAGGCCTTTGAGGCTATATTTTGCATTAGAATACCATTCCTCTTTCATTTCTTGGGTTAGTTTTCTCCAGTGATTTACTTTCCTTTCTCCTCTCCTCTCCTCTAACCCTGTTCTTTCACTGCTGCCCCCGCCCCACACTCTGCCAGTGCCTCCCCCAAGCTCTGCCCTTTTGGATCACTCTGGCTCCTTTCCACTTAGCCCAGCCTTCTCTTTGGGTTTCTCCACCCTCCACTCCTGTCCTCTCTTGAGTACCACCCCCATCCCTCCATCCTGCCCCACTCCTGCATCCTTCTCAGCTCCTCCAAGATTTCCCCTTTCTTGAGTCCTTCTACTCACCCTCCCCTTTGGTCCCATCTCTGGTCTTTTCCAATTTTGTAATTGCTGAAGGCATTTGCTGAAAATAAGACCTGTTTTATGGAAAGTTACAGTCTTCTGAGGTGTCAGACTTGTAATATTTGGAAAGTTTGGTCTTAATTTGGGGATTTGAAAAATGCTTTCTAGTCCTTCCCTTCAAGGGGGCTTCCCTTGTGGCTCAGCTGGTAAAGAATCCGCCTGCAATGCGGGAGACCTGGGTTTGATCCCTGGGTTGGGAAGATCCCCTGGAGAAGGGAAAGGCTACCCACTCCAGTATTCTGATCTGGAGAATTCCATGGACTGTGTAGTCCATGGGGTTGCAAAGAGTTGGACATGACTGAGTGGCTTTCACTCACTTCTAGCCCTTAAAATAAGATTCAGACATTATGGCCTTGACAAGTTAAAGTAAAAAGGAAGAGAAAAGCACTTAATGTGAATGATAATCAGTGTGTTACATTGCCCAAGATGTTTAATATGAACTGAAATCTAATGCACCATTTTCAGTAGCTCTGTATTTTAGTTTGGCATAAAGTACAAATGATCACCATTGGAAGTTTGACCCCTTCCTATTTCCTTTACAGTGGCTGTACTGATCTCACCTCTCCCTATCCATTTCTCTTTGGGGACTCAAACATTTAGGATAAAACATTTGTAATTCAGTTTCTACTTCCAGAGTTGGCATCAATGACTGTCAGTGCAAATAAGGACCCTGCTGTACTTTGAGGCTTCAATTTTCCTAGTTTCTTCTTTAGTTCCATTTCTGTAAGGCTTTTCTTGGTGGAACAAGAGGTTTCTTCAGTGATTTTGTGCTTTTCTTTTGCTTCTCTGCCTTTCTCCTTAGTTTGATAATTAATGATATGTTAAGGAACTGTATGTATCATCAGAAATGACTATTTATAGGAATGGTTTTATAACATGACTAATCACATTGCATGAATGAATTTTCAGACCAGATCGTTTAGTCATGATGTTCTTGAGAAGGTGAAGTGAATTCGTGACACTTAATGGTTATCAAGTAACTAGGCATTTTAGGGAGAATATTGTCTCCAAAGAAGATTTGCTTCCAAGAAGGTGGGGAAGTTTTTAAATCAGTTACGGGGCTGAACTTTTATACTAGTCACGTCTTGACAGTCATTTCTCAAAGTAATGTAGGGAAATGATGGCATGAGTGATCCCCCCAAATCATTTGTACTTTGTGAGACAGAAGCCCATAAACATTTATGCTGAAATGGCTTATAATAGGTACCCAGACTTAAACTTACTTTGAATCTGCCCTTTGAGAATCAAATTTATCTTCCTAATCTATGTTACTTAAACTAATATCACAGTGAAAGTATTATCTCCAATTCCTTCACTTGCTACTTGTTTGACCTTGGGAAATTGATTTAGTATCTTAGAGCCTCAGTTTCTTCAGCTATAATATGGAGATCAAAATGGTTTGTTGTAGGTAATTCAAAGATGAGGAATTTCAGGTTTAATAAGTGATTTTGTCATTTTCCTTTTATATAAGAGATTTAAGAACTTAAGAGATAAAAATGGTGTATCCTGAAATGACCTACCATTATTTACTGATCCTCAGTCAGATTTCTTACAACCCAAAAGACTCCCAGGATCTATAAATGATGATTGATAGTATACAGAGAAGATAATTTGCATGCTGATAAATGAGATAGTCATGTAGTAATTTTTTTAAATTGTAATTTGAAATGCAATTTATGTTCACTCTCTGGGCCAGCTCAGAGAGTGTTCAATAAATATCCCTGATTGACTGATCCTTCACTGATAGTCAGGAGAACCTCAACATTATATTTTGGAAAACTTTTGTATAGCACTTTACATTAGACAAGACAATATATGTGGAGGGTCCTTTGTAAACTTATTTTTAAGAAAACATTTTGGTTTCTTACTTAGTGGAACTGCCAGAATTTTAGAGGTGAGGAAACTGAGATTCTAATGCAAGGAGATCCAACTAGTCCATTCTGAAGGAGATCAGCCCTGGGATTTCTTTGGAAGGAATGATGCTAAAGCTGAAGCTCCAGTACTTTGGCCACCTCATGCGAAGAGTTGACTCATTGGAAAAGACTCTGATGCTGGGAGGGATTGGGGGCAGGAGGAGAAGGGGACGACAGAGGATGAGATGGCTGGATGGCATCACCGACTCAATGGATGTGAGTCTGAGTGAACTCTGGGAGTTGGTGATGGACAGGGAGGCCTGGAGTGCTGCGATTCATGGGGTCGCAAAGAGTCAGACATGACTGAGCGACTGAACTGAACTGAATGCATTTAAGTGACTAGCATGGTCAGATAGGCAGTGTTACTCACTTAGTAGTGTCTGACTCTTTGTGATCCCATAGACTGTAGCCTGCCAGACTTCTCCTGTACATGGAATTCTCCAGGCAAGAATACTGGAGTGGGTTGCCATTCCCTTCTCCAGGGGATCTTCCTAACCCAGAGGTCAAACCCGGATCTCCTGCACTGCAGGCAGATTCTTTACTGTCTGAACCACCAGAGAAGCCCTACGATAGGCAGTAACACTCACTGAATTGTTTTCTTCCTATCCAGGTTTTTAATTAATTCAGTAAGCCTCATTTAGATTGGACTACTAGACAAGGATCATCTGCCCATTTCCAGGAGCCTTTTCAGGGAGCTCTGGTGATTTCTGTATGCCTAGTGATTTTTCTGCAGAAGTCCTTGGCGTGTGAGTGTGTGTTTCGGGGGGTGTGTAAAGGACTCAGCTGAGTCGTTTACCACCTATTATTTCTTTATTTGAACATGTGTGCTTGCATTAAGGCATCCAGGGTAGAACTGTAAGCTGAGTTCAACATAAAAAGCTATAGTTTTATCAACTTTAAGCTCCTACTCAGACAGTGTGGATAAGGAGAGAGCTTTGAAGAGGAATAGAAGTTGGCTAGAGGAGACGGTAAAGCGTCTGCCTGAAATGAGGGAGAGCCGGGTTTGATTACTGGGTCGGGAAAATCCCCTGGAGAAGGAAATGGCAATCCACTCCAGTACTCTTGCCTGGAAAATGTCATGGACAGAGGAGCCTGATAGGCTACAGTCCATGGGGTCGCAAAGAGTCAGACACGACTGAGCAACTTCACTTTAATTTCACTTTCAGAGGAACTCAACATTGACAAAGACTCATAGCCCACTCATAGCCACATACAGGGAGTACAGACTTGTGTTCCATTTTTTTATTAAAGCATTGATATGCAGAGAGAAGCTGAAGTGTGCTAAGATCTTTTTTGTTAAAAATAATATAGAATACTCATTAACATCAGGTTTTGTTAGAAGAACATAAATTTAAACGTGTTAAAGAATTCAAGAGAAACTCATACAAATAAATATAATTAGAATATGTAACTTTTCCAAAGTATGGGAAAAATGAAGGAATACAGAAAATTTCATCAATCCAATTATGCAGAAAAAGATAAAAGATAATACAACGTGCCAAATAAATAAGACAAAATAGGATGGACTAAATAAGTGTCAAGTTGTATCAGTAGTCATATAAATGTAAATAAACTCAGCTCATTAAATTGCAGTGTCTCTATCTATTCTATTTGCTATGTTGTATTATCTTTTATCTTTTTCTGCATAATTGGATTGATGAAATTTTCTGTATTCCTCCATTTTTCCCATACTTGGGAAGTTACATATTCTAATAATATTTATTTGTATGAGTTTCTCTTGAATTCTCTAACATAAGTTTATGTTCTTCTAACAGAGCCTGAAGTTAATGAGTATTCTATATCCTTTTTAACAAAAAAGACTTTAGCACACTTCAGCTTCTCTCTGCATATCAATGTTTTAAATTAAAAAATGAGAACAACTCTGTACTCCCTCTGGGTGGCTATGAGTAAGAATATCTGTCTCTGTCAGTGTTGAGTTCCTCTAGCCAACTTCTCTTTCTCTTCAAAGCTCTCTTCTTATCCACACTGCCTGACTAGAAGCTTAAAGCTGACAAAACTACAGTTTTTTATGTTGAACTCAGCTTACATTTCCACCTTGGATGAGATTCTTAGACTATATTTTAGGGCCTCCAAGGTGCCTCAGTGGTAAAGAATCCACCTGCAAGCAGGAGATGCAAGTTCAGTCTCTGGGTTGGGGAGATTCCCTGGAGAAGGAAATGGCAACCCACTACAGTATTCTTGCCTGGAGAATCCCATGGACAGAGGAGGCTGGTGGATTATAGTCCATAGGGTTGCAAAAGAGTTGGACATGACTTAGCAACTAAACGACAACAAAAACAAAACTATATTATAAAATTTTCAGCTTTGCTATTTATAAAAAACACACTGAAAATGACTCAGAGAGTTTGAAAACAAAATGATGGGAAAAGATACACTAGGCATATGCCAACCAAAAGAAAAATGGTGAAGCAACATTAATGTCAGATGAAGTACTGTGTAAGGCAGTTTAGTATTAAACAGACACTTCACACTGATGAAAGAAGGGAATCTACCAAGAGAATATCGACCATGAATCTATCCCCCTTACAACATAGTCTTGAAATATATAAAGCAAAAGCAATGGGATTATAAGGAGAAATTGGCAATCTCTAATAATATTAAAAGACGCTTACTCCTTGGAAGAAAAGTTATGACCAATGTAGATAGCATATTCAAAAACAGAGACATTACTTTGCCGACTAAGGTCCATCTAGTCAAGGCTATGGTTTTTCCAGTAGTCATGTATGGATGTGAGAGTTGGACTGTGAAGAAGGCTGAGCACCGAAGAATTGATGCTTTTGAACTGTGGTGTTGGAGAAGACTCTTGAGAGTCCCTTGGACTGCAAGGAGATCCAACCAGTCCATTCTGAAGGAGATCAGCCCTGGGATTTCTTTGGAAGGAATGATGCTAAAGCTGAAGCTCCAGTACTTTGGCCACCTCATGCGAAGAGTTGACTCATTGGAAAAGACTTTGATGCTGGGAGGGATTGGGAGCAGGAGGAGAAGGGGATGACAGAGGATGAGATGGCTGGATGGCATCACTGGCTCAATGGACGTGAGTCTGGGTGAACTCCAGGAGTTGGTGATGGACAGGGAGGCCTGGCGTGCTGCGATTCATGGGGTTGCA
>NW_024080570.1:2338-4638 GCF_014754425.2 Oryx dammah | reverse complement strand
CGTGCTGCGATTCATGGGGTCACAAAGAGTAGGACACGACTGAGCGACTGAACTGAACTGAACTGAATAATAATGAGAGATTTAAAACACTTTTGTCAGAAACTGGTTAAGCAAAATAGATTTTAAAAAAAATTTTAAGTACAAGGATGTGACAGATATATGATCTAAATGAGATGGAAGGGAAATAATCTCTAACTCCAAATTCTTAATGACAAAGAGACATTTTTAATCCAAAGGTGATTTTCATTTATTTTTCAAATTCCTAGGGAAGAAAAAAGTTGAATGTACATGCTACATTAAATAGATAAATTCTAATAACAAAGTAACTCTTAAATTACTTCCAAATGAAAAGAAAGTCCAGAAATGCAAGAGCACAGAAAAATTCCACCCTTTGATGGCTACCAGAAGTTTTAATTTGATCTACAGTATCACATTGATGACAGTACCCAGTCTGAAAGGATCAGTTTCTATGACAGTATCAGAACAATGGTTTGACAACAGTAGTTTTTCTGTCAGCATTTGTAATATTACCATATACTTGCATATCATAAATATGTATATATAATTATATAACATGATAATGTAATATAATTTATAACGTAATGCCTATAATCTCAGGAGATTGGTACCTTTGGGAATAGAAGACTAAATCCATGAGGACTTCCCTGTCAGTCTAGTGGTTAAGACTGCAATTTCAGTACAAGGGGCACAGGTTGGATCTCTGGTCAGAGAACTAAGATTCTACATGCTGGCCAACAAAAGAGAAAAAAAGAAAATACAGCAAGGGCCCTTATTCTGTACAGAATACCTTTCTTTCTATGCCTTTCAGGACTGAGTTATTACATCATTGAAATCACCCTTTGGAGCTCACATTTTAAAAGTTTAAAGTTTTGAGATGTGTATGACATAAAAATAAGCATGTCATATTAACAAATTTAGATAAATTTTGTCCCTCAGAGTTCCCCTTGGGTGGGTGTTCACTTGTAACACTAACACTACTCAAGATACTGTGTTTCATCAATTTTGAAAGGTACAGTTTTCCCTATTTTAACATCTCTGAAACTGAAATGAGTCTTAACAGTTGATGGTATCTTACAATCCCTCTTGGCTCGGTGGCAGTTGTGAATGTCATAGTTGTTTCCATATGCACATGTAATATCAGCACATTTAGGATCAAAACCTGCATAATGGGTGGCTTCAGTGAAAATCCCAGAGAAAATAGGCAATCGCCTGAAACTCCTAGAAACCAGTGGTTGTGGGGAGTCAATGGAGAAGATGGTTAATCAAGTTTAGTTATTGATTATGCTGAAGTGGGAGACAAAAGGAAGCTAGTCTATACACTGGCAAAGCTGGCTTGAAAGCAGAGCAAAAATGGCTTTTAGTTCTCTTGTGAGTTCTTTTACCTATGTCCCCTGCAGTGGAAGTATGAAATCTTAACCACTGGACCACCATAAAAGTTCCAATGATTGATTTTTTACTTTAATATTATAGCTTTTTCCCAAGTGTTATTTAAAAAGTCACAAAAATAAATATGTTTATGCAAAAAATAAAAAAAAAGAATTGCTGCAGCAACAATGCTCTTGGTGGCACAGAAGACCTCAAGAAATTTGTGTTGAAAATTGTATTCTGTGTCTGCGATCCAAAAATCTGCAAGCAATAAATGCTGGAGAGGGTGTGGAGAGAAAGGAACCCTCCTACACTGTTGGTGGGAATGCAAACTAGTACAGCCACTATGGAGAACAGTGTGGAGATTCCTTAAAAAATTGCAAATAGAACTGCCTTATGACCCAGCAATCCCACTGCTGGGCCTACAACACTGAGGAAACCAGAATTGAAAGAGACACCCCAATGTTCATCGCAGCACTGTTTATAATAGCCAGGACATGGAAACAATCTAGATGTCCATCAGCAGATGAATGGATAAGAAAGCTTGGTACATATACACAATGGAGTATTACTCAGCCATTAAGAAGAATACATTTGAATCAGTTCTGATGAGATGGATGAAACTGGAGCCGATTATACAGAGTGAAGTAAGCCAGAAAGAAAAACACCAATACAGTATACTAACACATATATATGGAATTTAGAAAGATGGCAATGATGACCCTGTATGCAGGACAGCAAAAAAGACACAGATGTGTATAGCGGACTTTTGGACTCAGAGGGAAAGGGAGAGAGTGAGATGATTTGGGAGAATGGCATTGAAACATGTATAATATCATGTAAGAATCGAATTGCCAGTCTATGTCTGATGCAGGATACGGCAGGCTTGGGGTTGGTACACGGGGATGACCCAG
>NW_024080570.1:1887-2238 GCF_014754425.2 Oryx dammah | reverse complement strand
CGGGGATGACCCAGAGAGATGTTGTGGGGAGGGGGGTGGGAGGGGGGTTCATGTTTGGGAACGCATGTACACCCGTGGTGGATTCATGTCAATGTATGGCAAAACCAATACAGAATTGTAAAGTAAAATAAAAAATAAATTAAAAAAAAAGAAAATTGTATTCTGAATATTTTTCTTAATGTATGCACATTTGATTAAATCCGTGTCTACACTGAAAGGAGCTCTTTCAAAAAGTGTGAAAATTTTAAATGATAAGAAATTGTGACAGGTTAGTATATTTTTTTTTCCTTTTTACTGGTGCATAAAGTAATGGGGCTCTTAAATTTGATGAAGTATTTTTGATAATAATTT
>NW_024080570.1:0-1787 GCF_014754425.2 Oryx dammah | reverse complement strand
ATGGGGCTCTTAAATTTGATGAAGTATTTTTGATAATAATTTCTTAGAATAGCCTTTCAGAGCTATTGTGTAAAAATTGATTGTTAGTCACATCCCATTTTATAAATTTTGACTGAAATAGACTTATAAGTACACAGTGATTTTTATCCTTACATTTTTAAGGATATTTAGAGATATTATTTCATCATTTTCTAACATTCATGTTTGCTAATGAAGAGCCTGCTGTCAACCTGGTTGTTACTCCTTATTAGGTAAGTGTTTTTTTCTCTTTAGTAACTTTCAGATTTTTTTTCTATACTTAATATTCTAGGGTTTCACTGTAAAGGCTGTGTGTGTGTATGGTGATGGGAGGGGTTACCTTCTTGCACTTGGTGGGTCTAAACGTGAGCACTCATTTTTGTTTAGTTCTAGCAAACTCATTTATTAACTCTGAATATTGTGTCTGCCATTCTGTTATTTTCCTTCTGACATTCCTTCTGGGTATATATTGAAACTTTTATATTCTCATGATCTCTTTATCTCTCTCTTCTTTCCCATCACTTTATCTGCCCTGTGTTCTGGCAGGTTTCTTCTGTTCTCTCTTCCTGTTTAATGATTTATTTTTCCTCTTCAGTTATGTCTAGTCTACTATTTAAACCTGTCCTTTGAGCCATCTTATTGCTAATACTGTAACCATTTTTTGGATATCTCCATGGTCCTTTTTCACATTCACTTGTTTGTTTTTATGGATATTATTTCTTTCTTGAGCTCCTTGAACATATAAAACATCTTAATATGCCATTCATATTGCTCTATTATCTCATTCCTTAGATGAGAATTTCCTCAATTTTCAGGTCTATAGACTACTTACTTAGATGTTTTGTAGTCCTTTTTTAATATAAATTTATTTATTTTAATTGGAGACTAATTACTTTACAATATTGTATTGGTTTTGCCATATATTGAAGATGAATCTGCCATGGGTGTACATGTGTTCCCCATCCTGAACCCCGCTCCCACCTCCCTCCGCATACCATCCCTCTGGGTCATCCCAGTGCACCAGCCCCAAGCATCCTGTATCATGCATCGAACCTGGACTGGCGATTTGTTACACATATGATAATATACATGTTTCAATGCCATTGTCCAAAATCATCCCACCCTCACCCTCTCCCACAGAGTCCATAAGACTGTTCTATACATCTGTGTCTCTTTTGCTGTCTCGCATATAGGGTTATCATTACCATCTTTTTAAATTCCATATATATGCATTAGTATACTGTATTGGTGTTTTTCTTTCTGGCTTACTTCACTTTGTAAAATAGGCTCCAGTTTCATCCACCTCATTAGAACTGATTCAAATGTATTCTTTTTAATGGCCGAGTAATACTCCATTGTGTATATGTACCACAGCTTTCTTATCCATTCATCTGCTGATGGACATCTAGGTTGCTTCCATGACCTGGCTATTATAAATAGTGCTGCGATGAACATTAGGGTACACGTGTCTCTTTCAATTCTGGTTTCCCCGGTGTGTATGCTCAGCAGTGGGATTGCTGGGTCATAAGGCAGTTCTATTTCCAGTTTTTAAAGGAATCTCCACACTGTTCTCCATAGTGGCTGTACTAGTTTGCATTCCCACCAACAGTGTAAGAGGGTTCCCTTTTCTCCACACCCTCTCCAGCATTTATTGCTTGCAGACTTTTGGATTGCAGCCATTCTGACTGGTGTGAAATGGTACCTCATTGTGGTCTTGATTTACATTTCTCTGATAATGAGTGATGTTGAGCATCTTTTCATGTGTTTGT
>NW_024080569.1:7435-24427 GCF_014754425.2 Oryx dammah | reverse complement strand
TCAGTCGTGTCTGACTCTTAGCGACCCCATGGACTGCAGCCTACCAGGCTCCTCTGTCCATAGGATTTTCCAGGCAAGAGTCCTGGAGTGGGGTGCCATTGCCTTCTCCGGTTTTCAGGCTAGTGCAGCATGAAGAGACACCCACCCACCCACCCTTACATCCTACCACTCCTCTTACAGCCGTCTGTCAAGCGTCAGGTGCAAGCCTTTCCTGACCCTTTTCAGTGCTTACACACCTCTACGCCAGTCAAATACGCCAGTCCAAGTGAGAGCGCCGTCATGGAACCCACACTCAACCTCACATGATGGCACATTCGGCATGTCTGCCGCAGCCCTGCAGAAGCAAGCAAGGTACAGTCTTCTGCCTCTAGGGCTGAGCTGCTTGCTAGAACAACCTGAAGCTCCTGGTGGTGGTGAAGATAGAGAGCTGAAAGGAAGGCTGGATTAGAGCCAACGCTTCCAGTCCTCGGCCTGGGCTTTGCTCTGTAAGAACACAGGGCTGGTGAGGAACACTCCATGAGTTCAGAGACCAACTGACTTTTAATATTCTGTATAAAACTCGTTTGAGTAGGCTCCGGGAGTTGGTAATGGACAGGGGAAGCCTGGCGTGCTGCAGTTCATGGGCTCGCAGAGTCAGACACGACTGAGCGACTGAACTGATGAGACTCGGGTGATGTATTAAAACACACGCAAGATCTGTCTTGAGAATACTGATAGGCAAAACAAACATTCAGTCTCCAATTTCCACCACGAGGTCGATCTCTGTTATCACTTCTGGTTTGTGAATGGAGGCAAAACTGCCACTTTGCCCCACTTACAAAAACCTTGGAGCCTAAAATTGGATAGGAAGTGTTGCACTGTCAGAAAAAGTATACAAAAATTGGGTAAAGACAACATAAGTTACTGGATACTAGTTCAGTGCAGTGCTGGGATTCACTTCCTGTTGACTGAGCAAGTTTTCAACCCTGAGAGGCTATATTAACTTGTAGGTATTTTGTCCAATAGATATGGAAATGATTCATGACCAGTGGAATAGAAAACATAAATGATTTATCACCCTTAAGATATTAATCAACTTTGTACCTGACTCAGCAATGTTATACTAACATTTATTAATTTTCTATGTGTATGAAATTTAATACATATATATTTTTTGTCTGCTTCCCTGGTGGCTCAGCAGTAAAGAATCTGCCTGCAATGTAGGAGATGCAGATTTGATCCCTGAGTTGGGAAGATTCCCTTCAGAAGGAAATGGCAACCCACTCCAGTACTCTTCCCTGGGAAATTCCATGGACAGAGGAGCCTGGCAGGCTACAATCCATGGGTGTCGCAAAAGAGGCAGACTCAAATTAGCAGCTAAACATGTTTTGTATATACACATCTCCTTCAGCCATTCTCATAATCTTACTGGCTGTTGTGTTGAAAAAAACTTCCATATGTCCATTTCCAATTTTATTGTTGTTTAGTTGATCAGTCGTATCCGACTGTTTGCAACCCCATGGACTGCAGTACGGCAGGCTTCCCTGTCCTTCAACATCTCCCAGAGCTTGCTCAAACTCATGTCCATTGAGTTGGTGATGCCATCCAACTCTCTTATCCTCTGTCACCCTCTTCTCCTCCCACCTTAAATCTTCCCCAACATCAGGGTCTTTTCCAATGAGTCAGTTCTTCACATCAGGTGGCCGAAGTATTGGAACTTCAGCTTCAGTATCATTCCTTCCAATGACTACTCAGGGTTGATTTCCTTTAGGATTGCCTGGTTTAATCTCCTTGCTGTCAAGGGACTCTCAACATCACAGTTCAAAAACATCAATTCTTTGGTGCTCAGCCTTATGTCCAACTCTCATGTCCATAGATGACTACTGGAAAAGCCATAGTTTAGACTATAGGGACCTTTGTTGGCAAAGTGATGTCTCTGCTTTTTAATACACTAAGTTTGTCACAGCTTTTCTTCCAAGGAGCAAGAGTCTTATAATTTCATGGCTGCAGTCACCATCTGCAGTGATTTCTAATTTATGAATCATAAATTTACCATTTCAAAAATTAACAGCATCCTCAGACAAAACATTTTCACCGTGTCTAAAAATAACAAGACATATGGTATTTCCCACAAGCCTGTATCCCCTCTCCAAACCAACTCTATCCCTGACTTCTGCAATTCTTGTCTGAAGGTATGGTATGATATTTCTCTTATTTTGTGGAAAATACACATAACATAAAACTTATGATTTTAACCGTTTTAAGGTGTACATTTTAAGGTGGCATAAGTACATTCACAGTGTTGTGCAACCATTACCACTATCTGCATCTGGAACTTTATTGTCCACTTTGTCCACTACAAAAGGAAATGTGATGATCTTTTGTATGGAACAGTCATGTCAAAAGGCTGCCAGCTTCATACAATCAAGAGACTAGTAGAAAGTTAGCAACCTTGGTAATTTTACTTTTCTTTAAAACATTTCATAAGCTAGTTTTTCTGAAGTCTCATTCCTTTTCAACTGTTCTAAATGAGTTTAATCTCTAAAAAATTATTTTAATACATGTTCATTTACATAACTATATCCCTTCCAACGTGTCCACCTATAACTTAAAGCGCTAGATATAAGCATATTAAAAGGTAAAACCATTGTCTTATTTTGTATCTTCCCAATGCCTGTCTCTGAAAACTTCTTTAGCACAGTTATTTTCTTCCAGAATATGGAATATGTGAAGTTTCTTAGAAAGTCATTACTGAAATTGTACAGGAATTGTGTCTGTTTACACACAGGTTTTAAAAATGGAATCTATTAATAATTTTCCATAGATGATGTCACAGTCTTCTCTATGTCACCAGATATAAAGGCATCGGTGTCATTCCGTGCCAATAAATAGATCTCTTTTAATAGCTGTATGGTATTTCCTTAATACCTTCCTTGGATTAGGATAACAAGGGAAATCTTATTCCTGACTCCATTTAATTGGTATTCTACTCTACTTGTTCTCTCTTCAGGTGGCACTGAGCAGCACCTCGACTTTGAGTTGCAAAATGTGCAGATTTGGCCAACTTAGTTCTCCAAAGTGGCCTCATTCCAACTGCATCCCTCACTAAACTTGTCTCACCTATTTCAGGAAGACAGGTTATAGCCATGCTACCGGAACAGATTTTTCTAGTTACACACTTTTCTTCACACCACACCGCTCACTTCCAAGAATGACCTAATGGGTTGTCTCCTCCTACTATTCAGTGACCAATTTGAGTCCCTCTTCTCTGAAGCATTCCACAAGTACCACAGCCCACAGTAATCCCTTCCTCTTTAAGCTCCAGGAATGGGATTTTCCAGTGAGGGTATGTATGTCATACTACAAATGGTCTGTCACTGTGCACGATGTATCTACATCTAGATTTGAAACTGAAGAAGGGTCACTTCTGCCACTTTTCACACAGAACTTTATTTAAAACACTGACTCAAATAGAGAACAATATGTTTAAACAATGATAGCACGGTAACTTACACAGGTGGCTCAGTTCACTAGAAGCTCAATACTGAAAAATACAGCAATCTGGACAGCAAGACAAATATCAACAAATTTTTTCAGCACTAATAATCATTTGGCATCCACAAAACGATCCAGCTCAAACAAAGAATTGGACAAAGTTAACATCAGCATTAAAGTATAAGTTACAATAAAAAACCAGACTGAAAACCAAAGCACTACTCAGGGTTCTTTGGGAACATAAGGCTGATCAGAGGCAGGTGGATAATCATATTAGCTTTGCTGTCCCACCTCAGGATCACTCTGATTGTTTATTTGGACTTGCAGTTCCTCAGCTAACTTCTCAAATTCATGGAACGCAGAAATAAGCGGCTCAAGACTGAAATCATCATCAATTAAGGCCATTGTTCCATTTTTTATAATATTACTGATATTCTGAAACATTTTAATAACAATTTGAATGTTATCATTTGTCTCTTCTATGTTAAAGAGACCCACAAATATTGATAGAGCCTTGGCACTAAACAGTTTTTTTGCCACCATGGGATTTTCAGACAAATTCAACAGCATTTTCAGAACGTGAAACTTTGTTCTTGCATTGCCTGTGGTTAATAAGGAAAGAAATCCAGACATATAATTGGAAACCAGTGTGTGATAGTCAGTAGTTGAGGTGAGGTGTCTAAGCATCCTTAATCCAAGCACCTGCTCAGGGGAACCCACACTATGAGCAAGGGTTTCCTCACACACTTGACACACAAATGTCTCAATCATGTTCAGATTTGGGTAAGGTGGAGCCATGTGAATCATATTTTCCAGAAAACTTGTCCTAACTCGGGAGGAGGGATAATTGAGCAAGGTTTCAATAAGTGAGACGACACCTGAATCACGAATGAAATCACGAGTAAATTGAGAAGCAGTTCTCATACCCATTGCAATCTTAGATATTTCATGAATAAAAGGATCTCGAATTTTGTCCATTAATAGGAGGAGTTCTTCAAACTCTGCAGGACCAATTTTAAGCTCACACTGTATGCAGCTGCAGGACCAACTCTCAGGCTGCGCACTCTCCTTGGCCCTAAGATGCTCCCGAATTTCCCTGACTGACCGGTAGGATGGATCATATTGAAATGGGAACTCAGAGTCAGGTTGATCAGACTGAAGCAAAGATTCCTGCTCTTCCCCTTCTGGGGCAACTTCCACATTCTTGGGCTTTCCCTCAAATAGTTCAGTGTATACAGATGATGTTGCTTCTTCAGGAATTCTAAATGGGCTTGGGGATGGGAAGCCAACCCCATGACAAGGACCAGGTTTGAATTCGACAGTGACCTCTTCCCAGGTTTTGGGTCTGGAAGATACATTAACTTCCTCCTCGGCTGCATCTCTGAACCTGGGACTAGCCTTGTACACAGGACGAGGATTTAAGTCAAAGCAGGCCTCATCCCTGTCCCAGAACCAGGACCCAAATATGGCCTCTTCTTCAGACTCTGGTCTGATCTCTTCTCTGGCCACAGCTCCCAAACTGGAATTTTCCTCAGTCCAGAACAACGACCCACCAATGGCTCCCTCCTCAGCCCCTGCCTCAGATTCACAGATGGCTGAAGCTCCAGCCTCCATACTGGCCTCTTTTTCTGCCCAGAACCAGGACCCAATAATGACTTCCTCCTCAAACCTGGGTTCTTGTTTGACCCTGTTACTATTAACAACTTTCTGGGTCCTGGGCTTCAAGACAGTATTAGGCTCTTCCTTGTCTCTGGGTCTGAATCTACTATTGGCCTCTTCTTCAGGCAAAAACCAAGATTCCTGATAGTACTCATCTTCAGACTCAGATTCAAAGAAGTCCTCTCTTTTTGCCCGGACCTTGGACCTCATATTTGCCTCATCCCTGATTCTGGACCTGAACAAGTTATTGGTATTTTCTCCAGCCCACAAGCAGAATGGGTTGCCAGACTCCTCCTCAGACCCAGACCAGGAATCAATAAAGGGATCTTGCTTGGATCTGGGCCTGGATCTGGGATTAGGCTGATGTTTGGCCCTGTGCCTAGACCTGGTATTGGCCTCTTCCCTAGGCCATGATCTGATACTGGCCTCTTCTCCAGCCCAAAAAGAAGACATTGTAGAGGTCTCATCTGCTGACCAGAATCCAGACTCACTAGAAGCCTCCTCTCTGGCCTTAGCCCTGGGATAGCACCAAGACCCCATACTAGTTTCCTCCCCAGACCCAAACCAGGGTTGGATTCCTGTCTGAACCTGGGAGCTAGGAAAGGTCTCACTGTCCACACTGACCAGTTCCCTATCCACGGATAGGGCCATAGGTTTAGTGACTGACCCAGACTCAGTACTGACCAATGGCCAGGCTACTACACTGGTTTGTGGCATGCCCTCTGCTTGCAACATTGCCTCAGCCCCAAACTCAGTCTGAGCCCAAACTTGGGCTTCATCTTTGGGTCTTGCTCCAGGGATTGCCTTGGCTTCAGTCTTAGGACGTGCCCTGCCTACTGCCCTGGCCTCAGTTTTGGGCCTTGCTCCTGCCATTGCCTGGAATTCAGTTTTAGGCCTTGCCCCAGCCATTGGCTGCGACTCCGTTCTGGGCCTTGCTCCAGCCACTGTCTGTGACTCAGTTTTAGGCCTTGCCCCAGCCATTGCCTTGGACTCAGTTTTGGACCTTGCCCCAGATGTTGCCTGGTTCCTAACCTTTGGTCTGACCACCATTGGAACTTCATTCTCTCTCTCAGCCCCACCTACAACCTCTTCTCCAGGCTTCTTTTCAGGCTTGGCCTGGGCAACAGGCTCAACTTCAGCCCCAGTCATAGTACAAGTTACAGAAAAGACCTGGTTAAATACCTCAATCCAAGTCTCAGTCTCTACCACAGATCTGTCACAGTTCTGAATCCTCACACTGTGTAATCTCTAGATGATTCAGACAATTGAGGTGGAAACAAAAGTTAAGAGTCAACACCAGTCCAGAACTCAATCAGCCTCCTTTCCAATACCAGTCCCAGCCAATATCACAGGGTGCAGAAGAAGACCAACCAAGCTGGGAGAGGATGGATGGTTCCCCAGGGCAGGGTGCAGACCTGTCGATGGTGATGGTCAGCAGCAATTCCAACACCACCAGAGCTGCCACTGGAAGTCAATCTAGGAAGCAAGAATAACATGGGACATTGAATCTCTTCCAACTGTGTCACTCCATGCAAAAACTCACACAGAGAGACTGGACCTTAAAAGCTTGGTGGGAAAGTCAGGCTATTAGAAACTCTGTCATCCTCATTTTACCCAAACATACTCTAACTCCAGAGATGCCAAATTGCTTTGCTCACTACAACACACATGCATAAATAGGGTGAAAGTATCTTGGCAATGGGAGAGGCTGAGGAGCCCCAAGACCAGACCCTAACCACTCTTGGACCTGTGTTTATCTTTTCTACCTCACCCAAAAGCTGTACCCACTCTCATACCTGCACTAATGTGGCACAATTTTCCTCTCCTTGTTTTGTTTCAGTGGTATGAAGCCTTATGCAAACAGCAGGCTGTCCTATGGATAAGTAAACATACAGTAAAAATGGAGTCTGACTGCTTGGTTGACAGGCAGACACCCTGACCCCGGGTACAAATCTCTTTTTGTTTAAGTGTCTAATTTGTCTAATGTTTTCTTTCTCTTGGTCCCTGCTCTCTGGTCTGCTCCTCCCATTCACTGCCCAATCCACACCTACCCAACAATCCTAACACTCCTGCAGGACAGGAAATGGTCAAGGGATTCTGCAGCAGCATGCAAATCTAAAAGAGAGTAAGAGATGCGAATCAGTGACACCCAACTAGATGGAAAACACTTGTCAATCTTCCTCTGTAGCTGTCCCCTGCATTGCTCCTCTTTGCACAAACCTTCAGAGATTTCAGTCTCTTCCTTCTTTCCTTCCTTGCAGAAGTAACCAGTCTTAAAGACAGTCTATGGACAAAAGATGAAAAAGACAGTCAGAAGACCAAGGTAGCAACTAAGAGGCTAGTGGACAGACCAACACCGAGTATGGAAATTCATATGCTGTCTTTCAATATTTAGAGTCCTCTTAGTAGAATATTCTCATTTTATTTAGGTCCTGTATTTCAGCAGTCCAGATAACAAACAGCATCTCTTGACGTCACATTTTCGCATTGCTCCCTTCTCCTATTATGAGGATTCACCACTAGGTGCGCCACATCCCTTTGCCTTACGCAGCATAAATTGGGGGAAGGGTGCCCACATATTCTAGAAAACAGGTTGTGCAGTGGTGCCTGAATTTATGATTTCTGTCCCACCTTTACCTCCCAGTTCATCTTTTCCACCCCCAATTCTGGATTGCGAAGAGGAAGGAAGGCAAGGGAAGTGTGTAAAAACCTGGCAGACAAGAAATTTACAAAATATTCCTGCATGCCTGACCTGTGCTGGTCGCAATCACCCCACCCTGATTCAGATGTCCAGTCAACGGCTGCTGCCCACCCCCACCTCCCATACACCTTCAGAAAAACAGGTCTTTTCCCCGTTCCTCGTTTTCCTCAAGCCTCTCTACAGATGCACCCCGTGGCCTGAAATTGCCAGACCTACTGCACAGACAGTAGACTCTGGCGTCAAAAGGGTGCCTGTGGGAAAGGACAGCACCCGGCACGAGGGGTCCGACAAGCCCCTTGGCAGAATCATAGCCCGGGCTGCTCCCGTCCCAGCTCCGGCGACCTCCTCGGAGCGCCCACCTGGGCTCCCTCCGCCATTTCGCCCATAGCAGCTTCCCGCACAGCCCTCTCCCCGCACAGGCAAGTCGAGGGCGGGGCACAGGCGCCCGGAAAGCCCGTCAGGGACTAGTCCGCGCCGCACGACTCCCCAGCATCCGAGGGAGCCCCTACGGCCAAGACCCCGCGGCCCCGGGCCCGGCCCGCGCCGGTCGCCGTCGTCTCAGGGCCAGGGGTCCCCCAGCGCTGCGCATCTCTTTAAGGATCCCGCTCCGCTCGCCTCCCCGTCCTCAGGCTGCCAGGGACAGGCTGTGAGCCGGTCGTCGCCCCACGACACCCCCCACTTGCCTTCGCAGGCGCAGGGTCGCAGCTCTTCTCTCGCTTCCCACCGCTCGCCGTGCGGGCGGAACGGAAAAGAGGCGTCCCCACCTCCCGCTCCGCTGCACCAAACCGGGCAGGGGCTGCGCAGGCTGCGGCACCGACGGCTCGCGGCGAGGGTGTCGGGAAGAGGGGCGGAGGGATACGGCACGAATGGGCTCGACGCCCCCTCGCAGGCCCACCGTAGTTCCGACCCACAGTGGGCGGGGCCGGGAAGAACGCCAACCTGAGGGGCGGAGCCACGCCAGCCCTCCGCTGCCCCCAGTGGGGTGACCACCCCCACGCTTCGGGCCCTGCAGCGTAGGGGGGTCGCGGGCCGGGGCTGGGAGGGTCGCGAGGGGTCGCACGCAGGGAGCAGCGGATGGACACAGACCGCCCCGCAGTGTGTGTGTCTGTGTCTGTGTGTGTGAACCTGCAGGGTTCGGTGTCCGCCCCCTCCCTTCCCCCATCACGCCGGCCATCCTTCTTGGGCGCGGGTGGCTGCTTCCACCCTCAGGGGCTGGAGGAAAGTGGGAGGGGGCGCCTGTGGAGGCCGAGCCCCTGCCCCTCTTCTGAGGGAAGGCAGCCCCTGACAGACCTCTGGCTGAGCAGACAAACCACTTGTCTGCGCCAGTGTCCTCGTTCTTTCTGCCACACTGCTGTGCTCTCAGTCGCTGTGGTGGCACTTCACCATTTCACTGTCCCCACAGTTGCCCAGGAAAGAGGACCTTTCCCTGACGGGACCCGCACCTGCTCAGACAGTCCTGGTTTTCACCCCACAGCCAGGGGTCAGGCACCATGTAGGGGCAGTGCTGGCTCTTCCTGGCTTCTGTCAGGTCATCTCTTGCAGGGGATTCCAAGGGCTCCTCATCTTTGGCAGGGTGGGAATACGCCAAGGATTACAACCAACTGGGATCTCACACGCTTGCCATACACACCAGTCTAGTTTTATCTACTATGGCTATTAACATATTAATCATAGAGAATATGGAAAAATAGTACTGATGAGCCTATTTAAGAGAAGAAATAGAGATGCAGACATAGAGAATGGACTTGTGGATGCAGTGGGTGAAGGAAAGGCTAGGGCAAATTGAGAAAGTAGCATTGACATACATATACTATATCATGTGTACAATAAATAGCTAGCAGGAAGCTACTGTATAACAAATACAGGGAACCCAGCCTGGTGCTCTGTGATGACCTAGAGGGGTGGAAGGTGTGAATTTGAGGGAGCCTCAAAAGGGAGGGGATATATACATATATAGTAAATATATATAATTATAACTGATTGGTGATGATATAGTGTAGAGACAACCACAATATGGTAAAGAAATTATCCTTCAATTAAAATACCAAGTTAATCATGTTAATTTTAAATTGCCTGTTTGATAATCCCCAAATCTGCATTATATCTGAGCCTGGTTCTGATGCTTTGTATCCTTAAACAACACTTTTTCTTGCCTTTTATAATTTTATAAAATTTTTTCTTACGTTTTATAATTTTGTGTTGAAAGTTGGATGATGGTAATAAGAACTGAGGTAAACCGACTTTTAGTAGCAGATGGGCTGTGCATAATGTTTGCTGTAACTGTAGGTGCCCGTCTTCAAATTCCTCTAGCCTCTATTTTTGTCTCTTCTCTTAACTTTCAGTTCAGTTCAGTTCAGTCGCTCAGTCGTGTCTGATTCTTTGCAACCCCATGAATTGCAGCACGCCAGACCTCCTTGTCCATCACCAACTCCCAAAGTTCACTGAAACTCATGTCCCTTGAGTCGGGGATGCCATCCAGACAACTCATCCTCTTGTCATCTCCTTCTCCTCCTGCCCCCAATCCCTCCCAGCATCAGAGTCTTTTCCAATGAGTCAACTCTTCGCATCATGTGGCCAAAGTACTGGAGTTTCCAAAGAACACCCAGGACTGATCTCCTTTAGAATGTACTGGTTGGATCTCCTTGCACTCCAAGGGACTCTCAAGAGTCTTCTCCAGCACCACAGTTCAAAAGCATCAATTCTTTGGCACTCAGCTTTCTTTATAGTCCAACTCTCACATCCATACATGACCACAGGAAAAACCATAGCCTTGACTAGACAGACCTTTGTTGGTAAAGTAATGTCTCTGCTTTTGAATATGCTATCTAGGTTGGTTATAACTTTTCTTCCAAGGAGTAAGTGTCTTTTAATTTCATGGATGCAGTCACCATCTGCAGTGATTTTCAAGCCCCCAAAATAAAGTCGGACACTGTTTCCACTGTTTCCCCATCTATTTGCCTTGAAGTGATGGGACCAGATGCCATGATCTTTGTTTTCTGAATGTTGAGCTTTATGCCAACTTTTTCACTCTCTTCTTTCACTTTCATCAAGAGGCTTTTTAGCTCCTCTTCACTTTCTGCCATAAGGGTGGTGTCATCTGCATATCTGACGTTATTGATATTTCTCCCGGCAATCTTGATTCCAGCTTGTGTTTCTTCCAGTCCAGCATTTCTCATGATGTACTCTGCATAGAAGCTAAATAAGCAGGGTGACAATATACAGCCTTGATGTACTCCTTTTTCTATTTGGAACCAGTCTGTTGTTCCATGTCCAGTTCTAACTGTTGCTTCCTGACCTGCATCCAGGTTTCCCAAGAGGCAGGTCAGGTGGTCTGGTATTCCCATCTCTTTCAGAATTTTCCACAGTTTATTGTGATCCACACAGTCAAAGGCTTTGGCATAGTCAATAAAGCAGAAATAGATGTGTTTCTGGAACTCTCTTGCTTTTTCCATGATCCAGCAGATTTGGCAGTTTGGGCTTCCCTAATTATATCTTGCAGAGACAATCTGCATTTGCAACTCTTTCAGCTGCACTTCACTGTTACTGTACTGGAGGCTTGTTAGCATGTGGAGGAGAGGAAGTGTTTTATAATCTTACAGTTAAATCCCAGTCTTTTGTGGGCCTGTGCCTCTCGATTCTGCCCTTCACAAGTGTTTCTTTAGTGTCTTTCTTCTCCTTACAGGAGAATGGAAGGTTAGAGTGGGCTGGATATAAGGAATGCCTTTCCCTTAGCCGGGATACTGTCCTGGGAAAGTCTTTTCCACTGGAGAGTAGCCCTTTGTTATGGAGAAGACTGGGGAGTGTATTTCTTGAGTGTACACTTCCCCTCCCACTGCCAGAGCCCTGAGATCTTTCTGCTATCTTCACTATGAGTTCCTGGAGGTAAAGTTCACTGCAGGTCACTTAGAGGTTTCTTATTCTCATACTATTCTACCCTCAGTCTCCAGCAGTTTGTCAAAATTCCCACTTAAGTGTTCTTACCTGTTTACGTCTCTAGCAGTTTCTGCTCTATGTAGAGAGATAGGCTGTGACTCTCCGATTTGTCTTTTCTCCATAATTTGGGGTGGTCATCTGCCTTGTGACCTCAGTTCTATGATGGTTCTAAGTCATTGATTCTCAGTTTGTTCAGCTCTTTACTTGTTGTAAGTACAGGGCTTCCAAGCTCTTTGCATGTCAGAACTGAAAGTGTAGCCTAGGGATTTTAACCAGGTAACTAAAGATCAGTGAAGACAGCTTTCATTGTCTTCTTTTCAGCTGAACTTCAGATCTGGGAATAAAGTTGCTCTTGAAAACTTAGTTGCTCCATGAATATTTGCTCTTTCTCTCCCAAGTATAGAAAATTTGCATGACTCTCTGAACTTGAAATCTTAGCCCCCAGATTCTTAATGTGGAGTGCAGATTAGAATTCAGACTTCCTGAATTAAAGATCTGGTGAGGTCTGAACAACTGTGTCTTAACCTCTGGAGAAAAGTCATCTCTGTTACCACCACCACCATAAAGAGGCGGTGCACTACACTACTAGGTGCTTTTGTAAATTAGAGTTACCAGTTTCTAAGCCCTGTAGTCAGAGAAGGCGATGGCACCCCTCTCCAGTACTCTTGCCTGGCAAATCCCATGGACAGAGGAGCCTGGTGGGCTGCAGTCCACGGGGTCACTAAGAGTGGGACACGACTGAGTGACTTCACTTTCACTTTTCACTTTCATGCACTGGAGAAGGAAATGGCGACCCCCTCCAGTGTTCTTGCCTGGAGAATCCCAGGGACGGGGGAGCCTGGTGGGCTGCCGTCTATGGGGTCGCACAGAGTCAGACACGACTGAAGCGACTTAGCAGCAGCAGCAGCAAGCCCTGTAGTGAGTGATAGTCGCTCAGTCATGTCCAACTCTTTGCAACTCCATGGACTGTAGCCTGCCAGGCTCCTCTGTCCATGGAATTCTCCAGGCAAGAATATTGGAGTGGGTTGCTGTTTCCTTCTCCAGGGCATCTTCCCGACTCAGGGACTGAACACAGGTCTCCTGCATTACAGGCAGATTCTTTACTATGTGAGCCACCAGGGAAGCCTACTATTAAAGAGACATTTCTAAGTATAAAGACAGGTCATCTTAAAAAGTATCAGCAGATACATCCTTGACTTTATCTTATAATCTGTAGACAATATGTTAGAATATGTAATGAATCCATACACCTTTTCCAAAGGAATACCAGAGACAGAAGTAGCAATAAAGTTATACATGACAACCATCAATCAGATGAAATAATTTAGATGAAGCTGGTTTCTCTAGAAGAGAGGGGGACTGGGCAAGTGGTCATGAAGGAACTACAATGTGCTTTTAACTTTGTATGAAAAATAATGTTCAGTTCCATGCTGGTGAACATAGTTCTGCTTTTGCCACATAAATCCTCTACTTCAAATTACTGTCTGAATGCTTTACTAAAACTCTGCTCCTGGCCTTTGTTTTGGAAACTGTTACTTTCATTGCCACCTGCTGATCACTGTCCTCTGAAGCTTCTACTTCTTTCCCACTGTCCCCTGACACCTTGGTTGCCCTTGTGTTGTCCCCTGAAACTTTGACTGCCTTCCTGCTGTCCCCAGAAGTTGTGATATCCTTCCCGTGGTCCTTCTAGCTCTGGTGGTTCTGTGGCCAGAGAAAGCTGCCAGTGCCATGAATCATGCCATTTTCCCTGTATTTCTGTTACTGATGCAGTAGGGATATCAAAGCAAACACCCTGCTTTCCTTTGAGAAAGACCTTTCACTTCACTTTGTAATCAATATCCTCACCCAGTTACTCTTTAAGTTTTTTCCAAGCATAACTAATGTTTGGCATTTCAAACACTACAAAAAGCCCTGTAAGCACTTTCTCAAAGGAGGCTGCATAGTAGAGTAGGGACTCTTTCCTGCAGGCTCTACTCTGGGACATGGCCAGACTTCAGAGCTATGCAGTCCAAAGCGTAAGTAGAGACTTTACCACTATTTGTGTCACTTTGGAAAAGGTACTTAATGTTTCTATAACTCAGTTATCCTTCCAAGGGGATTGGTAATTACTTTACAGGATTCTTGTATATATATACTAACTGAGGAGCTATCTGATATTCTGAAATATCTGCAAGTATCAAGTCTTTCTAGTTCCTTTTAAAATTGTGATCTAGTCATATTATGGGGTGGGCTGGGAAAAGCAGTCAGAGTAGATGAGATCTCCTTGGTGGTTTTTAGAGGTCATAATTGCTAAGACATTGCCATTGCGCTCTTTCTCACTGTAATGTTGGTGCTTTGTATATTTTGTGTCGCTTAACATAATCCTTTACTATATTAAAAGAACATCACTTTTACATAAATATGTCTCCTTCCTCCTTATAGTGATGTACCACAAGGAAGCTGATCCCAATTCCAGAGGTGAGTCTGCTTGCTCTAGGGATAATGCATCCCCTTGGTACTCTGGAATGGGTGGTGATGTAACTCTGCTCAATGAGAAGTGAAGAGAAGATTGCAGAAGAATTTCTGAGGAATGTGTCCTCACTCATAAGAAAAGGCCATCAGTAAAGATGTCTTCTTTTCTTCAAAAGTTGCTTGACTACTTGCACACACCAAGTTTCCAGCCTTAGGATGGAAGCTGATATTGTGAGTGGCAGATGAAAGAGATGGGAAAACATCTGAGTCCTTAGCTGAATCAAACAATCATCAAGACTGCCGTACCTCAGTACTTCCAACCAGTGAATAATAAATGTCCTTATTAAGTTAGTTTTAGCTAAATTCCTGTTCCATAGAACAACTCTAAATGTACTGTATGCTCAAGCACAAAATAATGCTTCAATGAGTAACAGTCTGTGACCTTTGTTTGTTGGTAAGCCTCTTACACACTGTTGGTGGGAATGCAAACTAGTATAGCCACTATGGAGAACAGTGTGGAGATTCCTTAAAAAACTGGAAATAGAAGCCATAAGACCCAGCAATCCCACTGCTGGGCATACACACTGAGGAAATCAGAATTGAAAGAGACACATGTACCCCAATATTCATCACAGCACTGTTTACAATAGCCAGGACACAGAAGCAACCTAGATGTCCATTGGCAGATGAATGGATAAGAAAGTGTGGTACATATACACAATGGAATATTACTCAGCTATTAAAAAGGATGCATTTGAATCAGTTCTAATGAGGTGGATGAAACTGGAGCCCATTATACAGAGTGAAGTCAGAAAGAAAAACACCAATACAGTATATTAACGCATATATATGGAATTTAGAAAGATAGTAATGATGGCCCTATATGCAAGATAGCAAAAGAGAAACAGATGTAAAGAACAGACTTTTGGACTCTGTGGGAGAAGGCAAGGGTGGGATGATTTGAGAGAATAGCATTGAAACATGTATATCATCATATGTGAAATAGATCGCCAGTTCAGATTTGAGGCATGAGACAGGGTACTCAGAGCTGGTGCACTGGGATGACCCTGAGGGATGGGATGGGGAGGGAGGTAGGAGGGGGGTTCAGGATGGGGAACACATGTACACCCATGGCTGATTCATGTCAATGTATGGCAAAAACCACTACAATATTGTAAAGTAATTAGCCTCCAATTAAAATAAATTTGAAAAAGAGTCCAAGTTTCTTCCTCTATGCTATCTATCCATCAACACTATTTCTGTCTTATTCATAAAAAAGGCTCCAGTGCATGATACGAAGAAACAAATGCTAAAATAGGGGTGAATAAAATACTATGTAAGTACAGAGGATGGAGGAATTACTTCCTACCAAGGGGCAAAGAGTAAGGGTGAGAGTTTCAGAAAGACTTTAAACAGGTCCTAGCATTTGAGCTGAGCCTAAAAGGATGGCTATGTTTCCTATAGGCAGAGAAAGAGCATGAGGATATTGAAGACTGAGAGAACAGCCTGGGGAAATGCACAAAAGTACTAATGTACAGAGAATAGTTGGGTTGGAAATGGCAGACAGTCCAATGCAGCCTGAGTACAGGCAAAGTGGAGCAGGGCTTAGAGTGGGTGAGGCATGAGTGAGTGCCTCCTTAAATTATGTCTTTATCTCATTCTAGTTCTGGCCCAGACTTGGAAGAATGTGTTAGAAATGGAGATGGAAAGGTAGAACTGTATGGGAGAATTGCACAGGGCCCTGAAACCCTCCATTGGGAGCCTGGTAGAATTTTCTAGATGAGATCCCACTGAAGGTTGTGTTTTTGAAACGGGGTAGAGCAGAGGATCAGTTGTGATAGAATGTCATCTGTCCTATATCTTTCATGAATGATAGGACAGACAACAATTCCACTCTAATTTTATCCCCAGGCAGCAACACTGTAAGTCAAGTGACATCTGAACGGCTCCTGATATTTATACATGAGATAACCCATAATATTTATCCAGAAAGGAGGGAGAAACAAAAGGGCTACATGTGTGTTGAGGTACTTACTTCAACTACATTCCCAGTAAAAACTACTGAGGGATGATCTAGCCCTTATAAGTGCTACCCAAGGAGTGATCAGAACAGAGGCAATCATCTTTATGCATAGACACACACACCTCACACTTCCCTGTCCTTTGGCTGAGATTGAGAATATCCACAGGTGTGAGTTAGTTAAGCATCTGCACTGGGATGCATGTGGGACTTAGAGGTATCTCACTGGACTGCCCTGTGAAGCTTCCCAACTACAAATACACCGTATGCACCGTGTGAAGTTCCCCTAATAAAAAATAAAGGCTGAGGGAGCTCTGATAAGAAAAAAATATAGAAAAAGAACTTTAAAAATCATCTAAATTGTAGACGTATGCCACAAAAACATAGGCTGCTTATTAACATAGGCTGCTTTTTGCACAGAATTTAACTTGTTTATGCATGATGCATAGGATCAAACATCAGTTTATAGATATGAATCGAGAGGTAGCTGCTAAAAATAGGAGTGTGTGACACTTTTTTTTCCTTACATCATCAGTTCTTTGACACCAACTACCCTGAGTTAGAGGCAGACTCCAAAGGTTTAAGAGTGCAGTCCCCAATAATACTGTCCCCATTTGAGATCAGATGCCAGTTACAAGTCCTGGAGTACCACCCACACTTTTGACTGACCAGTAATAAATTCAAGGGTTCCCATGACACTCTTAAAGAGGTCTTAATAATCCAGATAACCACAATGGTGTGGTCACTCACCTAG
>NW_024080569.1:0-7335 GCF_014754425.2 Oryx dammah | reverse complement strand
ACATTTCATGCAAGGATGGACACAATAAAGGACAGAAACAGTAAGGATCTAAGAAGCAGAAGAAATTAAAAAGAGGTGGCAAGAATACACAGAAAAACTATACAAAAAGGTCTTAATAATCCAGATAACCACAATGGTGTGGTCACTCACCTAGAGCCAGACATCCTGGAGTGTGAAGTCAAGTGGACTTTAGGAAGCATTACTATGAACAAAGCTAGTGAAGGTGATGGAATTCCAGCTGAGCTATTTCAAATCTTAAAAGAGGATGCTGTTAAAATGCTGCACTCAATTTGCCAGCAAATTTGGAGAACTCAGCCATGGACACAGGACTGGGAACGGTCAGTTTTCATTCCAATCCCAAAGAAGGGCAACATCAAGGAATGTTCAAACTACCATACAATTGCACTCATTTCACATGCTAGCAAGGTAATGTTCAAAATCCTTCAAAGTGAAAGTGCTAGTCACTCAGTTGTGTTCAATTCTTTGTGACCCCATAGACTGTAGTCCACCAGGCTCCTCTGTCCATAGAATTCTCCAGGCAAGAACACTGGAGTGGGTTGCCATTTCCTTCTCCATGGGATCTTCCCGATCCAGGGATTGCAGGCAGATGCTTTACTTACTGAGCCACCAGGGAAGACCTAAAATCCTTCAAGCTAGACTTCAAAGGTACATGAAACGAGAATGGCCAGAGATACAACGTGGATTTAGAAAAGGCAGAGAAACCAGAGATCAAATTGCCAACATCTGACAGAAAAAGCAAGGGAAGTCCAGAAAAACATCTACTTCTGCTTCATTGATATATGCTAAAGTCTTTGTGTGGATCACAAAAAACTGTGGAAAATTCTTAAAGAGATGGGAATACCAGACCATTTTACCTGCCTCCTGAGAAACCTGTATGCAGGACAAGAAGCAACAGTTAGACCCGGACGTGGCCATGAATTGGTCGAAAATTGGGAAAGGAGTACACCAAGGCTGTATATTGTCACTCTGCTTATTTAATGTCTATGCAGAGTACATAATGCGAAATGCTAAGCTGGAGGAATCACAAGCTAGAATCAAGATTTCCAGGAGAAATATCAATAACCTCAGTTATGCACATGATACCACTCTAATGGCAGAAAGTGAAGAACTAAACAGCCTCCAGATAAGGGTGAAAGAGAAGAGTGAAAATGCTAGATTAAAATTCAAAATTCAAAAAATAAGGTCGTGACATCTGGTCCCATTAATCACTTCACGGCAAATAGATGGGGAAAAAGTGGAAGCAGTGACAGATTTTATTTTCCTGGGCTGCAAAATCACTGTGGATTTTGACTGCAGCCATGAAATTAAAAGACATTTGCTTCTTCAAAAAAAGCTATGACAAACCCAGACAGCATATTAAAGAGCAGACTTTGCCAACAAAGGCTCACATAGTCAAAGCTATGGTTTTTCCAGTAGTCACTATGGATGTGAGTTGGACCATAAAGAAGGCTGACTGCCAATGCTTTCAAATTGTGGTGCTGGAGAAGACTCTTGAGAGTCTCTTGGACAGCAATGAGATCAAACCAGTCAATCCTAAAGGAAATCAACCCTGAATATTCATTGGAAGGACTGATGCTGAAGCCGAAGCTCCAATACCTTGGCCACCTGATGTGAAGAGCCGAGTCATTAGAAAAGACCCTGATGCTAGGAAAGATTGAGGGCAGGAGGAGAAGGGGGTGACAGAAGATGAGATGGTTGGATGGCATCACTGACTCAATGGACATTAATCTGAGCAAACTCCAGGAAATAGTGAAGCACAGGGAAGCCTGGAGTGTTGCAGTCCATGGGGCTACCAAGAGTCAGATACAAATGAGTGCCTGAACAATAATGGCCCCTTCAGGTTTGATAATTTACTAGAACAACTTAAAGAACTCACTAAACGTGCTATATGTAGACTTATAGTTTTACTAGAAAGGATAGACATAGAACAAGTTATGGATGCGTTTCAGACATACAGACAAATTCCATGCCCTCTTTGCACGGATTCCGGGCAATATTATCCTCCCTGGAAGTCAGTGTGGTTACCAACCAGGAAGTGTTTTCACTGGGGTTTCATTACATAGGCATGATTGAGTAAATTACTGGTCACATGACTGAACCCCAAATCTAGCCTCCTCCACACTCAGGAGTTCCTGCTGGCCTAAAGTTCCAACTCTAAATATGTGGTTGTCCCTTTATAGTGACCAGCCCACATTCTCACATCCTGAAGCTAAGTAGGACCAACCACAGTCCATTCATAAGCATAGATCTTCCCAAGGTTCAAGAAATTCCTGGCTCTGTGCAAGGATCCAGAGACAAAGGTCAGATGTACTCTCTCTTATGTCACTTAATGGCTTCCCTGATAGCTCAGTTGGTAAAGAATCCACAGCAATGCAGGAGTTCAGTTCAGTTCAGTTCAGTTCAGTCGCTCAGTCGTGTCCGACTCTTTGTGACCCCGTGAATCGCAGCACACCAGGCCTCCCTGTCCATCACCATCTCCCAGAGTTCACTCAAACTCACGTCCATTGAGTCTGTGATGCCATCCAGCCATCTCATCCTCTGTCGTCCCCTTCTCCTCCTGCCCCCAATCCCTCCCAGCATTAGAGTCTTTTCCAATGAGTCAACTCTTTGCATGAGGTGGCCAAAGTACTGGAGTTTCAGCTTTAGCATCATTCCTTCCAAAGAAATCCCAGGGCTGGTCTCCTTCAGAATGGACTGGTTGGATCTCCTTGCAGTCCGTGGGTCTCTAAAGAGTCTTCGCCAACACCACAGTTCAAACGCATCAATTCTTTGGCACTCAGCCTTCTTCACAGTCCAACTCTCACATCCATACATGACCACAGGAAAAACCATAGCCTTCACTAGACAGACCTTAGTTGGCAAAATAATGTCTCTGCTTTTGAATATACTATCTAGGTTGCTCATAACTTTTCTTCCAAGGAGTAAGCGTCTTTTAATTTCATGGCTGCAGTCACCATCTGCAGTGATTTTGGAGCCCAAAAAAATAAAGTCTGACACTGTTTCCACTGTTTCCCCATCTATTTCCCATGAAGTGATGGGACCAGATGCCATGATCTTAGTTTTCTGAATGTTGACCTTTAAGCCAACTTTTTCACTCTCCTCTTTCACTTTCATCAAGAGGCTTTTTAAGTTCTTCTTCACTTTCTGCCATAAGGGTGGTGTCATCTGCATATCTGAGGTTATTGATATTTCTCCCGGCAATCTTGATTCCAGCTTATGTTTCTTCCAGTCCAGCATTTCTCATGATGTACCCTGCATAGAAGTTAAATAATCAGGGTGACAATATACAGCCTTGACGTACTCCTTTTCCTATTTGGAACCAGTCTGTTGTTCCATGTTCAGTTCTAACTGTTGCTTCCTGACCTACATACAGATTTGTCAAGAGGCAGGTTAGGTGGTCTGGTATTCCCATCTCTTTCAGAATTTTCTACAGTTTATTGTGATCCACACAGTCAAAGGCTTTGGCATAGTCAATAAAGCAGAAATAGATGTTTTTCTGGAACTCTCTTGCTTTTTCCATGATCCAGCAGATGTTTGCAATTTGATCTCTGGTTCTCTCTGCAATGCAGGAGACCCCGGTTCAATTCCTGGGTCAGGAAGTTCCCCTGGAGAAGGGATAGGCTACCCACTTCAGCATTCTTGGGCTTCCCTTATGGCTCAGCTGGTAAAGAATCTGCCCTCCCAATGCAGGAGACCTGGGTTCGATCCCTGGGTTGGGGAGATCCCCTGGAGAAGGGAAAGGCTACCCACTCCAGTATTCTGACCTGGAGAATTTCATGGACTATATAGTCCACAGGGTTGCAAAGAGTCGGACACAACTGAGCGACTTTCACATACCACTTAATGTTTGAGGTATTTTGTCAAACTCTAAAACAACATAGACAAGACAACAAAGTTTGCGGGGAAAGGCCACAACTTAAATGTTGGTCCCAATGCATATATTACCAGAATTCTGGAGAATGGAGGGAAGAGGATAACAACAAAAGAGGCAGGGGGTAAGAGAGGAGGAGGCAGCCCTAAGACCTCAATCTCTGTAATTTTACCCACATGCCCACTGCTCTATTCCAGGTTTTAAATATAAACAGGAGGGCCTGAAGTAGAATTATTGCATAGTTTCAACTCTATACTGAGTATAAAAATAAGGACATGAGTGGGCTTAGGAGAATTCGTTATTTCCTAGTGGCACTTTCTTAAGCTGCCCTGGTATCTGGTGGACATGGGGGTTGGAGGGAGTGGGTAGGTGGAGTAGGGATACTTAGTTAGAAAGAGGATAAGGATATACTAAGGACCTGAGAGGGTGACAGGCAGGAAGGCCAGGGGTCTCCAAATGGAGGAAATAGGCTGCAAGTGTCAGACATTTTTCTCTCTCTTAAGCAGTAGGAGGAAACAAGTGATATTTTTTTCCTCCTCTATACAAATTTAAAAGGAGGTTTCTCTTAAAATACTGTGCTGCCATAATGACACCTGGTTTCACCAGAAGTTAACTATTCTCAAACCTAGAGTTAACCAATGCATGTTTCTTATGGAAATGTTTGTCTTAAGCTATGTTACTGTACTATGCATTTACCCCAGACTCTGTCTTCAAGTTGGTTCGCCTAATGGCTCAGAACCTACTTGACAAACTAGTATGTTATACTCAGACATTGTTCCCCTAATCTATGTAAACAAAACTATTTGTATGGTGATCTGCCCTTCTGCAAGATTCAGGTCAATCGTTTTATGGCCCAGGATGAATCATCTGGTGCCAAGATTATCCCAAAATGCATCTTATGGATGAGGGGCCTGGTGCCATCCTGAGTTTTAAGACATTCCTTTCTTTCATTAACAGACTGCTAGAAAAGTTATGACAAACCTAGATAGCATATTGAAAAGCAGACATTACTTTGCCAACAAAGGTCCGTCTAGTCAAGGCTATGGTTTTTCCAGTGGTCATGTATGATGTGAGAGTTGGACTGTGAAGAAGGCTGAGCGCTGAAGAATTGATGCTTTTGAACTGTGGTGTTGGAGAAGACTCTTGAGAGTCCCTTGGACTGCAAGGAGATCCAACCAGTCCATTCTGAAGGAGATCAACCCTGGGATTTCTTTGGAAGGAATGATGCTGAAGCTGAAACTCCAGTATTTTGGCCACCTCATGCGAAGAGTTGACTCATTGGAAAAAGACTCTGATGCTGGGAGGGATTGGGGGCAGAAGGAGAAGGGGACGACAGAGGATGAGATGGCTGGATGGCATCACTGACTCAATGGATGTGAGTCTGAGTGAACTCCGGGGAGATGGTGATGGACAGGGAGGCCTGGCGTGCTGCGATTCATGGGGTCGCGAAGACTTGGACACAACTGAGCAACTGAATTGACTGACTGAGTAGCAATATACTGAGAAGGCAATGGCACCCCACTCCAGTACTGTTGCCTGGAAAATCTCATGGGCGGAGGAGCCTGGTAGGCTGCAGTCCATGGGGTCATGAAGACTCAGACACGACTGAGCGACTTCACTTTTATTTTTCACTTTTCGTGCATTGGAGAAGGAAATGGCAACCCACTCCAGTGTTCTTGCCTGGAGAATCCCAGGGACGGGGGAGCCTGGTGGGCTGCCGTCTACGGAGTCACACAGAGTCGGACACGACTGAAGCGACTTAGCAGCAACAGCAGCAGCGGTAACTATATAACATCCAGCTGAAGACTAGCAGGGGGGTACTCTTTCTGCCCCCTTCTCATGCCTATGTCAGAAGCTTTCTCTATCTCCTTTATACCTTAATGAAACTTTATTACACAAAAGCTCTGAGCCTCATCTCTGGCCCCAGATTGAATTCTTCTCCTCCAGAGCCCAAGAATCCTGGTGTCTTTTCATTCAGGAATAACCTTGAGACTTACACCTAGTGTAAGACCAAGGACCTTACACCTAGTGCAAGGATACACCAAGGATCTTACACCTAGTGTAAGACCAAAGAAACATGCCTGAAGAAGTAGGCAGAAAGCAAAAGGCAAAGAGAGCAAAGTGTCAGCAGAGCAGACACACATGAGGCCATCCATAAAGCAGTTTTCATAGGTGGTTGCCAGAAAAACCCTATTCAGAGGCCCAGCACGGCAGCAGGAGGGAGCCTCCAAGGAGCAGCAGCTTTTGAGTTCCTAGATGGGAGGGAACTGCTACTTGGGGCACAGATTCAGGAATCATCTTGGGAATTGAGAAGCTTGGCAGTATCCCAAAGAGAACTCCTATGTGAAGGGCCCCCAACAAACAGATTCCCTCCTCCTGAGTCTGTGATCTCCCCTTCCTCAGAGCTGCCCAGATTGGGGTTAATTCGTCTCTTACATCTCCAGGCAGCTGGAGCCTTGGATATCCCACCTCCTGCCCCAATTTTGAGCTGGTTTCACCAGCTAGAAAATACAGACAAACAGTAGAGAATGCCAACGAGGTGGGAGGAAGGGAGTGTAGCTCACAGTTCTTATCTTCACACTTGCATTTCCTGATGCAAGACCACAGGTGTTCATGAACTGTCACTTCACCGTGTCCCCTTTCTAGGCACCCCTGAAGCCAACTGCTTCCTCGTGTCCACCTCCCCTACCCAAACAGAGAAAACAGTCACGCCACGCTGGGTGGGGTGAGGGGCATTCAGAAAGCAGGAGGGAGCAGGAGCGAGCACGAAGGTCCCAGGCGCTTCCTCCACGAGGATCTAGTCTCTCTCTACCACCACCTCCCATGGATGCTATTTCCCAGCCGGCCTCGAACCCACCTCCTCCAACAGCGGCAGCGGCTGCTTCTCTCCACATAGGCCTCCCTCAGGATGACTTCCGGCCTCTTGAGCTCCTGGACAAAAATCAGGCCCTGGCTGACGCTTGCGATTGGCTGAGGGATTGTGTCCTCTGCCAACAATTACCGTAATCCTGGGCACCTGAGGAATTCGTTTTCAGGCTGCTGCTGCTGCTGCTGCTAAGTCGCTTCAGTCGTGTCCGACTCTGTGCAATCCCATAGACGGCAGCCCACCAGGCTCCCCCCTCCCTGGGACTCTCCAGGCAAGAACACTGGAGTGGGTTGCCATTTCCTTCTCCAATGCAGGAAAGTGAAGTCGCTCAGTCGTGTCTGACTCTTAGCGACCCCATGGACTGCAGCCTACCAGGCTCCTCTGTCCATAGGATTTTCCAGGCAAGAGTCCTGGAGTGGGGTGCCATTGCCTTCTCCGGTTTTCAGGCTAGTGCAGCATGAAGAGACACCCACCCACCCACCCTTACATCCTACCACTCCTCTTACAGCCGTCTGTCAAGCGTCAGGTGCAAGCCTTTCCTGACCCTTTTCAGTGCTTACACACCTCTACGCCAGTC
>NW_024080568.1:1082605-1088443 GCF_014754425.2 Oryx dammah | reverse complement strand
ACCCTAACCCTGACCCTAACCCTGACCCTAAACCCTGACCCTAAACCCTGACCCTAACCCTGACCCTAACCCTGACCCTAACCCTGACCCTAAACCCTGACCCTAAACCCTGACCCTAACCCTGACCCTAACCCTGACCCTAAACCCTGACCCTAAGCCTGACCCTGACCCTGACCCTAATCCCTGACCCTGACCCTGACCCTAATCCCTGACCCTGACCCTGACCCTAATCCCTGACCCTGACCCTGACCCTAATCCCTGACCCTGACCCTGACCCTAATCCCTGACCCTAATCCCTAACCCTGACCCTAACCCTAACCCTGACCCTGACCCTGACCCTAATCCCTGACCCTGACCCTGACCCTAATCCCTGACCCTAATCCCTGACCCTGACCCTGACCCTGACCCTAACCCTTGAAGAACTATTGACTTTTGTTTGCTCCACAGCCAAATTCTGTGTTCCGTGCATGTATTGCAATGCGAGTCCATTGCATGGCAACTAGAGTATACCCTCTGCTCACTACAAGCAGACAAACTAGCAATGAGACACACCATAATCAATAATAGTTTGATGTTAAAAATCGGGACATTTCTCTGAAGAAATGACTGAAACTAGAGTTGAGACTGTGAATATACGAGCCAGGGAAATCTTAAAATATTATAAAGTAAAGAAAGTAAAGACAGCTATCAAGCTGTCCAACTGATAAAAATGAATTTTTACACGGTTTTATCTCTATACGCTAGCAAATAACAATCTGATAAGGAATTTTTTTAAAAATTCCCTTTCAATAATGTAGATATTAATAAAATACTTTGCCATGGGTATAATGAGGATGACAAGACTGGCACACTTGAAATTATACACGATTGCTGAAGAATACTCTAAATACATGTTTAGATACTCCATAGCGATGGAAAGAGTTAAGTTGGCAATACCATGGAATGCATCTTCAATCTGAAATCAAGATTCAATATGAATTACAAAAGGCTGAAAAAGGTTGTTGCTAAACCAGAAAAGATGCCAGGATTCTTGGCCTCCAGAGGATAAGAATTCAATCCAGGGCCAATTACGAAGCTTGATCGCTCACAGGTTGTGTGTTATAAAGTTTTATTACAGTGTAAAGGAGATAGAGGAAGCTGCTGACATAGACATCAAAAGGGGAAAGAAAGCACCCCCTGCTAATCTTTAGCCAGATGTTATACACCCACTAGGGGTCTGCTAATTAAAGAAACACAATATCTATGAGAATGGCACCAGGCCCCTCACCCACAACATGCATTAAGATAATATTCGCAGAAGGTGAGTCATCCCAGGCCATAAAATGATTGACATGAATCTTGAAAAAAGGCAGATTTCCAAGCAAATATGTAGTTTCATTAATATAGATTAGGAGAACAAGGTATGAATAAAACATATCTGTTTGTCAAGTCGGTTCTGAGCCTTCAGGGGAAACTGACTTGAAGACAGATTCTTGTGTAAATACATTGTACATTAACATAGCTTAAGACAAACATTTCCATAAGAAAAGGGCAGTGCTTAGTTCAAGGTTTAAGAAAAGTTAAATTCAGGTGGAGCCAGTTGTCATGGCAACACAAAATTTTCAGTTAAACCTCCTTTTAAATTTGTATGGAGATGGAGAAAAAATGCAACACTAGTTTCTTTCCTCCTGCCTCTTAAAGAGAGAGAGAGGAAAAAAAAGTCTGACACTTGCAGCCTATTTTCTCTGTCTGGAGACCCCTGGCCTTCCTGCCTGTTACCCTCTCCAGGCCTGTAGGAAGCAATACACAAGCTGACCCTAACATACACGCGGAATGACAAAGGACTCCACATGGAATGACAAGGGATTCCAAGGAGCCGAAACAATCACATGAGTCTGCAGTTCAAACGTCCTCTGGTATGCTGTGCTAAGTCGCTTCAGTCACGTCTGACTGTCAGAGCCTGTCAGTCCATGCGAATTTTCCAGGCAAGAATACTAGACTGGGTTGCCATGCCCTCCTCCAGGGGATCTTCCTAATCCAGGGATTGAATTCCTGCATTGGCAGGGAGGTTCTTTACCACTAGCACCACATGGGGCAAAAGTGCCTAAATGGAGATCAGCGAAACCCAGTTAGGAGAAGGGACTCAGAGACAAGGAAGTGAGGGATTCTTAGCCACATTCAAAGAAGCCCAGCAGGTAGTCCTGCAGGTGGAAGAGGAGGAGGAAATAGGCTGGAGCTGTGCAGAAGATGAAAGAGGGAACTAAAGCAGGGGCCCCCAACCTCTAGGATCTAATGCCTGATGATCTGAGGTGGAGCTGATGAAATAATAGAAATACGTGTTCGGTCACTCAGCCATGTCCAACCCTTTGTGATCCTATGGATTGTAGCCCACAAGACTCCTCAGTCCATTGAATACTTCAGGCAAGAATACTGGAGTGGGCTGTCATTTCCTTCTCCAGGAGATCTTCCCGACCCAGGGATTGAACCTGGGTCTCCTGCACTGCAGGTAGACTATTTACCAACTGAGCCACCAGGGAACAGAAATAGAAAGAGTGCACGATAAATGGACTGAACCTGAAACATCCCAAAGCCTTCCCCCACCCCTGTCTGTCAAAAAAACTTTCTTCCAAAAAAACCTCCTGAGGTCAAGGAAGGAACTTCAAGTGTACTCAGCTGTCCCAGGTTGCTGGCCTAAGGAGATGCTGAAGCAGGGGTGTTCCAAGAGGTAGACCCTCCCTTGCATGGGGTCCTCAACAGACCTCCGATAGCCTTGGTGATGATTGGAGAGATTTGTTTCATTTTTTTTAATATATATCCTGTGGGATAAACTTAAAACTTAGCAATTCTGTTACAGCCTTCCTAAGGAAAAATTTTCTTTCTTTACTGACCTGACCTGTGAAGTACCAACTATGATGATCACTGTTCTAATATATCTCATACTGTTGCTGACACTATGGATATAATTGCATGAAATTGAACTTGTTCAATAAAAATGAAGCATCTGCCCCATGCCCAGCACTTTCCAAGCACTTTTCCATTGGGGAGTACAATGAAAATACTCCATAAGAGGCACAGCTGGTAAGCAAATTCTTTAAAAAAGGCTTTTACATTTCCACCACCAGTTTATTCTCAATGTCAACACTTGCCAATTAATGGCCATGCTGGGTAGGAAGCTCATTAAAAACCCAGGAGCCAGGGTTCCTGGAAGGATATCCCATTCTCCCTTGGATAGTCCTCCACCCTCTCTGGGTCTCAGTTTCCACATCTGTAAAATCATCAACAACTGACTATAATTCATTCCTGGAACCCAAGCCTATTGAGAGGGATGGGAAATATTACTCCAAGGCCTGGATGACAGACCAAATTGAAAGAAAAATATGTCATTGCTGCTTTTCAGTCAAATAAAGAAGTACAATGAAGGAAGGAGTCCCTGGCCCTAAGGGTTTTGCCTAGGGGTGTAATTGGGAAGTTCTTACACATCAGGAGATGAATCCGAGCTGGATTTCCACAAACAAGAACATCCAAGCAAAGGACAAGCCTGCAGAGCTCTCTGCCCATCAGCCACAGGAAAAGACTGCCTCCCTACAGCCAGCAGCATTTACAAGTGACCTCCTAAGGCCTTCGCCAAACTACAGGGGCACCTCTGGACTTTCCATTTCCCTCACTTTTCTAACTCTTTTCTTTAAAAAAATGCACATTTCTTCATAGAATGCCACAGTGGAAGGGAAATAGGCCTTCAATTTTAGAACCTCAATTTGCAAAAAAAAAAAAAAAAATACTTGGAGCTCTTTTAATTAAAGCACCACATAACTTAAAATTTTTACACGTTCAATTTATTCACTTATTGCACAGCGTCCCCAATGAAAAGGCCCCCTTTCAGCAGGACAGCCACAGATTCCACCATGAAAGGGCAGTAAGGTGCCCTCCTCCCTTCTTTTCTGCCTGGGTGGCCACCAGGTTTTTAAATCCATGCACCCTACTAAGTTTCTAGGGTGCAATTCATGGACCCTTCCCTTTCCCATTCCAGCAAGTGGTCAAGGGCCTGCTGGGCTGCAAATTGCTGATAGCAGGGCTGGGCCAGCTGGCCAGAGTAGGGGTTGTGGGGTCCCACCAGGTGAAATCACCAGGCAGGATAAATCCCTTGGACTTCATGGGGACCTCGCTGCAGGCACTAGGCTGCTTTGGAAAACTGCACGGGTCTGAGCTTTATGCGAATGTGTAAAGTGGTAAAGGCCTTGACCCCAATGGCGAGGCCTTTCTGCAACCGCCAGGTTAGGTTGCGTCCCCATGGACTGTAGCCTACCAGGCTTCTCCGTCCGTGGAATTTTCCAGGCAGGAGTACTGGAGTGTGTTGCCATTTCCTTCTCCAGGGATACTCCCAACCCAGGGATCGAACCCGGGTCTCCCGCACTGCAGGCAGACGCTTTACCATCTCAGCTCCCAGGGAAGCCCCGCGTGCTAGGTACCTGGAAAGGGGGAGGCGGGGGAGGACCACCGCCCCTATGTCAACCACCACCGCGTCCACACCCGCGGGCCTCCGCGCTGCCGGCCCGTGACGCTTGGGGGCACCGCCCGGAGGTCCCCGCCGATGCCAGACGACCACCCCCACGTGCCCCCGAAATGGGACAGAGCCCTCCCCAACACCTCGCACACCCGTACGGCCGCTCCCCCCTCCCCTCCCCCCCCCCGACCCTGTCCTCTCCCCTCAACCACTCGGGCCCCTACCCGCGCCCCAGGCTCCCTTCTCCCCCCACCACCAAGGGCAGAGGGAAGGGGCTCCGACAGGAAGCATGGCGCCAAGCGGGCAAGGGACGACAGAGATGAGAGGGCGAAAGAACCGGACAAGACAGCCGTGGGAAGCGTGGGGAACGGGGGTTGGGAGCAAGCCCTGATGCTTGGAGGACGTGGGGAGGCGCCTGGCAATGCGCAGCAGGCCCAGAGCAGCGGACGACCGACGACCAGCGGAGGCAGACCGGTCCAGGAACACCGGCGGGAGGCGACGGGCAGGAAAGCGGCCCCGCGGCGGGGAGCCGCCACCCATCACGCCACACAGCCCGCGAGGCGAGACCAGAGGATCAGCGCCGTGCGGTCCACGGCCGGGGGAAGGCAATCGTGGCCTGCGCCACAAGCAAAGGCGCGTGGGGTGGGGTAGGGGCGCGTTGAGCACCCCCTCCGCCGCCCAGAACCCTCGGACCCCACCTTGAAGGAACGTGGCGGGGAGGTTTGGCAGAAGAGGGCCACCGGAGACGAAGCCACCGGGCGTGGGGCAAAGGTAGCGCCTGGCAGGGGATGGAGGTGTGGAGGGGCAGGCAGGAGGCGGAGGAGAGCCACCTTGCCCACCCAACCCCACTCTGCACGCTGCCCCCCACCTTCTCGCGGGGCCCCTCATCCCCTACCACCGGACAGGCCACCGGGCCCGACGGCCCGCCCGGGGCATGCCGCCTGCCAGACATCTCTCCTTCCCTACCTTCCCATCCCAGGCCGCACGGTTGGAGGAGAGTCTCATGAGCCAGGCGGGGCGAGGCGAGTCCACCGCGCCGCTCAGAACCGACCAGATTAATGATCCTTCCACAGGTTCACCTACGGAAACCTTGTCAGCTGATCTGTCTATAATTCAGGGATAAAACTATAACTACAGAAAAGAAAGGTGACCTGACCTAGGATGGACATGATATTCTGTAAAACCAGAGAAAATTGATTAAAATTTTTTTTCTTTGAAACTGTAAAGTTGGTTCTTTTGCATATGCAATTGAGAATGGCATTGAAACATGTATAATAACATGTAAGAATCGAAATGCCAGTCTATGTCTGATGCAGGATATGACACGCTTGGGGCTGACGCGCGGGGATGACCCAGAG
>NW_024080568.1:1001325-1082505 GCF_014754425.2 Oryx dammah | reverse complement strand
AAAATAAACTAGTATGAAAAAAATAAATAAATAAAAACAATTAGCTTGTTAAAAAAGGCCTGGCTAGGGCAAAGCTTGAAATTAACCCTTTCCTTGAAAACCACTGCCCACTTTGCCTGAGACCTTAGCCTTTGGCAAATGAAAACTTTAAGCCACCCCCCTCCCCTCAAAAAAAAAACTAGGGAGGTCAAAGAGATATTTTAAATCTTAAGTGGAAAACTTGAAGATCTCTGTCTGTCTGTCTGTGTGGAATTATGGATGTCTCAGTGTGAGTCTTCTGTTTTTTTATAATATTGCTGAAGTTTTAAGTGAGTCCTTATTTAAATAATCTAAAGAATTGGAAGACCTTACAAATTAAACAATTCTAAATACAGGAAAAAATTGACCTAAATGAATTTTAGATTCCTGTAAACTGAGAAATGCTGCTGCTGCTGCTGCTGCTAAGTCGCTTCAGTCGTGTCTGACTCTGTGCAACCCCATAGACAGCAGCCCACCAGGCTCCCCTGTCCCTGGGATTCTCCAGGCAAGAACACTGGAATGGGTTGCCATTTCCTTCTCCAATGCATGAAGGTGAAAAGATTAAGTGAAGGCATTCAGTTGTGTCTGACCCTTAGCAACTCCATGGACTGTAGCCTACCAGACTCCTCGGTCCATGGGATTTTTCCAGGCAAGAGTACTGGAGTGGGATGCCATTGCCTTCTCCGAAACTGAGAAATAATCAATATTAAATATATAGTATTTATTTTTTTCTAATATAGGCATGTCTAAGAGTCATTAACATTAAGCATAAAGTTTTCATAGTGCCTAGATTTATTATAAGGTAAATATTGCTATATTGTTTTATCTGTCACAAGCTTTGTTGCAGGAATAGGGACCCCTTCCAGGGCCTGAAACTAAGGCTCTTGTCTAACACTCGGAAATGAATTGTCCAGGGAGACACATGTGCTGACAAAGCAAGAGATTTTATTGGGAAAAGGCCCCTGGGTGGAGAGCAGTAGGGTAGGGGTGTTAGTACCTGACCTGAGCCATGACAGCCTCAACAGGCCACACTAGGCCTAAGCCTCAGGTTCTCGTAAGCATGAGTCATAATTCCGGGAAGCCCCACCAAGGTCCCTGATGACACCAAGGTCCCCGATAACACCAAGGTCCCCGATAACACCAAGGTCCCCAATAACACCAAGGTCCCCAATAACACCAAGGTCCCCCCCGATGATGCCAAGGTTAAGTCAGTCACCACGATGACCCAAGGTTGAGTCAATCACCACAGGCCAACTACACTATTGCTGAGACAAAAGACCACCTGTATATAAGCAGCTGTGACTCAGAGCTCGGGGCTCTCGTCAAGATTTCACTGTGCTGGATGAGACTTGGGCCCTAGCTCGAGCTAGCAATAAACCCCTTTATGCTTTTGCATTGCTGTGGACGTCTTATTCTCTTAGTTTTGGGGACTCGGACACTGGGCATAACATTTGGGGGCTCGTCTGGGATCCCTTTAACTGGGAAGAATAACACTCTCCCGGTAGAAGGGGTTTCCTCACTAGGAGGAAAGATATCTGAACACTGGTGTTAAGTCTGGTTAACTCCAGTGTAAGGCCGAGGGCCAGCATATGTGCTGGGAAGGTGGCTGGCTCTGTAAAGGGAGTAAACCCAGCTGGCATAAGGCCAAGGCCCAACATTGTGCTGGGAAGGCGGCTGGCTCTGTGGACAGCTGGTTGGTAAGATAACCTCAAGGGAAAAGAAATTTCAGGGGGGCCCAGGAAGACCTAGTGCTGTGTTCTCAGCCGATATGTATTTGTTATCTGTTTGTTATGTCTGTGTGAGTTGCTGACATTGTCTCTGCTCTTTGTGTGTTCATTTTGTCTCCTGTGTTCTTCTCTGTAATCATGGGGCAAGCAACTTCTACTCCTTTCTCCCTTATGACTGACCACTTTTCTGATTTTAATTCTAGAGCACAAAATCTATCAGTGTTGGTGAAAAAAAAATAACTAATGATTTTTTGTTCCACTGAGTGGTCTGCCTTTGATGTCGGCTGGCTACAAGAAGGAAACTTTAGCCTGCCAATTATTCAAGCAATTAGAGAAAAAGTGCTCACTCCTGGCCCATCTGTACACCCAGACCAAACTCCCGATATTTTGGTCTGACAAGATTTGGTAGAAAATCCACCGGCCTGGCTGAGACCTTTTATTCCCCAGCTCTTTACTTCCCCTTCCCCAATTTCGTCTACCCCACAGGTACTTGTTATGAAAACATCCAAAGGAAAAACAAATACAAAGAGAGCAATGGCCAGGTAAAGCGGTATTCCAGGAATCCTCACTATATCCTAACCTAATTGACCTAGAAACCGATCTCTTCCCACCCTGCTATGCGCATCCACCTTTGCCACCTCAGGTACCTCAGATTTCATCTGGAAGAACACAAAGGGATACCGAACCCTCGAACAACAACAGAACAGCAGAACAATATCCCCTAAAGAACAGGACACTGTCTGTGCTCCTCCTTGCTATATGGCAAGCCTTTTAAAGTGATGTTCTGAGTTTACTCAGTCACTCAGTCATGTCCAACTCTTTTCAAACCCCTGGACTGTAGCCTGCCAGGCTCTTTAATGCATAGAATTCTCCAGGTAAGAGTACTGGAGTGGGTTGCCATTGCCTCCTCTGAGGGAACTTCTCCACCCAGGGCTGAAACCCATGTCTCCTGTCTCTCCTATATTGGCAGGCAGATTCTTTACCACTGCACCACCTGGAAGCCCATAATTTAAGTGACATCAGAGGTATAAAAACCAGATTTCAACAACTATGGTCTTGCAGGTCATCATGACTCTGATTTAAGATGAGGCAAGTATTTTAGGCAAATCAAGGGTACATTTGGTGAACGTTTCACTGAGTAACACTGAGCAGGACTTAAATGTGCTCCCTTTGTGTGGAGCTAAGGGTGATGCCCAAGAGAAGAGAGACATTTTCAAAAGTAAAACACTAAAACTAATAAAACTCAGGCCCCTTTAAAGGAGTTACACAGCCAGTGTAAGAAAAGCAACTGATTTATCTAAAAGAGCAAAACTGCTAACTGTGACTTCACTGAGCTGAGTCTTGGTCGGCGTCCAGCTCTAATCACAATCTTCCTGAGCAAAAAAGGAGCATGCAGACTGAGCCTCCGCAGGAGCAAGGCCACATCCTTGGTGCAGAGACCCACGGCGTCTGTGGCCTTGGGCTGAGCTCTCAGGCGCTGGCTGTGCCGGGCGCTTGAATTACCACCTCATCTGATTCTGCCGAGGACACCATCTTATCACCCTCCTTCCACAGTAGAGGAAGCCAAGACTCACAGACCCAGGGCCCCACAGCTACTAAGCAGGGAGGTGGAGAAATGACAGGGCAGAGACCAAGACTCTCTCCCCCACCATAGCAGGGTGTGGTGGAGCAGGAAAATCAGCACCACCCACTGAGGGTTCTGCACTCAGCCCAGGCACCTGTCCCTCACCGCTGGCGCAGGCCCAGGCAGTTCCCATGCAGGCCCATGCAGTTCAGTGGCGGGGAGACGTGGATCCTACCTGCCGCCAAACCCCCAAGTCTGCCGCTGCGCTCTGCCTCCATTCATGGTCCTGAGCAGCTCATGTCTGAGTTTACCGGGAAGGTGGCCTTTCCTGTGCTACAACCTCGTCATTTGCAAAAAACTGCCTACTGTTTGTTTGTCTGTTTGTTTGTTTGGGGGGTGCATAGTTGTTTGACAATGTTGTGTTAGTTTCTGCCGTACAGCAACGTGAATCAGCTGTAGGTACACATATCCTCTCTCGGCCCTCCCTCTCACCCGCCCCGCATCTCACCCATCTAAGTCACCACGGAGCACCAACCTGAATCAGGAGAAAAATATCATATATTAACGCATATATATGGAACCTGCTATTTGTTTTGTTTTGAGCATCCCATGCCTACTTCTATTGTAAAATTCCTCAAAGGTCTTCAGTTAATGGTTTGTCAGATATTGATGACTGGAATGGAGTCACTAGAATGAAGGGAATTTTTTAATCTAGCTTTATTAAGATTTCATTGACATATAACATTGTGTGAATTTAAGGTGTATGCCTGTTGACAAGACATTTATATGAACCCCCACCCCCTTGGCAACCACAAGCCTGTTCTCTGTGTCTGTGAGTCTATATGTTTTGTAAAAACGTCTATTTGGGTTAGAGATCTTATACTTCTTTTTGTCCTTAGAATATATCTTTCTAGGGATGTACAGTCTAAATATGTGTTTCAAAATCATTTGCTATAGTTCTTGAGATTGATATGCCAGAGAATTGATATAAAATGAGGTTCATTTTTTCCAGTTTATTTTAAAGTTTTCGGACTTGTGTTTTGGTGTACTTTTCTCTTTGCTTTTAATTAGGTGCACTATTTACATGATTCCAAAGTCAAAGAACAAATTCTCTTTCATATCCTCTACTTCCTTGTTCCCTCCATCCCATTTTTAAATTAATTTTTTGATTTATCCAGCTACGGAAATTATACATAAGTGTGTATTTACTATGTCTTCTCCTTTCTTATCTAAACTACAACATTGTGCAAATTCCATGATGCAGTTTGTTTCTGTTACTTCAAAATATGCCCCAGAGCACTGTACACTGGAGTGTAGAAGGCTTCCTGGTTCCCTTTCACACATGCATAATATGGCATTGTGTGGCTGCTCCAAGCTTCATTTGCCTCCCTTTGATAGACATCCGGGTCATGTCTAGCCTTTTGCTGGTTAGGTCTCTCCATTTATCTTATTTTGCCCTTCCAAGAATCCAGTTGCTTTGCCTTCTGTGAGTGTGCTCAATCTGTCAGTTCCTGTCCAACTCTTTGTGACCCCATGAACTGAATCCCACCAGGTTCCTCTGGCCATGGGATTTCCCAGGCACAAATCCTCCTCCAGGGGATCTTCCCAACCCAGGGATCAAACCTGTGTCTGTGGTGCCTCCTGCACTGGCAGGTGGATTCTTTACTACTGTGCCACCTGAGAAGCCCCACGCTTTGGCTTAGTCTTATTTTATAGAAGAGCAAACGATTGCTTAAACAGTTAAAGATTTGATCAAAGTCACAAGAGTTAGGTGGGGAAGAGCAGACCGAGGTTTCTCCTGCTTAACAATTTCTGCTCTTTACTCCAATCTATATAACTCATACTGTGGTGTAAATAACTATTAACACTTTTATTTTAGAGTTGAGGAGCATGGAGAGGTGAACATGTGCTTTGCGGTAGATTGCGGAGGAAAATTTAGCCTTAAGTTAAAGGCTGGAATATCAGGTCTCAGCCAGCCCGTAGGAGTATCTGAGCTAACAGCTGGCCTTTCTGGCACTGTCCCCAGTCAAAGGAATGCCAGACATTCACAAGCAGGTGGGTATATAACATGTCCTCTCTATCACAGTGCACTTTGCTCTCCAGGTAAATCCACTCAAGACACCTTTTAAAGGATATAAAACAATCCCTTCTTGACTATTCCCTCACCCAGGACTGCTCCCTGCCTTTGTCTTCTTTCTTACTTTGCAGACCAGTGGGGGACAGGGAGGGGAAGCTACGGTGTACTAAGCTACACAGAGCAAGCACAGTTCTGATAAGTAAACATCATTTTCCAGTCTTCTCATGGGAGACATTAAGCTGATATTTACAGGAAGCCTTGACTTTGACCAGAATCCTTCACTAATTTTCCCTTTTTCCATCACTCTTTTTCTTAGGGGCAATGTCAGTTCTGAAGTAACTTGAGTCTCTATCACTATGTGGTTTTAAAATGAGCATCTCAAGGTAGCACCTCATCTCAGAGTATGTTTAGCCCAATCTCCACATGCTCCCCTCCAAAGTAACCATGTTTAGAATAAAACATGGACCCCATTGTAACATCAGAGACTCAGCAGCTTCTCAGCTTCAAGACACAAATCGTGTTCACCAACAGTCCTGATCAGGGCACAGCAGCCACCTCATTTTACAGAGCTTTTAAAAGAGTTAAACAAAGGTGCTGCTAGTTCTCCTGGGTGTTCAGAATGCACTCTCCCTGGCATCATCTTGTTGATAAAAGTTGACTGTGCCACTGCCTCACTTCTGAAACCAAATACACTGGATGAGGCTCACCACCACAGTGCTGTGGACTCGGCAGCCAGGGCTAACCCTTGCAGACCTGATCTCCCCGTGGGTCTCACCAGCCTCTGAGCTAGTCTGACTCAGGACACTCCCAGCTCAACTGGGTGAGCCTACTCCAGTAAAAACAGTGCCCCAGAACTCTGACTTCTGTCTTGTCAAGACCCAGACTTTGAGACGTGACTCAGTGCCTGAAAGTTCATCCACATTTTGTACATGTAATTACTTTCTGCAGTGTGCCAGGGACAGGGAAGAGAGTTGTGAGCAAGACACACACACTCCCTGCTGTCTGAGAAAAACGGAGAGAAAGAGGAACATAGAAACATAAATCTATGCCAGTGCTACAGTGTGGCTTTGAGTGTATTTTCAAACTCTTTGTTGCCTGTGTGTGTGCATGCCTACTGTGTCAGTTACTAGTCATATCCAACTCTTTGAGACTACCATGGACTAAAACCTGTCAGGCTCCTCTGTTCCTGGGATTCTCCAGGCAAGAACATGAGAGTGAGTTGCCATACCCTCCTCCAGGAGATCTTCCTGACTCAGGGACTAATCTTGCGTCTCCTGCATCTCCTGAATTTGCAGGCGGATTCTTTACCACTGAACCACCTGGGAAGCCCTTGCCTGTGTGTATTTACTTGTAAAGGAGGATGATACAAATAGCTACATCACACAGTTGTTACGAAGAGTAAAACACCCAGTATCAAGCACATGGTGGTACTCCATATATGTTAGAATTAATTATTATGGGAATTTAAAGTTAAAGGAAGGTTCAGTCTTCTCCCTAAACTTCCTAATGTATATCTTTCTCTTCCAGGATTTCATTTAATGAACCCAACAAGCCTGTAACACAGATGCTACTTGCCTTTGGAGAAGCTGAGGCCACAGAGACAAATGGGCTTCTCCAACTTTTGTTCCTCAATCTGCTTTGTCTCGTGGATTTTCCATCTTGACTGGTAACCATCATTCCAATCGGACACTCATATTAACTAATTAAAATATGACACTTAATTTTTGAATGATTTTATTTCTCACTTAACAGAATTTTGCTTCCTTAGTCTTTTAAAAACCCATTTCCTCCTCAATCGTTTCTGCCAATTACTCTCACCTAGAGTTGTTTTTAATCTCTGGGCTATTGCAGGGTTCTTCTCGTCTGCCTGCCTTCAGTCTTACCTTTCTCGATTTTGTCCACTGTGTCACCAGCAGACCGATCTATCTAAGTAAGGCTGACTCAGTCGTCCCATCTACCTAAATTTCTTTCTATTCCATGATAGATAAAGCCTCTGATAGATTTAAACATGTTCACAAATTCTTTCTCCTTGAAGATGTGGAGCTTAATTCTGTAGCCTTGAGTATGGGCTCAAAGAAGAGAATGTAATAGAAGTGATGGTGTGAAGCCTGTATCTTAAGATTTAAGAGTCACAGGTACAACCCCTGGGTCAGGAAGACCCCTTAGAGGAGGGCATGGGAGCCCACTCCAGTATTCTTGCCTGGAAAATCCCAAGGACAGAGAAACCTGATGGGCTGCAGTCCATGGGGTCGCAAAGAGTCAGATTCATCCACAGACTCATCAGCTCACTTTTAAGGGCCCCAAGCCTTCATTTTAGCCAGCTGTCACTCAAGCATTGCCCCCCTCACACGCACACGTGCACACATACACACATATAAATTAACTGGCAGTCGTCCCTTCTGGAAGTGCGGCCCTCTTTCTGCCACCACAGCCCCCAGACGCCAGCCCTTTCATCCTGCTGCCTGCCCTTTCCTGCTCTAGCTCATCTTTCCCTTCCAAAAGCCATCTCTTTCCCTGAGGTCAGAGCTGCCAGCTTTCCTGTGAGTCAGACACTTTACACTTCTATGCAAAGGTTTCAGACTCCTGAACAGCTGGCAGCTGCTCTTCTGAAACCTGAGCCCAGAGCCCTTTCCAGTAGCGGCTCCAAGAATAGCCCACCCCTCTGGGCCAGGCCGGAGGACACTTTCACGGAGGGCAAGCATCTGAGGAAGCCAGTGTTTACTATGATATGTCACAGCTGCCTGGCCAGTGGGAGCATACTCTTGGTGGTTATCTACAACAGATTAGGTCACTGGTAAAAAAGAGCCCAAAGTCCCCATTGTTGAAGGGCTTCAACAAACTTTAGCAAGAATGCAAACAGAAAGAGCATGTAGCTTTATAACTCATGGAGACTGTTCTCTACTTCCAGGGAAACTGGGGTAAAACTCACTCCCCACCTCTGAGCTACAGTGATGTGACTGTGCAGTGTTTACATAGCAGACTGGTCTGTGTCTGCACTTGCATGCTTAGTCATGTTTGACGCTTTGTGACCCCATGGACCATAAGCCCTCCAGGCTCCTCTCTCCACAGGATTTCCCAGGCAAGAGTACTGGAGTGGGTTGCCATTTCCTTCTCCAGCGGATCTTTCCAATACAGGGATCAAACTGAGGTCTTACTGTACCGGCACTGGCACACAGATTCTTTACCACTTGAGCCTCTTGGAAAGCCAAAACAGCAAGCCACAAAATCCTAATCTTTTAGACCTGTAAACACTGTACCAAAAAGAAGAAGAAAGAAAACAGTAGCTGTTGAGGTGATGGATATGTTAATTAGCTTGATTGTATTGATGATTTCACAATGTGTACATATACAAAACATCAAGTTGTCCACCTTAAATATTTACATTGTTGTCAACTATAATTTAATAAAACTGGAAATAATTCCTATGTCTGCTTTTAGACGTAACTCTACCAGATCTACAACATTCAAATCAGAGAAATCCAGTCAGAGCCCAAGGGAAGGGGGCTTCCTATCTTTTGTTCAACCAACCTGTCCACAGTTTAAGGCAACTCTGCTACCAAACACATTTTTTCCTGGGGGACAAGTGAAATCCCTCAAACCAGAACCTAATCATTTCTTTTTCCTGTTCTGTTTCTGTAGAGATGATATAAGATGGGTTGGTATCCACTGAAGTATGCATACTCAATTGCTCAGTCATGTCAGATTCTTTGCGACTGTAGCCCACCAGGCCCCTCTGTCCATTGGATTCTCCAGGCAAGAATACTGGAGCGGGTTGCCATGCATTCCTCCAGGGGATCTTTACAACCCAGCTATCAAGCACGAGTTTCCTGACTTCTGCATTGCAGGCAGATTCTTTACCACTGAGCCAATGGGGAAGCCAACACTGAAGTATAATGTACTGCAAATATGTAAGCACAACTTCTTTAAATATTCTCAATCCTCAAATGTCTGAAATGATGTGACAGTTACAGGTGAACTGTGAAGCTGAACTAGAATCCTGTACTTGTCTCTGTAGTTCTCTCAGGCTCTGAAACAGGAAGCTCTAACCTGTGCAAAAAGGTATTTTTTACTTCCTCCAGAAGGACTAACAGACAGAGCCATGCCACTCTTATTATTCCCAGACCAAAGGCCAGGGGACATTTATAGGCCTACACGCCATATAACAATGTATTTTAAAGGTACGCACCAAGCTGACAGACGTTGGTTAAACTCTGTCCTATGGGACTTCCTTGGCCATCCCGTGGGTAAGACTCTGCACTTTCATTGCAGGGGTTCAGGTTTGATCCTGGTCAAGGAATTAAGATCCTTCATGCTGTGGGACACAACCAATAAATAAAAATTTTAGATGTATGTGTTCTATCCTCCCTCCTTGAAAAGTAACCCATTATAATGACAAAACTGAAAAATATTTTTAATACTATTAGTTTTACATCAAAGATAAATGAATGTAATCCAAGTGACAGACTTTTGTTGGTACAGTGCCCATGTTAAAATGAGATCTAAAGACATACCATTCATAAATTATTATATTTTTCATAAAAATATGGCTTGCCTTTATTTCAGCACACTAATTACATTGTTAAAGATTTTTTATATAACTTGGGTAAATTGACAGCAAAGCCAAATTAGACAAAACATTCTTGAGTCATTGTAGTTTTTAGTTTTTTTAAATTAAATTCAATGTAGAGAAATTTCCCTCTTCTGAGGAAATAGCAATTAACATTGTCAATGAATTCTTGAAGCAAAATTTAGCTTCAGAAATTAACTATAATTTTACATATAATTTAAAACTTTTTAATGTGATCACATATAATAAATTATTAACACAAAAGGTAGCTCAGTTGGTAAAAAATCCGCTTACAATGCAAGAGAGCCCAGTTTGATTTCTGGGCTAGGAAGATCCACCAGAAAAAGAATAGGCTACCCACTCCAGTATTCTAGGGCTTCCCTGGTGGCTCAGCTGGTAAAGAATCTGCCTGCAATGTAAGAGACATGAGTTCGACCTTCCCAGGGGCTGGGAAGATAACCCTGAAGAAGGGAAAGGCTACCAACTCCAGCATTCTGACCTGGAGAATTAAGTGGACTGAATAGTCCATGGAGTCACAAAGAGTCAGACACGACTGAGCAGTTTTCACTTCACTTTCAATACAAAGATGTCACAAAATATCCTAATTTTATCACACAAACCACAGTGCACTATAAATTTAGCAAATTTCATAAAACCTGTCTTGTTTCTCTCTTCTGGTGAATCTCATATGTTAAACAAAAGGAGGTGGCAACAATATACAGAACTGTACAAAAAAGAGCTTCACAACCAAGATAATCAGGATGGTATGATCACTCACTAGAGCCAGACATCCTAGAATATGAAGTCAAGTGGGCCTTAGAAAGCATCACTACAAAGAAAGCTAGTGGAGATGATGGCATTCCAGTTAAGCTATTTCAAATCCTGAAAGATAATGCTGTGAAAGTGCTGCACTCAATATGCCAGCAAATTTGGAAAACTCAGCAGTGGCCACAGGACTGGAAAATCTCAGTTTTCATTCCAACCCCAAAGAAATACAATGCCAAAGAATGCTAAAACTATTGCACAATTGCACTCATCTCACATGCTAGTAAAGTAACACTCAAAATTCTCCAAGCCAGGCTTCAGCAATATGTAAAATGTGAAATTCCAGATATTCAAGCTGGTTTTAGAAAAGGCAGAGGAACCAGATATCAAATTGCCAACATCCACTGCATCATCAAAAAAGAAAGAGAGTTCCAGAAGAACATCTATTTCTGCTTTATTGACTATGCCAAAGCCTTTGTGTGGATCACAATAAACTGGAAAATTCTGAAAGAGATGGGAATACCAGACCACCTGACCTGCCTCTTGAGAAACCTATAAGAAGTTCAGGAAGCAACAGTTAGAACTGTACATGGAACAACAGACTGGTTCCAAATAGCGAAAGGAGTACATCAGTGTTGTATATTGTCACCCTGTTTATTTACCTTAAATGCAGAGTACATCCTGAGAAAGCTGGGCTGGAAGAAGCACAAGCTGAAATCAAGATTGCCAGGAGAATTATCAGTGACCTCAGATAAGCAGATGACACCACCCTTATGGCAGAAAGTGAAAAGGAACTAAAAAGCCTCTTGGTGAAAGTGAAAGTGAAGAGTGGAAAAGTTGGCTTAAAGCTCAATATTCAGAAAATGAAGATCATGGATGGCATCTGGTCCCATCACTTCATGCAAATAGATGGGGAAACAGTGGAAACTATTTTTGGGGGCTCCAAAATCAGACTGCAGCCATGAAATTAAAAGACACTTACTCCTTGGAAGCAAAGTTATGACCAACCTAGATAGCATATTCAAAAACACAGATATTACTTTGCCAACAAAGGTCCATCTAGTCAAGGTTATGGCTTTTCCATTGGTCATGTATGGATATGAGAGCTGGACTGTGAAGAAAGCTGAGTGCCGAAGAAATGATGCTTTTGAAATATGGTGTTGGAGAAGACTCTTGAGAGTCCCTTAGACTGCAAGATCCAACCACTCCATTCTAAAGGAAATCAGTCCTGGGTGTTCTTTGGAAGGACTGATGATAAAGCTGAAAATCCAATACTTTGGTAACCTTATGAGAAGTGTTGATTCATTGGCAAGGACTCAGATGCTGGGAAGGATTGGGAGCAAGAGGAGAAGGGGACGACAGAGGATGAGATGGCTGGATGGGATCACCGACTCGATGGACATGACTTTTTTTGAACTCCAGGATTTGGTGATGACAGGGAGGCCTGGCGTGCTGCAATCTCAGGTCGCAAAGAGTTCAACACGACTGAGTGACTGAAGTGAACTGAACTGTATTATGTTGGTTTATTTGCATATATTGAAGAATCCTTGAATCCCTGGGAGAAAGCCCACTTGGTCATGATGTATGATCATTTTAATATATTGTTGGATTCTGTTTGCTCAAATTTTTCAAGGATTTTTGCATTTATGTTCAAAAGCGATAGTGGTCTGCAGTTTTCTTTCTTTCTTTATTTTTTTTTTCTGTGGCATCTTTGTCAGGTTTTGATATTAGGGTGAGGGTGGCCTCATAGAGTGAGTTTGGAAGTTTAACTACCTCTGCCATTTTCTGGGTGAGTTTGAATAGGACAGGTGTTAACTCTTCTCATATTTTTGGTAGAATTCAGCTATGAAGCTATCTGGTCCTGGGCTTTTGTATGCTTGAAGATTTCTGATCACAGTTTCCATTTCCATACTTATAATAGGTCTGTTAAGATTTTCTATTTCTTCCTGGTTCAGTTTTAGAAAGTTGTACTTTTCTAAGAGTTTGTCCCTTTCTTCCAAGTTGATTATTTTAGTGGCGTATACTTGCTGATAGTAGTCTCATGATCCTCTCTATTTCTGTGTTGTCTGTTGTGATTTCTCCATTTTCATTTCTGATTTTATTGATTTTATTCTTCTCCCTTGTTTCTGGATGAATCTGGGTAATGATTTGTCAATTTTATTTATCTTCTCAAAGAACCAGCTTTTGGATTTCTTGATTTTTGCTATGGTCTCTTTTGTTTCTTTTGCTAAACCTGGGTTTCTTCATTCTTCCTCTTCTAGTCGCTTTAGGTGTAGAGTTAGGTTATTTATTTGAATTTTTTCTTGTGTCTTGAGTTAGGCTTGTGTTGCTATGAAACTTCCCCTTAGCATTGCTTTTACAGTGTCCAATAGGTTTAGGTTTTTGTGTTTTCATTTACATTTTTTTCTATGCATATTTTGATTGCTTCTATGATTTGTTGGTTATTCAGAAGCATGTTGTTCAGCCTCCATATATTGGAATTTTTAATAGCTTTTCTCTTATAATTGAGATCTAAGCTTACTGCATTGTGGTTAGAAAAGATGCTTGGAATGATTTCAATTTTTAAAAATTTACCAAGGCTAGATTTATGGCCCAGGATGTGATCTATCTGGGAGAAATTCCATGTGCACCTGAGAAAAAGGTGAAATTCATTGTTTTGGGGTGAAACGTCCTACAGATATTAATTAGCCTAACTGGTCAATTGTATCATTTAAAGTTTGTGTTTCCTTGTTAATTTTCTGTTTAGTTGATCTATCCACAGTTGTATTATCCTTAGTGGGGTATTAAAGTCTCCCACTATTGTTGTGTTATTGTTAATTTCTCCTTTCATATTTGTTAGCATTTGTCTTACATATTGTGGTTCTCCTATGTTGGGTATGTATATATTTATGATTGTTATATCTTCCTCCTGGATTGATCCTCTGATCATTATGTAGTGTCCTTCTTTTTCTATTTTCACAGCCTTTGTTTTAAAGTCTATTTTATCTGATAAGAGTATTGCTACTCTTGTTTTCTTTTGGTCTTTATTTGCATGGAATATCTTTTTCCAGTCCTTCACTTCAGTCTGTATGTGTCTCTTGTTTGAGGTGGGTCTCTTGTAGACAACATATATAAGGGTCTTGTTTTTCTATCCATTCAGCCACACTTTCTCTTTTGGTTGAGGCCATTTACATTTAAGGTAATTATTGACAAGTATGGTCCTGTTGCCATTTACTTTGTTGTTTTGGATTAGAGTTTATACATCTTTTCTGTGTTTCCTGTTTGGAGAAGATCCTTTATTATTTGTTTGAAAGCTGATTTGATGGTGCTGAATTCTCTCAGGTTTACTTTGTCTGTAAAGCTTTTGGTTTCTCCTTCATATTTAAATAAATTCCTAGCTGGGTACAACATCTGGATTGTAGGTTATTTTCTTTCATCACTTTAAGTATGTCGTGCCATTCCTTTCTGGCCTGAAGAGTTTCTATTGAAAGATCAGCTGTGAGTTATTTGTTATTTTACCTTTACTGCTTTTAATATTTGTTCTTTGTTTTTGATCTTTGTTAATTTGACTAATGTGTATCTTGGGGTGTTTCACCTTGGGTATATCCTGTTTGTAACTCTCTTGGTTTCCTGGACTTGGGTGACTATTTCCTTCTCCTCTTTAGGGAAGTTTTCATATATTATCTCCTCAAATATTTTATCATGGTCTCTCGGTTTGTCTTCTTCTGGGATTCCTATGATTTGAATGTTGGGGTGTTTAAAATTGTCCCAGAGGTCTCTGAGGTGGTCTTCACTTCTTTTAATTCTTTTTTCTTTTTTCCTGTTTCATTTATTTCTATCATTCTATCTTCTATATCACTTGTCCTATCTTCTGCTTCAGTTATTTTACTATTGCTTCCCTCCAGAGTGTTTTTTATCTCATTTATTGTATTAGTCATTATATATTGACTCTTTTTAAAATTTCTTCTAGGCCCTTGCTAAACATTTCCTGCATCTTCTTGATCCTTGTCTCCAGGCTATTTATCTGTAGTAACTCCATTTTCTTTTCAAGATTTTGGATAATTTTCACTATCATTATTCAGAATTCTTTATCAAATAGATTCACTATCTTTTCCTCTTTTGTTTGGTTTGATGGGCATTTAGCCTTTAACTGCTGGGTATTTCTCTGCCTTTCCATCTTGTTTATATTGCTGTGTTTGGGGTGGCCTTTCCATATTCTGGCAGTTTGTAGTTTCTCTTTATTGTGGAGGTTCCTCACTGTGGTTGGGGTTGGACAGGTAGTTTGTCAAGGTTTCCTGGTTATGGAATTTTTGTCAGTGTTCTGGTGGATGGAGCAGCATTTATTCTCTCTGGAGTGCAATGAAATGTCCAGTAATGAGTTTTGAGATGTTGTTGTGTTTGGTGTGACTTTGAGCAGCCTGTATATTGAAGGTCAGGGCTATGTTCCTGTGATGCTGGAGAATTTGAGTGGTATGTCTTGCTCTGGAACTTGTTTGCCCTTGGGTGGTACTTGGCTTCAGTGTAGGTATGGAGAAATTTGATAAGCTCCTATCAATTAATGTTCCCTGGAGTTAGGAGTTCTCTAGTGTTCTCAGGATTTGGACTTAAGCCTCCTGCTTCTTGTTTTCATTATTATTCTTACAGTAGTCTCAAGGCTTCTCCATCTATACAGCACTGATGGTAAAACATCTAGGTTAATGATGAAAAGTTTCTCTACAGTGAGGGACACCCAGAGATGTACACAGAGTTACATGGAGAAGAGAAGAGGGAGGAGGGAGATAGAGGTGACAAGGGGAGAGAGCAAGCTAGCCAGTAGTCACTTCTCTATGTGCTCTCCACAGTCTGGATCCCTCAGAGATGTTCATGGAATTATACAAAGAGGAGACAGAGGAAGGAGACAGAGGAAGGAGACAGAGGTGACTAGAAGGATAAAATGGGAAATCAAAAGGAGAGAGACAGATATAGCCAGTAATCAGTTCCCTAAGTGTTCTCCACAGCCTAGAACACACAAAGAGATGCAGAATTGGGTAGAGAAGAGAAGGGGTGGGGGGAGATTGAGGCAACCTGGTGGAGAAAAAGGAGAATCCAAAGGGGGAGAGAGCAATCAGGCCCGTAATCTCACTCCCAAGTAAAAATGGGTAATGAAGATTGGGTTCTTAAAGGTACAAAATTGATAACAAATACTGAAAAACAAAGATTAAAAAATCTAGAGTAGAGGTTAGATTCTCAAAAATACAATATTAAAGAATAAAATCACAAAAATTATAATATATATGTATGAAGTTTACTTTAAAAATAGGGCCTTTTTTTCCAAAGTAATAGGTTATAAAAATTAAAATAACAGAGTAATAGAGGACCTAAAAATTAAAAAAAAAAAAAACTAAAAAATGATAATAGTAAAAATATATCTAGGACTTTCTCTGGAGCTGTTGCAGACAGTGTGGGGTCAATTCACTTTCAAATAGTTCCTTGATCTGGCTTATACTTCTCAATATCTATAGGCCCCTTCCAATGTAGTCAATGCTAACTACAGGGTTTTGTTCTGTTGCACCTGTCACTTCCAAAGTGGTTCCCTCTGTTCATTTTAACTTCTTCTGTTTGTTGGTCTCTTCAGTGTCTAATTTCCACCATGATACAAGGGGGTGGGGGTGGTCACTTCTTTAGGCTCACTTGTTCAGTCATGCTTTGAGGAGGGAGGAACACTGCAAACAAAAGTCACTGGCATGTGTGGGAGTGCTCGCAGTGTCTTGGCCACACTGGGTTTGCCACTGATCATGGCGTGTGTGCTTTCCCAGTCTACACTACTCAGGCTAGAAGTTGCTCTTCTGGGAACTGTCGGAGGTGGGCCCTCGGTTGCATGCACTTCCCAGGTCTAAGCCACTCAGGTTCAGGTTCTCGGGTACTCCACAAAGGCACAGACTTGGTTGGCCTTGCGTTTTTTGCTCTTCCCAGGTCTGAGCAGCTCAGGTGACTAGGTGCTTGGTAAGCATAGTTGCCCCCAGATTGGGACTGTGCCTCATCATTTCCCCTGTCCCAGCCGCTTGGTTTTCTGGGAGTGCAACAGGTACATCTTCTCTGGTGTGCCATGTGTCTCTTCAGGAGAGCTGATCTCTGGCTGTGACCTTCCCAGAGGATGTTGACCATCCAGAATCTCAGAAATTTTGATTATCAAAGAAGCCTGCTTGCAGTTTGGTATAGGATCCTTCTCTGGGGCCACGATTGTCCCCTTCTGGCTCTGGCTGCCCTCGCCTTCCTGTCTCCCCAGGGGATGGGTCGGTCTGCAGCTGGCTAGCTCTGCTCAGTGCTTTTTTCTGTGAGTGGGCCTGGGAGTGTCTTAGGGTTGGGGCTTTTCGCGGGATAGCTATCCCACAGTTTGTGTTGCTATCTCCACTTAGTTCCCTCAGATTGCCCTGGGAGCATTCAGGCCTAGTCCTTACCCTAAGCAATGAAACTGGCACCTCCCTGTCCAGCCCCCACTTGCTAGCGGCAGGTCGAACATCTGCCCTGCTTCTCTGCTGGGATTTGCCCTTAGGCACGTAATCTGTGGGGGTTAATTTTTATTTATTTTTCCTCCTGGTAATGTTGCTGTCTGAGTTTCCAAGAGTTGCCACAGACCCTCCAGTGAGAGAATTTCCCGGTGTGTGGAAACCTCTCTTTCTTAAGACTCCATTCCTGGGACAGCTCTCCATCCCTACCTCTTTTGTCTCTCTTTTGTATTTTTTCCTACCTCCTTTCAAAGACAGTGGACTACCTTTCTGGGGCCTGATGTCCTCTGCCAGCATTCAGAAGTTGTTTTGTGGAATTTGCTCAGCATTCAAATGTTCTTTTGATGAATTTGTCATGGAGAAAGTGCTCTCCTCATCCTATTCCTCCATCATTTTAGGACTGTCCCCCAGGGATAATCCATCCTTTCGGATTTGAAATAGCTCAGGTGGAATTACATCACCTTCACTAGCTTTTACCTTAGCGATGCTTCCTAAGGACCACTTGGCTTTGCACTTTAAGCTGCCTGGCTCTAGGTAAGTGATCACACCATCATTGCTATTTGATCATTACAATTTTAATTGTATCATTCTTTGTAGTCTTGCCACCTCTTCTTCTTATCAACTGCTTCTGTTAGGTTCATACAGTTTTTGTCCTTTATTGTGTCTGTCTTTACATGAAAGGTTTCCAAGAGATCTCTAGTATACTTCATTTTGTTGTTTTCCTCTATTTCATTTCATTGACCACTTAAAAATGCTTCCTAATTACTCCTTGCTTTCAGATGGATATATTTTTCCTTTTCTCCTTTGAGTTTCATTTCTCTTGCTTTCTCTGCTATTTGCAATAGCTAGGACATAGTTAAAAAGCACCAGATCTTTGAGACTCTTCTCCTGAGGCGGCCCTCTTCAGTTCCACAACACCTCTGTCCACCTTACATGGCCTTGCATCCAGGTTGCTTTTACCTCCTTCACAGTGGCGTATGTGACAAACCCCAAGCCTCTGGAGTTCTTGGTGTTTGGATCCATCATTACCAGTCTGTGAGGGTTCCTCATTGCTCAAAATGGCTCCTTAGATTTTCGCTGGTTGTTTCAAATCTCCAACATCTAATTATGAATCTTTTGTAGCAGTTCAGGCTCTTTGGGAGACTCTGACTTAACCACGATGCCAGTGGAGTTGGGGGAGACTTAACAATGTTTACTCAGCAGAATCCATGGGTGCAAAGGAGTAATGGTGTACCTAATAAATATACATTGTTTCTAGGTATATTTTTATTTCTCTTTGAATTTTTTAGTGACTCCTCAGTTATTCAGAATACTGTATAGATTCCATCTTTTAGTATTTCAACATTTTTCTTTGTCATATATAATTTCATGGCATTGTGACATGATGTTTGATATGGTTTCTATCTTTTAAAATTTTATTGAAACTTGAGTTGTGACTTTCAAGATAGATGTATTATATCTTGAAGAATATTCTATACGCACTTGAGAAAAATGTATATTCTGCTGCCTTGGGTGAATGTCCTCTAGATATCAGTTAGGTCCATTAGATATAATGTGTTCTTTAAGGCTGTGTTTCCTTACAAACCTGTATCTGTCTGGATGCTCTATCCATGGGTGTAAGTGTGGTGTTCAAGTTCCTCTTTATGATTGTGTTACTACTGATTTCCCCTTGTGTGGCTGTTAGCATGTGCCTTATGTATTGAGGTACTTTTATGTGGGGTTCATATATATTATAAATTTTATATATTCTTCTTGGATGGAAACTAGATTGTTAAGTATTGTTTTTCCTCCTCTCTTGCAGCACTCTCTATTTTGAAGTCTATTTTATTTGACATGAGTGTTGCCACTCCAGCTTTCACTTGATTTCTATTTGCAAGCAATAATTTTTCCCAGTCTCACTTTCTGTCTGTATATGTTCCTATATCTTAAGTAGTTCTCTTGTAGATAACATATATAGGTATCTTGTTTTATTATTCATTCAACAAGTCTGTGTCTTTTGGTTAAATCATATAATCATTTACTTTTAAGATAATTTCTGATACGTATGATACTATTACCATTTACATGATTGTTTTTGGTTTATTTTGAGAGGTTTTTTTTTTTTCTTCATCTTTTGTTTCCTGCCTACAAAAAATGGGAAAAAGTGTTTGCTTGTTTGTTTGTTGTTAAATATTTGTTGTAAAGCTGTTTCACTGCTGCTGAATTAGCTTAATTTTCAGTTTTCTGCAAAGCTTTTGATTTCTATGTCAAAGCTGAATTAGGTATTTGCTTGGGTAGTGTAATACTTATGGCTTTTATCCTTCCACTTCTTTATGTATATACAGCCACAGTCTTTTGGCCAGCAGAGTTTCTGCTGAAAGACCAACCCTTACCTTATGAGAATTTCATTGTATGTAATTTATTGCTTTTCTCTTTCTGCTTTTGTTTTTTCCACTGTGTTTAATTTTTTCCTTTTTTTTAAGTTTTATAGTATATGCCTTGTTGTGTTTCTCCTTGGATTTACCTTTTATTTGACTCTATAAGTTTCCTGTGCTTGGTTGACTATTTCCTGTCTCATGTTAAGGAAGTTTTTGTCTATAGTTGCCTCAAATATCTTATACACTTTTTTCACTTATTCTTCTGGGACCACTATAATTTGGATGTTCTTGCAATTAATATTTTCCCAGAGGTCTCTCAATCTGTCCTTATTTCTTTTTTTCTTTTATTGGGCTCTGCTTCAGTTACTTCCACCATTCTGTGTCCCACATTTCTCACGGATTCCTTCACCTCAGTTAGTTGCTCTTGATTCCCTATAGCATATTTTTATTTTCACTATTCTGTTCCCATCATGTTTTCTGTTATTAGTTCAGTTCAGTTCACTTGCTCAGTTGTGTCCGACTCTTTGCAACCCCATGAGCCACAGCATGCCAGCCGTCCATCACCAGCTCTTATTTTCCGTTAAATATATTTAACCAAAGAGTTAAAAGACACGTACACTGAAAACATTCTTGCAAATAAGTGACTACATAGCCACAGCATGCCTGCTGTCCATCACCAGCTCTTATTTTTCGTTAAATATATTTAACCAAAGAGTTAAAAGACACGTACACTGAAAACTTTATTGCAAATAAGTGACTACAGAAAAAAGTACACAACAGTTAATGAAAAAATAGACAACAGTAAATGAAAAGATATTTTGGTTTATGAATTACAGGAATTGCTGAAGTATCCATAATACCCTCCTAAAATCTACAGTTTCAGTACATTTCATGTTACAATTTTAATGGTCTTTTTCACAGAATCATTTCTTTGTATTGAGATTATCTATGTCCTTAAAACTATAGCATATAGATGGGTAATACTTTTTTTAAGTAAAAGCTGATCTGCTACTATATTATATGATGAATGCTATGCTTTTTATATGTTATTATCAATATACACGGACTTAGTAATGTCAGCATATCAATTATGTATTGTAGTTTGTGTAAGTTTATTTTTCTATGCTTTCCTTTATAATTCTAAAATGATTTCTGTAGTGGTATGTTTTTATTTCCAGTCTTTATCTTTCTTTCCAGTCTTTACCTTTTTTCCAATCTTAATCTTTTTTATCTAGTCTAGATTTTTGCTTTATATGAGACATATTAAATGTATTATAGATATAAAATTCTAATTTAAGCTGAAAACAAGTTAAACTTGATCACGTACATAAGCTACCATTTTACTGTCCTTTTGAAGTCAAATTATATCATCATTTTAAATACTGTGAGCTTATCATCAATTTGCATCAACCACAATACTCTTTTCTAATCTTTATTATATAGTTAAATGACTTGTGCATTCTATTTAGAATTAGAATAACTCAGTTCATCTCAGTTCAGTCTCTCAATCCTCTCTGGGAGGCCCACTTACCCCATCACTATCTGCAGGGTTTCACATGTCAATTTCTACCTCAGCACCCTCTTGCATGTACAACCTGCACTCTCTAATCACCCACCTTTCTTTCCAATGGATCCCTTGAACTGAGTTCCTGTGGCTGGTGACTAAAAGAGTTGAAATCTCAAGATTTTGCACACTGCAGAGTTACATTTCTGATGATGATTTCTCAAATTAACTTCCTAAGAAATATCCAAAAAGATAACAAATGCTCTTGCAACAAGACTGGGCTTCTCAGGTATGAAATAATATTCACCAAGACAGACCACATCTTGTGTCATAAAGTAAGACTTAGTAAACTCAAGAAAATTGAAATAATATGAAGCATCTTTTCCAATCATGATGCTAGGTGAGTAGAACTCATCTAGGATTTTCAAAGAATAGGGCTTCTGGAAGAGAAGAATAGAAGGAGCCTGGTTCTTGATGATTTTCTGAAGTCTCCAGCCCTAATTGTGGCTCATTTCCAAGAGAATAAATCCTGAGGAGGATTTTGAGATGACAAAGGAGCAAAATGCAGAGATCACTTTCCTCCCCACAAATGCATCAGAAAGGCTTCTGCATGTGAAACAACTCCTACAGAACACCTACTAAATGACAGTAGAAACCTCCAACTTCCAAAAAGCAAGTTAATTTCCTCATACTAGATTTTGGCAAAGAAAATAAGAAAGGGAGAAGGAGACATGAATTGTTTTGTACAAACCTGTGCCTCTGAAAGGAAATGTGGAAAAGTTTCCACAAGCTCCCCCTCTCTGTAGGGATGGGGAGCACTTCAGTGTCTCAAAAGAAAACACAGCAATAGGTGTGTATAGAACAAAGCAAAAAGAATTCCACACAAAGATCTCTGCAGAACAGCATCCCACCAGCATGAGATGCTTGTCTGAATGCCTGTTGGCATGGGTTGTGACTGGATACTGAGGTCAGGCTTTGGAGATCAGACCCCAGGTAGAGGACTTGGACTGACTGCCCTGAAAGCATAACACAGTTGAGAGAGTCCAAGAAAATGCCTGGGCCCATCAGAGAAGCAAGAGATTACTGGCATGGAGTTGACCAGGAGAGGGATGGGCTAGCCAAGGAACTTCTAACTCTCTGTTCACAGATGGCAGGGCACTGCCTACACAAGCTCCACAGGCCGTGTGAGCCAGGGCTGTTATTTCCAACTCCAAAAGTGATGTGATGGCTGTGAGCAAGTACAGGTCACTGTCACATCTTTCTGAGAGACTCTACAGCCTGGCAATGGAAAAAAAGAATGTAAAAATTCACTTGTGCAGCCGTGAAGCACTGGATTAAATCCCCTAACTTAGCTTGATAAACCCTGAATGTGGGATATATGAGTATACAATGAGTATTCCCACATTTAAGCCCATGGACTTTGGGAGCAATTGTGGACTGTAGAAGCAAGTACAAGCTGGAGTAAGGTCAGATCAGAAACTAAACTGGCCCCACAGTGCTCCCAGTAGATACAGAAACCTTCCTAGAAATACTGCAGAACTTCTTGTTTAGGCAGATTTGCTATAGCTACTATGGGGACAAAGACACTGAAGTCTGAGGCCACAGGAAAATATTATTTTTAACACTACTCTCTTTCTCTATACATTTTCTTATCTTCTACTCACCTTGTCTTATCATTATTTTTTAATATTCTTAATTTCATTTACTCCTTTATGGTTTTAACAAAATTTTTAATTTAATTTTTTCTATTTCCACTGTAATTTTTCTTAATATTGCATTTTCATTTTTCTTGTAGTTTACTTTGTTTTTATCTAATTTAAACTATATTTTATGTTTCAATATGTTTACTTTACTTTCCTGTTTTGTAATTTTTACTTTTGTTTTCTCTTCTCTTTTACTTTACATTTTATTTTCTTGGTCATTTTAGTGTGTTTTTTGTTTTCAGGTTTTTTTTTTTTTTTCACTCTTTGCCTATTTTATGTTCACTTACAGCATTTGACTAGTTTTTAGTGTTTGCTTTCACTAATAGATTGTTGGTTTGATAGCTCTCCATTTTTGTTTCCTCGTTTTCATCTTCTTTCATTTTGTGAGTGTGAGTGCATATTTATTTCTGTGTGTTTTCAGTTTAGTTTTGCATTTATCATTTCTTGTAGAGTATGTTCTTTTTTCCCCCCTTTTCACCTCTGACTTGTGGCATGTGAAGATTTACTGTTTAAGCCAGATTGAGTCATCAAGGGAGAAGATTCAAGTCCAAGACATTGGACCATAAAACATGGAATATTAATCAGCAAGAGCTCTCCCAAAGGCTTCGATTTTAATACTAATGTTTGCTTCCACCAAACATCTTTCAAACTGCAGAGCTGTATGCCTCACACCAAACAACAAGATAAGTGATAATCACTTAGTCATGTTCAACTTTATGTGATCTCATAGATTGTAATCTGTCAGGATTCTCTGTCCATGGACTTCTTCAGGCAAAAATGCCAGAGTGGATAGATATTCTCTTCTCCAAGGGATCTTCCTGACCCAGGTATTGAACAACAAGCAAAACAGAAACACAAACCCCATACATTAGCATAAATCCTATGCTCAGTGACAGCCCAAAGCATATCACCAGATGTGATACAGCTTGACAAACCAGAACACAGACAACAGTACCCCACAACCACCAGGAAGCCTACCCAAGGCATTGATCCACTAGGGACAGACTCCAGAATTAAAGCAATCTATTACCCTGCAGTCGGCAAACAAGAGACTCCAAACACACCATGTTAAAAAAAAATGAGAAGACAGAGAAACATACACAAATTAAGATCATGGGAAAAAAATTCGCAGCTTCTCCAATAGCTCAGTTGGTACAGAATCTTCCTGCAATGCAGGAGACCATGGTTCAATTCCTAAGTCAGGGAAATTCACTAGAGAAAGGATAGGCTAACCATTATAGTATTCTTGTGGCTCAGAGGGTACAGAATTTGCCCACAATGTGGGAAACCTGTGTCCAATCCCTGAGTTGTGATGATCCCCTGGAGAAGGGAGAGGCTACCCACTCTAGTATTCTGGCCTGGAGAATTTCATCCACTGTATAGTCCATAAGGTCTCAGAGACGTGGACACAACTGAATAACCTTCATGTTCCCTTTCATGAACAAGATAAACAAATGAGGACATAGTCAGTCTATCTGAAAAACAACTCAGAGTAATGATGGTAAAGATTATCCATAATCTCAGAAATAGAAAAGAGGTACGAATTGAGAAGATATATATGTTTAACAAAAAGCTATAAGAATCACCAAAAAAGCAAGAGAGTATCAGAAAAACAACAATTTCTGCTTTATTGATTATGCTAAACCCTTAGATTGCATGGATCACAATAAACTGTGGAAAATTCTGAAAGAGATGGGAATACCAGACCACCAGACCTGCCTCTTGAGAAACATGTATGCAGGTCAGGGAGCAACAGTTAGAACTGGACATGGAACAACAGACTGGTTCCAAACAGGAAAAGGAGTACATCGAAGCTGTATATTGTCACCCTGCTTATTTAGCATACATCATGAGAAACACAGGGCAGGAAAAATCACAAACTGGAGTCAAGATTGCCAAGAGAAATATCAATAACCTCTGATATGCAAGTGACACCACCCTTATGGCAGAAAGTGAAGAACTAAAAAGCCTCTCAATGAAAGTAAAAAAGGAGAGTTAGCTTAAAGCTCAACATTCAGAAAACAAAGATCATGGCATCTGGTCCCATCACTTAATGGCAAATAGATGGGGAAACAGTGGAAACATTGGCTCACTTAATTTTGAGGGGCTCCAAAATCACTGCAGATGGTGACTGCAGCCATGAAATGAAAAGATACTTACTCCTTGCAAGGAAATTTATGACCAACCTAGACAGCATATTAAAAAGAGACATTATTTTGTCAACAAACATCAATCTAGTCATGGCTATGGTTTTTCCAGTGCTCATGTATGGACGTGAGAGTTGGACTACAAAGCAAACTGAGCACCAAATGATTGATGCTTTTGAATTGTGTTGGAGAAAACTCTTGAGAGTCCTTTGGACTGCAAAGAGAGCCCACCAGTCCATCCTAAAGATCAGTCCTGAGGTTCATTAGAAGGACTGATATTGAAGCTGAAACTCAACACTTTGGCTACCTGATGCAAAGAACTGACTCATTGGATAAGACCCTAATGCTGGGAAAGATTGAAGTCAGGAGGAGAAGGGATCAACAGAGGATGAGATGGTTGGATGGCATCACCAATATGATGGTATGAATTTGAGTAGACTCTCTGAGTTGGTGATGTACAAGTTATTTTTCCTTTTGTTTGCCTGGTAAAGTCTATATCTTCCCATAGCAAAATATAAAATTCTAGATAGTATATTATTCCCCTTCTTGGATCACAGTCATAGCAAAGAGGCTCATGTTACTTGATGTCACTATTAGCCATTGTATACAGAGCCACCTACAATGGATAGAATTCCTACAAATTATAGCCAACTGGAAGGAGAAAATGAAAATCTAACATTCTTCCTGAAAAACCACATGAACAGCTTGAATATGGGGGAAATGTATGACATAGCAAGATGCACCCCACCACACCAGGTCACCAGATGTCTACTGCACTACTAGGGAAGAGCAGAGGGCAATTATGAATCACTTCAGAAAGAATAATGTCTCCGGTCCAAAGTGCAAATTATGGTCATGGTTTCCATCAACGTGAAGTCCAATGCTATAGAGAACAATATTATATAGGAACCCAGAATGTTAGATCCATGAATAAAAGTAAATTGGAAGTCGTCAAGTAGGATACGGCAAGATTGTACATAGACTTCATCAGTTCTGTTCAGTCACTCAGTTGTGTCCAACTTTGTGGCCCCATGGACTGCAGCACGCCAGGCTTCCCTGTCCATCACCAACTCCCGAAGTTTACCCAAAGTTATCTCCATTGAGTTGGTGATGCTATCCAACCATCTTATCCTCTGTCATCCCCTTCTTCTACCTTCAACATTTCCCAGGATCAGGGTCTTCCAATGAGTCAGCTCTTCACATCAGGCGGCCAAAGTATTGGAGTTAAAGTTTTAGTCCTTCCAATGAACACCCAAGGACTGATCTCCTTTAGCATGGACTGGTTGGATCTCCTTGCAGACCAAGGGGCTCTCAAGAGTGTTCTCCAATACCACAGTTCAAAAGCATCATCGGTGCTCAGCATTCCTTATAGTTCAAATCTCACATCGATACATGACTACTGGAAAAACCATAGGTTTGACTACATTGAATTGTGGTGGTAAAGTAATGTCTCTGCTTTTTAATATGCTGCCTAGGTTACTCAGAAGAAGGCAATGACACCGCACTCCAGTACTCTTGCCTAGATAATCCCATGGACAGAGGAATCTGGTAGGCTGCAGTCCATGGTGTCGCAGAGGGTCGTACACGACTGAGTGACTTCACTTTCACTTTTCACTTTCATGCATTAGAGAAGGAAATGGCACCCCACTCCAGTACTCTTGCCTGGAGAATCCCAGGGACAGGGAAGCCTGGAGGGCTGCCATCTCTCGGGTCGCACAGTGTCAGACACAACTGAAGCAACTTAGCACAGCAGCAGGTTGCTCATAGTTTTTCTTCCCAGGAGGAAGCATCTTTTAATTTTCTGGCTGCAGTCATCATAAGCAGTGATTTTAGAGCCACAAAAAGTAAAGCCAGACACTGTTTCCATTGTTTCCCCTTCCATTTGCCATGAAGTAATGGGACCAGATGCCATGATCTTAGTTTTCTGATTATTGAGTTTTAAGCCAACTTTTTCACTCTCCTCTTTCATTTTCATTAAGTGGCTCTTTAGTTCTGCTTCACCTTCTGCCATAAATCTGGCGTAGGTTATTGAAATTTCTCATAGCAACCTTGACTCCAGCTTGTGCTTCAGCCAACCTGGAATTTTGCATGAAAACTCTGCATATAAGTTAAATAAGCATAGTAACAATATACAGGCTTGATGTACTCCTTTACCGATTTGAAACCAGCCTGTTTTTCCACATCCAGTTCTAACTGTTGGTTCTTGAACTGCCTACAGATTTCTCAGGAGGCTAGTCAGGTTGTCTGTTATTCCTATCTCTTGAAGACTTTTCCAGTTTATTGTGATCCCCACAGTCAGTCTTTGGTATATTCAATAAAGAAAAAGTAGATGGTTTTCCTGGAACTCTCTTGCTTTTTCAATGGTCCAGCAGATGTTGACAATTTGATCTCTAGTTCCTCTGCCTTTTCTAAATCCAGCTTGAACATCTGGAAATTCACATTTCACATACTGCTGAAGCCTCACTTGGAGAATTTTGAGCATAACTTTGCTAGCTACTTTGCAATTCTTGAAGGCTATTGCAGTAGCTTGAACATTCTTTGGCAGTGCCTTTCTTTGGGATGAAAATGAAAAATGACCTTTTCCCATCCTGTGGCTACTGCTGAGTTTTCCAAATTTGCTGGCATGTTGAGTGCAGAACTTTCACGGCATCATCATTTGAAACAGCTCAACTTGAAGCCCATCATCTCCACTAGATTCCTAAGGCCAATTCCAGGATGTCTGGCACTAGGTGAGTGATCAGATCATCATTTATCTTTTTTGTATAGTTCTTCTGTGTATTCTTGCCACCTCTTCTTAATATCTTCTGCTTGTTTAGTCCATACCATTTCTGTCCTTTATTGTGCCCATATTTGCATGAAATGTTTTCTTAGTAGCTCTAATTTCCTTGAAGAGATCTCCAGTCTTTCCCATTTCATTGTTTTCCTCTACTTCTTAGCATTGGTCACTGAGGAGGACTTTCTTATCTCTCCTTGCTATTCCTTGGAACTCTGCATTCAAATGAGTATACCTTTCCTTTTCTCCTTTGCCTTTAGCTTCTCTTCTTTTCTCAGCAACTTATAAGGCCTAGTCAGAAATATAAAGACACAAATGAGCAACATAACAACACAGATGTTACATGCAGCCCATAAATAAAAGTAAATAAATTACTTTGCACTAATTTCATATGCTAGCAAGGCAATGCTCACAATTTTTTCAAAGCTTCTGCAGTACATGATCCAAGAACTTCCAGGTGTACAAACTGGATTTACATAAGCCAGACGAACAAAAATCAAATTTCCAGCATCTATTGGACCTTAGAAAAAGCAAGGCAATTCCAGAAAAACATGTACTTCTGCTTCATTGACTATGCTAAAACACTTTGACTATGTGGATCACAACAAACTGTGGAAAATTCTTAAAGAGATTGAAATACCAGATCACATTATCTGTCTCCTGAGTAAACGTATCCAGGTCAAGAAACGACATTTAGAACTGAATGTGGAGCAACAGGCTGATGTGATGTGAAATAGGGAAAGCTGTATATTGTCATCATTTATTTAACTGATATGCAGAGTACACCATGCAACATACTGGGCTGGGTGAAGGAAAGCTAGAATTGAAATTCCTGGGAGAAATAAAAATAACCTCAGATATGTAGATCAGATAATGACATTCTAAAGGCAGATAGTGAAGAGGACATAATACACTCCTGAGGAAAGTGAGAGTGAGAAAGCTGGCTTAAAAGTCAACACTCATAAAATCTATATCATGCTACCTGACCCCATAATTTCATGAAACAGAGATGGACTTTATTTTTTGCACTGCAGATTCATTGTCCTGGTGACTACAGCCATGAAACTAAAAGATGATTTCTCCTTGGAAGGAAAGTTATGACAAACGCAGACAGCACATTAAAAAACAGAGACATCCCTTTGCCAGTAATTATAGACAAACCTATGATTTTTCCAGCAGTCATGTATGGATGTGAGAGTTGGGTCAGAAAGAAGTCTGAGTACATAAGAGCTGATGCTTTTTGGTTGTTGTTGTAGTGCTGGAGAAGATTCTTGACAGTCATTTAGACAGGCAAGACATCAAACGAGTCAATTGTAAAGAAAATCAACCTTAAAAATTCATTGGAAGACTGATGCTGATGCTCCAATATTATGGTCACCTGATGCAGAGAGGTAACTTATTGGGAGAAACCCTGATGGTAGGAAATATTGAGGTCTTGAGAAGAGGGGGTAAAATAGGATGAGATGATAGGATGCATCACCAACTCAATAGACATGATTTTGATCAAACTCTGTGAGATAGTGAAAGACAGGGAAGCCTGGTAAGCTATAGTCCACAGGGTATCCATGTGAGTTGGACATGAATTAGTGACTGAACGGCAGTATTTTGAGGTATTTCCCCCTTTGTGCTCAATTTTTGGAGAGGTTCAAAAATGAGTGTTGAATTTGGTCAAAATTTATTTCTGCATCTGTTAAGATGACATTTATTTTCTTTATTCTTCAGTTTGTTAATGTAATATTACAAAATCATTGGTTTTTGTAATTAAATATGCTTTGCATCCCTGGAATAAATTCCTCTTGGTCAAGGTGTATGATACTTTTCATGTGTTGTTGGTTTCAGCTTGATACTATTTTGTTGACAATGTTTGTGTTTATGTTCATCTGTGATTTTCTTTTAATATGTTTAGTCGCTAAAATGTATTAGACTCTGGAAGTTCCATGGACTGTAGCCTGCTAAGCTCCTCTGTCTATGTGATTTCCCAAGAAAGAAGAGTGGAGTAGGTTGCCATTCCATTTTCGAGGAGATCTTCCTAATCCAGAGATAGAACCTGGGTCTTCTGCATTTCAGGCAGTCTCCTACATTGCAGGAAGATTCATTACCAAATGAGCTGTGATTTTATTTTTACCATTAAAAAACTGCCTGATTTTGGTATCAGGATGAAGGTGGCCTCAGAATGTGTCTGGGAGTATTCCTTTTACAACCTCACCAGAGCCATGACAGGCTCAGAGAGGTGCACTAGGCCAAAAATAATCCCTGAGTCATGCTTCCGGGGCTTAAGAGAAATGATAACTCTGGCCAATCAGAGAGATGATAAGTGGCCAATCAGTAAATACCAGGAAACCCCTGCAGCCAATCAACCCTTGCCAAATCCCTGTCTTTGTTCTAAACTTATAAATACTGGTGAAAATCTGGGCTCGGGGCTCTCGTCAAGACTCCACTGCGCTGGGCAAGATGGGAGCCCTGGCTCGATCTAGAAATAAAACCCCTTTATGCTTTTGCATTGCTGTGGACGTCTTATTCTCTCAGTTTTGGGGACTCGGACTCTGGGCATAACATTCCTTCCTCTTCAGTGTTTTGGAAGAGTTCCAGAATTGTAGAAATTCATTGGGAAATGAGAATTTATTTCCCAACCAGAAAATAATCCAGTATCTATACAATATTGATACTATATATAAAATATCAAATGAGCACTTACTGTGTAGCTAAGAGAACCCTACTCATAGCTCTATCTGTTCAGTTCAGTTCAGTCACTCAGTTGTGTCCGACTTTTTGCTACCCCATGAATCGCAGCATGCCAGGCCTCCCTGTTCATGACCCAGAGTTCACTCAAACTCACATCCATCGAGTCGGTGATGCCATCCAACCATCTCATCCTCTGTCATCCCCTTTACCTCCTGCCCCCAATCCCTCCCAACATCAGAGTCTTTTCAAAGGGCTCAATTCTTTGCATGAGGTGGCCAAAGTATTGGAGTTTCAGCTTTAGCATCATTCCTTCTAATGAACACCCAGGACTGATCTCCTTCAGAATGGACTCCTTATATCTCCTTGCAGTCCAAGGGACTCTCAAGAGTCTTCTCCAACACCACAGTTCAAAAGCATCAATTCTTCGGCACTCTGCTTTCTTCATTTGTCCAACTCTCTCATCCGTACGGGACCACTGGAAAAACCATAGCCTTGACAAGACAGACTTTTGTTGGTAAAGTAATGTCTCTGTTTTTCAATATGCTATCTAGGTTGGTCATAACTTTCTTTCCAAGGAGTAAGTGTCTTTTAATTTCATGGCTGCAGTCACCATCTGCAGTGATTTTGGAGCCCCAAAAAATAAAGTCTGACACTGTTTCCACTGTTTCCCCATTTATTTCTCAGGAAGTGATGGGACCAGATGCCATGATCTTCGTTTTCTGAATATTGAACTTTAAGCCAACTTTTTCACTCTCCTCTTTCACTCTCATCAAGAGGCTTTTTAGTTCCTCTTCACTTTCTGCCATAAGGGTGGTGTCATCTGCATATCTGAGGTTATTGATATTTCTCCTGGAAATCTTGATTCCAGCTTGTGCTTCTTCCAGCCCAAAGTTTCTCATGATGTACTCTGCATGTAAGTTAAATAAGCAGGGTGACAATATACAGCCTTGGTGTACTCCTTTTCCTATTTGGAACTAGTCTGTTGTTCCATGTCCAGTTCTGTTTCATTTAAATCCCAAAGAAAGGCAATGCCAAAGAATACTCAAAGTATTGCACTCATCTCACACACTAGTAAAGGAATGCTCAAAATTCTCCAAGCCAGGCTTCAGCAGTACATGAACTGTGAACTTCCAGATGTTCAAGCTGGTTTTCAAAAAGGCAGAGAAACCGGAGATCAAATTGCCAACATCTGATGGATCATTGAAAAAGCAAGAGAGTGCCTGAAAAACATCTATTTCTGCTTTATTGACTATGTCAAATCCTTTGACCGTGCGGATCACAATAAACTGCGGAACTTCAATACATCAATATATTAGTCTATATATATATATTCAAAACTGTTTTACATTTTAGGTCTCTTCATGTCAATGCATTTGTATTATTCTCTTCTCATGACTGGTAGTTTTAATATCATATTTGTTTGTGGATTATTACCTACCTTTATGTTTACCTTTACCAGTGAGCTTTCCAAGTGGACTTCTCTTTTCCACCTAGAAAAATTCCTTTAACATTTTTGTAAAGGTGTGTTTGATGGTAATGAATTCTCTTAGCTTTTACTTCTCTGTAAACATTTATTTTTCCCATTGAATCTGAATGAGAGCCTTACTGAGGCAATGGCCCCCACTCCAGTACTCTTGCCTGGAAAATCCCATGGACAGAGGAGCCTGGTAGGCTGCAGTCTGTGGGGTCGCCAATAGTCGGACACGACTGAGTGACTTCACTTTCAATTTTCACTTTCATGCATTGGAGAAGGAAATGGCAATGCCCTCTGGTGTTCTTGCCTGGAGAATCCCAGGAACGGGGGAGCCTGGTGGGCTGCTGTCTATGGGGTTGCACAGAGTCGGACACGACTGAAGTAACTTAGCAGCAGCATTGTAGTTTTTCTCTTTCATACTTTTAAATACATCCCACCATTCTCTTCTGATCTGCAGTTTCTGCTGTAAAGTCCAGTGATAAACTTATGGGGATTATCCTCTAAATTATTCTTGCTTTTAAAGTTCTTTTGATTTTATTTTGTTTCAGTTTGATTAATATGTGTCTTGATATGTACCTCTTTGGGTTTATGTTATATGAGACTCCCTTCACTTTCTGAACTTGGATGTTTTCTTTCTCATGTTAGGGAAATTTTAAGCTATAATCTCTGTACATATTTTCTTGGCTCTTTCTTCTCTCTCTTCTCATCCTGTGACCACTATAATATAAATATTGGCATTTTTAATGTTATCCCAGAAGTCTCTCATGGTATATTCATTTCTTTCCTGCTTCTTTGTTTATTTGGTTATTTGACCACTTTATTCCATCTGATTTAACTGTTCTGCATCATTTATTCTGCTTTTGACCCCTTCCAATGGTATTTTTCACCTCAATTGTTTTTTCCTTTGTTCTTTAACTCCTCTAGCTCTTTGTTAAATATTCTTGTACCTTCTCTGTTTCCATTCTTTTTAGGAGTTCTTAGAGCATATTTATTATCATTATTCTAATGTTTTTCAGATAAATTGGCTTTTCTCCACTTCTTTTAGTTATTCTCTGGGGTTTTTAATCTTGTTCCTTCATTTAAAACATATTTCTTGGTATTTCATTTTGTCTTGATTTCTGTGTTTGTGGTCTCCTTTCCACAGTCTTCAGAATCATAGCACCTCTTGCTATTCGTGTCTGCCTCCTGATGTGTGAGTTTGGTCTAGGGGCTGTGCAGGCTTCCAATGAGACATACTGGTGCTTGCCCACTGGTTTTTGTAGCTGGGTATTGTCCCTTTAGTGGGTCAGGATGTGTCAAAGGGAATGCTGAGACATGGGAGTTAGCTTGGTTTGGCTTTAGACAATGTGCCAAAATGGCAATCTCTGGGAAAGTTCATGTCAATCAATATTCCCTGGAGCCTCTGGTACCAGCTTTCATCTCTGTCTCCTAGTGAAACACAGCCAACCCCTGTCCCTCCTGAAAGCCTTGAGCCCAAGCACCTATAGACTTACTGCTTTGAACTGTGTACATAATAACTTGTGTTTTCCCCTAAGAGTGGAGTCTGTTTCCCACAGTTTGGTGGGGTTCCTGCTCACAAGTTTCACTATATGTCAAAGCCAACCTCCCTTGGTGAGGGCAGCAGGTTCTTCTGAAGACAGATTCTCAGGTTGGAAGTGTGAAATTGGGCTCAGAAGTTCACACATGTGGGAGATTCTCTGAAAAGTGTCCCTATTACTATCTTGATGTGGCATCTTTCTTGTCTTTGAAACTAATATACTGATTTGGGTATGTTCAGTCTTTTTGTCTATTAATAGTTGTGATTACAGTATTTTCAGCTGGGGAGGTGAATTCAATCCTACTCTTTCTAGGAAAAAAATGGATTATTTGAGTTTGTATGCTGCCTCTTTACTTGGTATGGGTGTTTTATCTCCATAACATGAGGTGTGCAAGTGCATCAGCAATTGGATATTTTTTTGAAGTCACATTTGTCCAGTTTTGATTATGTTCTTTGTTTTATATTGATCTGTATGACAAATGTAGACAGCATATTAAAAAGCAGAGACATTACTTTGCCAACAAAGGTACATCTGGTCAAAGCTATGCATTTTTCCAGTAGTCATGTATAGATGTGAGAGTTGTGCCATAAAGAAGGTTGAACACTGAAGCATTGATGTTTTTGAACTGTGGTGTTAGAGAAGACTCTTGAGAGTCCCTTGGACTGCAAGGAGATCCAACCAGTCCATCCTAAATATTCACTGGATGAACTGTTGTGGAAGCTGAACCTCCAATTATTTGGCCACCTGATGCAAAGAACTGACTTATTGGAAAAGTCACTCATACTGGAAACGACTGAAGGCAGGAGTAGAAAGGGATGACAGAGGATGAAATGGTTGGAGAACATCACTAACTTGATGGATGTGAGTTTGAGAAAGCTCAGGGAGAGGCCTGGCATGCTGTAGCCCATGAGGTCTCCATGAGTCAGACATGACTGAGATTGTATGAACTATTGGTTTGTTTTGGATACTAATTGCTTCTTGGTCACAAGGTATGCAAATATTTCCTCTCATTACATAGATTGTCTGTTGTTTTTTTTTTGTTGTTGATTTCCTTTACTGTGCAAAAGCTTTGAAGTTACATTTGATCCCTGCTTTTTATTTGTTTATTTATGCTTTTAGTTCATTTGCCATGGGAGACTAAAAAAATGTTGCTTACAACTTATATCACAGAAAGTTATGCCTATTTTCTTTTCTAGTTTTAAGATATCATGTCTTATACTTAGGTCTTTGAATCATTTTAGTTTGTGTGTAAGGGTCTATGAAGTCTTGATTTTACTAATTTACATATGGTTGTCAGCTCTCTCAAAACAGCTTGAGGAAAATACTGTCTGTTCTCCATTTGACATTCTTGCCTCTGTTGCCATAGATTAATGGACTGAACCGAATAAGTTTTTTTTCTGGGATCTACTCTATCTTCCATTCAACTCTATGTCTGTTATGTGCCAATAGAATGCTCTTTTTTGAAAACTGCAGTTCTGTAGTATATGTTGTCTGGAAGTATTATGTTTGATTTTGTCCTTTTTTTATTTTTTGCCATTTATCTTTTTTTTCACTTCTTTAATGGGAGGAAAATTGATGTATAATGTTGGTTTATTGGTTACAACAATCCAAATCAGCCATTGTTATATATATTTCACATCCCTTTACAGACTCTCTCACTTATCCTCATCCCAACTTTCTTAGGAGTGCCAGGCTGAGCTCCTCGTGTTATACAGACTTCTCAGCAGTAACTTATTTTACACACACTAATGTGTATATATAATGCTACTTTATTCATTCATCTCACTCACTCCTTTCTTCATGGTATCCACAACTATATTCTCTATGTGTGCATTTCTATTACTTCCCTGCAAAGTTCATCAATACCATTTTTCTAGATTCCATATATTTGCAATAATATATGATATTGGCATTTTCTCTTTTGACTTACTTCACTCTGTGGGGAAAATATCTAGATGCATCCACATCATTAGAACTGACTCAGATTAATTCCTTTTTGTGGTTGAGTTACATACATTATCCATTCACCTGTCTATGGACATATAGGCTGCTTCCATGTTTTGGCTTTTGTAAATAGTGCTGCTATGAATATTGGGGTACATGAATCATTTTCAATTATGGTTTTCTCTGTGTATATAACCAGTAATGGAATTGCTGTGTCATAGTCACAGCAGCAGCACCAGAAGCAGAGTACTTTTATTCCTAGTTTTTAAAGGAATCTCTATTCAATTCTCTGTAGTGGCTGTATCATTTTACATTCCCATCAAGAGTGAAAGAGGGTTTTCTTTTCTTCACATCTTCCCCAGCATTTATTATTTGTAAATTTTTAGATGATGGTCTGTCTGAATTGTGTGAAATGGAACTTCATTGTAGATTAAATTTGCATTTCTCTAATAATTACTGAGATTGATCATCTTTTCATGTGTTTGTTGGCCATCTGAAAGTCTTTTATGGACAAGTGTCAGTTTAGGTCTTCTGTACATTTTTTGATCAGGCTGTTCATTTTTCTGATATTGAGTTGTATGTGCTTCTTATACATTTGAGATCAATCCTTTGTCAGTTGCTTCTTTTTCAATTATTTTCTCTCATTTTGAAGGTTGTCTTTCCATCTTGTTTCCTGACTATGCAAAAGGTTTTGAGTTTAATTGTTTCCCATTTGTTCATTTTTGTTTTTATTTCTATTATTTCAGGACCTAAGTCAAAGTGGATCATGCTATCATTTATGTCAGCATGTGCTGTCTATATTTTCCTATAAGAACTTTTTAATTTCTCACTATACATTTAAGATTTAATGCATTTTATTTTTGTGTATGGTGTTAGGAGATATTCCAGTTTTATTCTTTCACATTGACCCAGCTGTCCAATTTTCCCAACATCACTTATTGAAGAGGCTGTCTTTTCTCTACTGTATATTCTTCCCTCCCATTTGTGCATGGGTTTATCTCTTGGCTTTCTATCTTTTTCTACTAGTCTGTACTTCTGTGTTTGTGCCAGTACTATTCTATGTTGATAACTGTGGCTCTATAGTATCAGGGCTGTTGATTTTTCCAGCTCCATTTTCTTTCTCAAGATTGCTTTAAATATTCAGGGTCTTTTCTTTTCCAATATGTTGGGTTGGTTTATCTCCCTTCTTTGATTCTTATCACAACAAAAAATAGGAATGAGGTGCTAAAATGTGTAGAACAACAGACAAGTTACAGACCAGTTCAGATCAAGAGACATATTTTTTATTAGTCCAGCACTTCCAAGGCCTCTTCATCCTTCCTGTCATCCCACTTGGGTTTCCCATTTGACACTTTCAGCCTCCTCCTTTTGGTTATACCTATTTAAATTAGGACTTGAACCCACCATCAGTCAATGAAAGAGAATACAAATGGCAAACCCTCAAGGCTGACTGACAGTTAAAACACAGGCTGTGTTGTTTATGTCTTCCCATTTGTTGTCCCATAATTCCTGTTACAATTAGATGTGGAATACTCATGAGCCCTTATTCGTCTCCTAACTGCCTGACTGCCTAAGTTTACTTGAAAAAGCTCCTGTGGTTACTTGAAAAAGCTCCTGTGGTCACTTTGTATCCACTGTGTGCCTAGAGTGCATGTGCAGGTGTTGAAATTTCTCTGTTTTTATTTTGTAGCTGTAAACTCCTGGGTGTGTCTGGAATGGAGTTTAGAGATCAGTCCACATCACTTTCAGTTCCCCTCATGGCTCATTTCTAACTTCCTACCTAATACCTTCAAATCGTGAATTTTTATGTTCTCAGTTCAGTTCAGTGACGAAATTGTTCCTACTTTTTGTGACCCCAAACCTTAGATATGCAGACAACACTACCCTTATGCAGAAAGTGAAGAGGAACTAAAAAGTCTCTTTATGAACTGAAAGAGGAGAGTGAAAAATTTGGCTTAAATCTCAACATTGAGAAAATGAAGATCATGGCATCTGGTCCCATCATTTCATGGCAAATAGATAGGGAAACAGTGGAAACAGTGTCAAACTTTATATTTGGGGGCTCCAAAATCACTGCAGATGGTGACTACAGCCACAAAATTAAAAGATGCTTACTCCTTGGAAGGAAAGTTATGACCGACCTATATTTCTTTTTCTGCTCTGATTGCTGTGGCCAAAACTTCCAAAACTATGTTGAATAGTAGTGGAGAAAGTGGGCACCTTTGTCTTGTTCCTGACTTTAAGGGAAATGCTTTCAATTTTTTACCATTGAGGATAATGTTTGCTGTGGGTTTGTCATATATAGCCTTTATTATGTTAAGGTATGTTCCTTCTATTCCTGCTTTCTGGAGAGCTTTTATCACAAACGATGTTGAATTTTGTCAAAGGCCTTCTCTGCATCTATTGAGATAATCATATGGCTTTTATTTTTCAATTTGTTAATGTGGTGTAGTATATTGATTGATTTGCGGATATTGAAGAATTCTTGCATCCCTGGGATAAAGCCCATTTGGTCATGATGTATGATCTTTTTAATGTGGTGTTGGATTCTGATTGCTAGAATTTTGTTAAGGATTTTTGCATCTATGTTCATCAGTGATATTGGCCTGTAGTTTTCTTTTTTGTGGCATCTTTGTCAGGTTTTGGGATTAGGGTGATGGTGGCCTCATAGAATGAGTTTGGAAGTTTACCTTCCTCTGCAATTTTCTGGAAGAATTGCAGTAGCATAGATGTTAGCTCTTCTCTAAATTTGTGGTAGAATTCAGCTGTGAAGCCATCTGGACCTGGGATTTTATTTGCTGGAAGATTTCTGATTACAGTTTCTATTTCCATGCTTGTGATGGGTCTGTTAAGATTTTCTATTCTATTTTTCTATTTCTGGTTCAGTTTTGGAAAGTTGTACTTTTCTAAGACTTTGTCCACTTCCTCCACATTGCCCATTTTATTGGCAAATAACTACTGATAGTAGTCTCTTATGATTCTTTGTATTTCTGTGTTGTCTGTTGTGATCTCTCCATTTTCATTTCTAATTGTATTGATTTGATTTTTCTCTCTTTGTTTCTTGATGAGTCTGGCTAATGGTTTGTCAATTTTATTTATCCTTTCAAAGAACCAGATTTTGGCTTTGTTGATTTTTGCTATGGTCTCTTTTGTTTGTTTTGCATTTATTTCTGCCCTAATTTTTAAGATTTCTTTCCTTATACTAACTCTGGGGTTCTCCATTTCTTCCTTTTCTAGTTGCTTTAGGTATAGAGTTAGGGTTATTTATTTGACTTTTTTCTTGTTTCTTGAGGTATGCCTATATTGCTATGAACTTTCCTCTTAGCACTGCTTTTATAGTGTCCCACAGGTTTTGGGTTATTGTGTTTTCATTTTCATTTGTTTCTATGCGTATTTTGATTTCTTTTCTGATTTCTTCTGTGATTTGTTGGTTATTCAGAAGCGTCTTTTTCAGCCTCATATGTTGGAAATTTTAATAGTTTTTCCTCCTGTAATTGAGATCTAATCTTAATGCATTATGGTCAGAAAAGATGCTTGGAATGATTTCAATTTGTTTGAATTTATCAAGGTTAGATTTATGGCCCAGGATGTGATCTATCCTGGAGAAAGTTCCGTGCACCCTTGAGAAAAAGGTGAAATTCATTGTTTTGGGTGAAATGTCCTATAGATTTCAATTAGGTCTAACTGGTCTATTGTTTCATTTAAAGTTTGCATTTCTTTGTTGATTTTCTGTTTAGTTGATCTGTCCATAGGTGTGAGTGATGTATTAAAGTCTCCCACTATTACTGGGTTACTTTTAATTTCCCCTTTCATACTTGTTAGCATTTGTCTTACTTATTGCTGTGCTTCTATGTTGGGTGCATATATATTTATAATTGTTATATATTCCTCTTGGATTGATCCTTTGATCATTATGTAGTGGCCTTCTTTGTCTCTTTTCACAGCCTTTGTTTTAAAGTCTATTTTATCTGATATGAGTATTGCTATTCCTGCTTTCTTTTGGTCTCTATTTGCGTGGAATATCTTTTTCCAGTCCTTCACTTTCAGTCTGTATGTGTCCCTTGTTTTGAGGTAGGTCTCTTGTAGACAACATATATAGGGGTCTTGTTTTTGTATCCATTCAGCCAGTCTTTGCCTTTTGGTTGGGGCATTCAACCCATTTACATTTAAGGTAATTATTGATAAGTATGATCCTGTTGCCATTTACTTTATTGTTTTGGGTTTGGGTTTATATGCCCTTTTTGTTTTTCCTGTCTAGAGAAGATCCTTTAGGATTTGTTGGAGAGCTGGTTTGGTGGTGCTGAATTTTCTCAGCTTTCGCTTGTCTGTAAAGCTTTTGATTTCTCCTTCGTATTTGAATGAGATCCTTGCTGGCTACAGTAATCTTGGCTGTAGGTTATTTTATTTCATCACTTTAAGTATGTCTTGCCATTCCCTCCTAGCCTGAAGATTTTCTATTGAGAGATCAGCTGTTATCCTTATGGGAATCCCCTTGTGTGTTATTTGTTGTTTTTCCCTTACTGCTTTTAATAATTGTTCTTTGTGTTTGATCTTTATTAATTTGATTAATATGTGTCTTAGGGTGTTTCGCCTTGGGTTTATCCTATTTGGAACTCTCTGGGTTTCTTGGATTTGGGTGATTATTTCCTTCCCCATTTTAGGGAAGTTTTCAACTATTATCTCCTCAAGGATTTCCTCATGGTCTTTCTTTTTGACTTCTTCTTCTGGGACTCCTATAATTCAAATGTTGGAGCGTTTCATATTGTCCTGGAGATCTCTGAGATTGTCCTCATTTCTTATAATTCGTTTTTCTTTTTTCCTCTCTGATTCATTTATTTCTACCATTATATCTTCTATTTCACTAATCCTGTCTTCTACCTCCGTTATTCTACTATTTGTTGCCTCCAGAGTGTTTCTGATCTCATTTATTGAAGTATTCATTATATATTGACTCTTTTTGATTTCTTCTAGGTCCTTGTTAAACCTTTCTTGCATCTTCTCAATCCTTGTCTCCAGGCTATTTATCTATGATTCCATTTTTATTTCAAAATTTTGGATCATTTTCACTATCAATATTTGGAATTCTTTCTCAGGTAGATTCCCTATCTCTTCCTCTTTTGTTTGGTTTGGTGGGCATTTCTCCTGCTCCTTTACCTGTTGGGTATTCCTCTGTCTCTTCATCTTGGTTATATTGCTGCGTTTGGTGTGGCTTTTCTGTATTCTGGGAATTTGTGAAGTTCTCCTTATTATGGAGTTTCCTCACTGTGGGTGGGGTTGTATCAGTGGCTTGTCAAAGTTTCTTGGTTAGGGAAGCTTGTGTCGGAGTTCTGGTGGGTGGAGCTGGATTTCTTCTCTCTGGAGTTCAATGAAGTGTCCAGTAATGAGTTATGAGATGTCAACGGTTTTGGAGTAACTTTGAGCTGCCTGTATATTGAAGCTCAGGGGTGTATTCCTGTGTTGCTGGAGAATTTGCATGGTATGTCTTGCTCTGGAACTTGTTGGCCCTTGGGTGGTGCTTGGTTTCAGTGTAGGTATGGAGGCATTTGATGAGCTCCTATCGATTAATGTTCCCTGGATTCAGGAGTTTTCTGATGTTCTCAGGATTTGGAGTTAAGCCTCCTGATTCTGTTTTTCAGTTTTATTTTTACAGTAGTCAAGACTTCTCCATCAATACAGCACCGATGATAAAACATCTAGGTTAAAGATGAAAAGTTTCTCCACATTGAGGGACACCCAGAGAGGTTCACTTCTACTGTATAATCATAAGGGATTTGATTTAGGTCATACCTGAATGGTCTAGTGATTTCCCCTACTTTCTTCAATTAAAGTCTGAATTTGGCAATAAAGAGTTCATCTGAGCCACAGTAAGCTCCCAGTCTTGTTTTTGCTGACTGTATAGAGCTTCTCCATCTTTGGATACAAAAAATATAATCAATCTGATTTTGGTACTGACCATGGTACTGATGTCCATGTGTAGAGTCTTCTCTTTTGTTGTTGGACAAGGGTGTTTGCTAAGCTTGCTAGCCTTTGCCTTGCTTCATTTTGGTACTCCATGGCCAAATTTGCCTGTTATTACAGGTATCTCTTGACTTTCTACTTTTGCATTGCAGTCCTCCATAATGAAAAGGATATCTATTTTTGTGTGTAAGTCTTCATAGAACCATTCATCTTCAGCTTCTTCAGCATTACTGGTAGGGGCACAGACTTGGATTACCATAATATTGAATGGTTTGTCTTGGAAATGAACAGAGATCATTCTTTTGTTTTTGAGATTGCATCCAAGTACAGCAGTTTGAATTCTTGTTGACTATGATGGCTACTCCACTTCTTCTAAGTGATTCTTGCCCACAGCAGTAGATATAATGGTCATCTGAGTTAAATTCACCCATTCCAGTCCATTTTAGTTCATGATTCCTAAAATGTCAATGTTCACTCTTGCCATCTCCTATTTGACCACCTCCAAATGGCAACCCACTCCAGTACTCTTGCCTGGAAAATCCCATGGATGGAGGAGCCTGGGAGGCTGCAGTCCATGGGGTCAAAAAGAGTCAGACACAACTGAGCAACTTCACTTTAACTTGCCTTGATTCATGGACCTAACATCCTAGGTTCCTATGCAATATTGCTCTTTATGGCATTGGACATTGCTTCCATCACCAGTTACATCCACAACGGGGTGTTGTTTTTGCTTTTGCTCCATCTCCTCATTCTTTCTGGAGTTATTTCTCTACTGATCTCCCATACCGTATTGGACACCTACCGACCTGAGGAGTTCATCTTTCAGTGTCCTGTCTTTTGCCTTTTCATGCTCATCTCTAGGGTAAGAGAAAAACTGGGCTCAACTGGGCTTGCTCTCATTTTGAAAGAATCATATAAGTTGGTCTTTTAGAAAAATATATGACTTTGTACATATTTCTCTCAGACCGCTAAATACAGGTTTGCCTATGACAAAGGACTTAAGCAAATTCTCATTTACCTTTTCCATTTTATGTGTCCATTATTGCACAATGAAATAAAATTTCCATGGAGGGGGTAGTACATGCATAGACACTAAACATACATAGCGAAATGTCACTTAGATAATTGTCTCACTGCCTGTTTCCTGACTTCATGGAATGAGGACTAAATCAGGAGTCAGAAAGCTGAATTATGTGGGCTGAGGATGTGCTCTGGGTTCCAACAGTCTTTTCTGCAAGACGAAGATTTTGGCTTGGTGATTACTGGCATCCTTCCAGCCCCTACATTTTCTGATGTACAAAGGAAAGTATTTGTTTTACTGTTAGCCTTGTTTAGAAAGTAATTAATAAGGCTTAGAGCGTCACTGTTTGTTAGCTTATTTGTCCAGTTATCTTATATAAGGACCTACTCTGCATGTTATAAGTGACACGGAAGAAACCATTCTGTGCCCAGACCATGACCAAAGTTTCTAGACTGTGCCTTCACTGTAGGCTGTGTCACCTGTACACATTTTTTTAACTCACAATACTTTTCTTTAATTTGAAGTTTCTTATGGGCACACATTTCAGTGGACACTTAATATTAGGTAACAATAGCTGTTTTCATTATGTATTTTCATACTGTTGGAAATGTTAGATTAAAAAAAAAAAGAAACATGAAACACAGAGAACACTGAAAAATTGTTGCAGACAAGGAAATGAAAGGACTCAGAGAAAGTTAGAGAAACGTATATTTCAGTTGATAAAGGCATAAACTGACCACGTCTGGGGGATTCAGTAACCCAGTCATCTCCAGCATCTAAGCTTCGTTGTTGTAGTTCAGTGGCTATGTCGCGTCTGACTCTGCAACCCCAGGACTGAAGCATGCCAGGTTCCTCTGTCCTCCACTATCTCCCAGAGGTTTGCTTACTTGCTCAAATAGTATAAGAAGTAATTAATGCAGTCCAAATTTAAGTAGTCCTGAATGTCCTTCGTTTCTGTCCTTAATGTTGTTTAGATTGGAGATTAGATACCTTAGGGCATTAAAAAGGGATGGTTGACATTGGTGGCTTACAAACTCAAGGGTTTTTATTTGATTGTATGTGGCCATTCGTGATACATAGGTACATCTAGAGGAGCTTTATTGCAACTTCCCAGAAATCCACTAATCATTAAAACTTCACACTCTATTTTTTAAGTGAAAACAATAATATTAAGGTAAAGTAACACATCAGCTATGCTTTTTGCTTTGCTTTCTTTTTAATGCTGAAGACACTTATAAACAGAGAATGCATTCCAAGCCTTTAGGTCAAGCACCACCTTCGATGTATTGTGGCAACTGATTGGTGGTGGAAAAAGACATAAAATACTCTTCTTAAGCTATAGGGACAGACTATCTAGTAACCACAGAATGATTAAGTTCTGTTCATGGAGACTTCTTCTCTTAATTGGATGAAAAGATTTAAGGAATATACCTGGGGAGCCATGGAGATGTATGATAGTTACTAGTGGGCTTAACCGAAGAATGGCAACCCTCTCCAGTATTCTTGCCTGGAAAATCCCATGGACAGAGGAGTCTTGTACGCTGCAGTCCATGGGGTCACAAAGAGTCAGACACGACTAAGTGATTACACTTTCACTTTTCACTTTCATGCATTGGAGAAGGAAATGGCAACCCACTCCAGTGTTCTTGCCTGGAGAATCCCAGGGATGGCAGAGACTGGTGGGCTGCCGTCTCTGGGGTCTCACAGAGTTGGACACCACTGAAATGACTTAGCTGCAGCAGTGGGCTTAATACATGCAATTCTATGAGTGATTCTTTTCCTAGTAGCAAGAAATCAGCTAAGCTCCTCCAAGAATCAAAATCCTGTGCCCTTTCAAACTGTAGGAAGGGATTTCCTTGGTGGCCCAGTGGCTAAGAATCCACATGCCAGTGCAAGTTCAACCCCTGGTTTAGGTAGATCCTACAAGCCACATGCCACATCCCACAGAGCAACTAAGTCCATACCCCTAATTACTGAGCCCAAGTGTTCGAGCCCATGAGTTGCAACTGCTAAAGCCCACATGTCTAGAGCCCACATGTTGCAACAAGAGAAGGCACCTCAAGGAGACGTCCAAGTACTGCAGCCAGAGAGCAGCCCCCCCCCCGCCCCCATGCCACAACTAAAGAAAGGCTGCCCATGGCAAGAAAGACCTAGTACACCCAACAATAAAATAAATAAATCAGCTTAAAAAAAAACTTTTTAAAAATAAACAAACTGTAAGAAAAATAAAGTGTGGAATGGAGCATAATAAAAAGTGCAGTGACCTCTGTGCAGTGACCTCTGTGTAGTGTTACACAATTGAGAATGATAATTTTCTATAGCCAAGATGATATTTGTGCTCAGATATCAGAGTTATTTTCCCCACGGGAACTCAAAATGGTCTTTTGGAATCAGTTTATCCTAGTATCACCCATTCTTGTTTTTTTTTTTTTTTCCTGTTAGGGTCATGTTGCTTTATTGAGAATTATGGTCATCACTGTTCTCTCTAGCTTTACCAATTAAATTAAGAAAAATCAAGTTATAGGTTGACAATGATGACATATCTTATTCAGGAAGGGCCTTTAGATAATGCAATAATTTCTTTCTGTGCTCAGGAAAGAATTCAGTATACATGTCACTAGTATTGGAGAAGTTCTACCTCAGAGTCACGTTTCAAAATGCTTCTCACTCCTTACACTCCTTGAGTAATATTTGTAGGTTAATACTGTCTCCTGAGGGTTGGCTGTCTTTCTCACAGAGACGCAGTTTAAAACTTTCCTAAAGCCCCCTCTAGTGCATAACATTTAATACCACCAAGACCTAAAGTTCCATTTTCTCATCTATTTATTAGATAAATGAATAAGCTGCAGTATTTTGATTGGAGAATGGTTAAGAAATAGTCAATAGCTCGAATTTCCAAGGTTCCCACCAAAACCTAGGGAATTTTCTTTTGAGGTGAAAACCAACATCATTTAATTCCATTTATTTTCTCTATCTTGAAGGGTATTGCTGCTGCTAAGTCACTTCAGTCGTATCTGACTCTGTGAGACCCCACAGACAGAAGCCCATCAGGCTCCCCCATCCCTGGAATTCTCCAGGCAAGAACACTGGAGTGGGTTGCCATTTCCTTAATACCCTAAAAAATGTCCTTCTTTTTTAACCATCAGGGACATTAAAGATGAAAGTATGTTTATAATTAGCCACTGAATGGGAAAAGATTATCTTGGCCTTTACCTCTTGATGTCTCCATTACATTCACTGGATAATTTTCATTCATAATGCTGAGCATGGCCAACCAGAGAAAGATAAATTCTCTAAATTATGAAAGCAATGGTAATCTATAAAGATATAGATTAAAAATAAATGTAATAATACAATGTTTTAAAATAATAAGTAATAAAATACAATAAACTATACAGTATATGTATTGGGCTATATATTATGGTATGTAATAATATATAGCTTATTTCATTTGTATTTCTTTTTCCAAAGAGCTTCAAACTCATCTAATTAAAAATAAGCTTGATTAAACCATTAAATAAGAGAAGAATAAAAGCCCTGAGTTGTATCTGACTCTCTGTGATCCTATGGCTCCTCTGTCCATGGGATTCTCCAGGCAAGAAGTCTAGACTTGGTTGCCATTTCCTTCTCCAGGGCATCTTCCTGACCCAGAGATGGAACCTATGTCTCTTATATCTCCTGCATTGGCAGGTGAGTTCTTTAACTGCTAGCTCCACCTGGGAAGCCCATATAGAGTATATATATTAGGCTATATATTATGGCATATAATAATATATAGCTTATTTGTGTCTATTTCCAAAGAGCTTCAAACTCATCTAGTTAAAAACAGGCTTGATTAAACCATTAAATAAAAGTAGAATAGAAGCCACCTGCGTAATATAGGGAATTAAAGAGATGAATAGAAAAATAGGCTATTGTAGCAAAGCATAAGTCTTAGTTTTGAGCAGACAAGCTAAGACAAAAAGAAGAAAGTAAGTAAGAAAGGTAAACATACCGTGCATTAAGGGAGAAAACTGCTTTCCTTCTGAAATACAGATAGACAAGCCTCTAGATAGCAGTAAAAAAAAAAAAGTATCATTGGAATGATTTCTTAACAATGAGAAATTCATGTTTTAAAATTCAACAAAAGATCTCAGGAACGTCTATGCTCCAAGGACGTTGCAGTTGGTAGTGACTTCCCATTGGAAGCGTGTTCCTGGGAGCGAACTCGACAATAAACCCAGGCCAGCTGCATACATTTACCCATGATCGGGGTTATCTCTGGGAATAGTAACCAGAAAGGATCTTCTCTCTCTTTTTTATACAGAGTAAAGACAAAGGATAATTAAATTATCATAAAGGGACTCATGATAATATGTTCTCTGCTATGGTTGGAAAGAAAAGGACTCTATCGTGCACTTCTTGAAAGAACTGGAACAAAATAGTTAAAAATCATGAAATGAGGATGGGTTCAGTTGAAGTTGGCTACCAAGCAATGTAGCCATTCATTTTGTTGTCTCTCAATCATGGAGCTCCTTTCCTTTTGGAAGCCAAAATTTACTTCTGATACCCAAAGCCTACTTTCATAAGAGAAACGCATCATCTTTGAGTGAGTCAGGTCACTGTGTTGCCTCTCCCAGGGGTGTTTGCCCTTTATGTTTCAGTTCTAATCCATTTAACAAATGCTTACTGGAGATCTAGTATATGCAAGATATTTTCCAGATGCTAGTACTGGAATAAAAGTCTTCCTGTTCTTAGTGCTTTCAAGTATTAATCAGTAGGTAGGCTTGAGTGTCTCTGTTCTCTAGGTAACACCTGACTCTCTGAAGTTCAATCACTCAGTCATGTCCGACTCTTTGCGGCTGCAGCAAAGTCCATGGACTGCAGCAAGTCTCTGAACCCCTGGGTATCCTGCCCCTGTACCCTTCTAAAAGACTTTTTGTCATTGAGGCTACAGAACTATCACACACTTCCACATTTCTCAATTCTAAATCTAATTTTCTCCTTTCACTGGAGTCTTAGAAAATCAGGAATTCAGGTGAATTTCTGGCTATAGATACCCCTTTCCATTTCATAACGTTCTTAATTTACTCCTTTGTGGCTGAATTCCCCTTCTGAAACAAAAGTCTTAAAAGAGAGAAAACTTATTTGCTGAACATCTCATTCTGCCAGGCACTGCATGTATTAATCCTTACAACTACAAAGTTAGTAGCATTTCTTACATCTTAGACAAGAGGGGCTTCAGGCTTGGAGAGGTTTACAAAGCAACTCAATAGATGTAGGAACTAATTGCAGCAGAAAACTCATAATTAAACATTCCACATGTCTGCCTTCAAAGACAGTACTTTTGCCATTACAGAACAGATGCTGGTGGGGGTGGGAGGGGTGCAATTTTGCATCTCAGAGGACCTTTGGCAACAGCTGGGGAACTTTCCTGTCATAACCAGTGGTGGAATGGGTGGGCTGCTACTCCATGCAGTGCGCAAAGGTCAAGGCTCACTGTTAAACACCCTGCACTGCACAGGACAGCCCAACAATCATGCATCCAGCCCCGAATGTCCACAGACATTACACATTACAGAACGCTGCCCAGCCCCAGTCTGTTCTCATTTCCAAGGATTCAAAAGTAACTCCTTCGAAATTAAACAAATTGTGGAAAGCCCAGATAATTCAACACCTTGTTCATGTTATAACTCTCTTCCATCATAAAGGAAAACTTTCCATCTTTTCATCATAAAGGAAAACTGATGACTTCAGATTTTATTATTTTTTAAAATATACATTTATTTATTTGTAGGCTAATTACTTTGCTATAGACTTCCCTGGTGGCTTAGACAGTAAAGAGTCTACCTACAATGCAGGAGACCGGGGTTCAATCCGTGGGTTGGGAAGATCTCCTGGAGAAGGAAATGGCAACCCACCCCAGTGGGTTATTGCCTGGAAAATCCCATGGATGGAGGAGCCAGGTAGGCTATAGTCCATGGGGTTGCAAAGAGTCAGACATGACTGAGCAACTTCACTTTTACTTTACAATATTGTATTGGTTTTGCCATACATTGACATGAATCCACCATGGGTGTACACAAAAAGGTGGAAGGTGGTGGTGGAAGAGCAGGGGCTCAGGGGAAGCTCAGGAAGCAGAAAGGAAATGTAAAATGATTACTGGAATTAATAATTAAGATACTATGTAGATGCTTTTCATCCCCAGAATTTTCACTAATCCAAAGGTTCAAGTACTGCTGCTTGTAAATTTAATTGTCTTGGGCTCCCTTGGTGGCTCAGATGGTAAAGCGTCTGCCTGCAATGTAGGAGAGCAGAGTTCGATCCCTATGGTGAGAAGAAATGCAAACTGATTATTGCGGTTAAGAATTAAGATAATACTTAGATGCTTTTCATACCCAGGGTGCTCACTAATCCAAATGTTCAAGTACTGCTTGGAAATCTCATTATCTGGAGTCAGTTGAATGTTCAGTTCAGTTCAGTCGCTCAGTCATGTCCTACTCTGTGACCCTATGAATGGCAGCATGCTAGGCCTCCCTGTCCATCACCATCTCCCGGAGTTCACTCAGACTCACGTCCATTGAGTAGGTGATGCCATCCAGCCATCTCATCCTCTGTCATCCCCTTCTCCTCCTGCCCTCAATCCCTCCCAGCATCAGAGTCTTTTCCAATGAGTCAACTCTTTGCGTGAAGTAGCCAAAGTACTGGAGTTTCAGCTTTAGCATCATTCCTTCCAAAGAACACTGGTTGGATCTCCTTGCAGTCCAAGGGACTCTCAAGCCTTTGAATATGTGGCTTACAATAAACCGTGGAAAATTCTGAAAGAGATGGGGATACCAGACCACCTGACCTGCTTCTTCATAAACCTATATGCAGGTCAGGAAACAACAGTTAGAACTCGACATGGAACAACAGACTGGTTTCAAATAGGAAAAGGAGTACATCAAGGATGTATATTGTCAACCTGCTTATTTAACTTATATGCAGAGTACATCATGAGAAACGCTGGACTGGAAGAAACACAAGCTGGAATCAAGATTGCCGGGAGAAATATCAATCACCTCAGATATGCAGATGACACTGCCCTTATGGCAGAAAGTGAAGAGGAGCTAAAAAGCCTCTTGATGAAAGTGAAAGTGGAGAGTGATACAGTTGGCTTAAAGCTCAATATTCAGAAAACGAAGATCATGGCACCTGGTCCCATCACTTCATGGGAAATAGATGGTTAAACAGTGGAAACAGTGTCAGACTTTATATCTTTGGGCTCCAAAATCACTGCAGATGGTAACTGCAGCCATGGAATTAAAAGACGCTTACTCCTTGGAAGACGCTTACTCTAGATACCATATTGAAAAGCAGAGACATTACTTTGCCAACAAAGGTCCATCTAGTCAAGGCTATGATTTTTCCAGTGGTCATGTATGGATGTGAGAGTTGGACTGTGAAGAAACCTTAGCGCTGAAGAGTTGATGCTTTTGAACTGTGGTGTTGGAGAAGACTCTTGAGAGTTCCTTGGACTGCAAGGAGATCCAACCAGTCCATGCTAAAGGAGATCAGCCCCTGAATTCAACCAATAAGTCTTTTCAGGACTTCGGGCACATGGACACCGATGAGGCCGGCATGTCTTTCTGCTATTTCCGCAGCGACAATGGCTGCCCGGTGCTGGAGGTGAAGTCCTGACCGGAAGCAGAGCAGGAGAGCCGCACGGCTGCAGGCCGGCGCTGCATCCCACCGTCCTCACATCCTCGGCTCGCGTCTAAGGACCGCGGGGGCCCGTCCCTGCGCGGTGACGTCACAATCCGGTGCCTCGGGGCCTGCCCTCATCCTCCAGCCGCCGCCGCTGCTGCCCTGCTGTGCCGACCCGTCCTCCGGCTGCTTCTCTTTGAACCTCTGCGGCGGGGAGCCGGCCGGACCCCTGGAAGGGCCGAAGGAGACGTCGCAAGTCCCCGCGGTGTGGCCGCAGGAGGACCCGAGCGTGGACGCCAGCCTGAGAGGTAAAGGGCCGCCGTCGCGGGTGCCCGCCGGCTTCCCGGCCCCGTCAGTTGTGGGGTCAGCGTCGAGGCCGGGCGCTCATGCGCGCGCTCCCAGGCCCCTGCTTAGTTGTCGGTGTTGCCCCCGACCCCTCCACAAGCTGTCTAGGCCTCTCGCCGCTGAGGAAGCACTACGTGCAACTTCAGAGTGAATATTGATTGCCTAGGAATCGTGTTAAAAATGCAGCTCTTGACGGAGGGCCTGAGATTACACATTTGGAATGAGCTTCCAAATGATGTAGTGTTGCTGGCTACAGTTTCAGTAGCAAAGAACTAATCCATTTTCACTATGTATACTTGCACTTGACTGAATACTCTGGGTTAAAATGGGCATCACTGTGGAACAGTTGGAACCATGTAACTGTAACTCTCTAGGAGTCAGCCCAACCCAAATAGTTTGCATCTTCACACTTTGTGAGCAAGGCAGATGAGGCAGTCTTCAGACATCTCCCAATTCAGTGTTCCCATCTACTTTAAATTATACCTTTAAACCAAGTGGCCAGATGGTTCCTAGCAATGTCTTGGTTTGCATACAAGTGTGCCTTTATTATGTAATCATCGATCAAAATAAATGCTGTTCTGAATGTAGGAGATAATTATTCATTGATCAGCAAGCGGTATTTTCTGGCAGTTTATCATCTAAGTTCCAGAAAAAGCAAACAAAAATATGTTTTCAAAAGTTTTACCACAGAAGCTAACATGACTGTTGCTGTATACCGGAAACTATTCCGAAATTATCTTGAGTTCTAATGCACAAAACATGTTGTACATTGATTTCATGGTGAATAAACTAAAAAGATAATAAATAACTTTCCAAGGTCCCAGTAAGTGACACAACAGACTTTCAATACAAGTATGATAAAGCAAAACCTTAGAGCAACTTAGCTATCTCATGGTAGAAATGGGAGCATGGAAAAGGATATATTTAAAAATTAGAGTATCATAGCCTTAGTAAGTCTGTTTGTTAATTAGATTGTTTTTAAAATCAGGTTCATGTAAGATAAGTAAAACGGATTCTGTTTTTATAACTTACTCAATTTAACTAGCTCCATTTTTAGGACATTATATGATGTATAGTATCAAACACTGCTTTGTATTGAGGTTTTAAGAAAAACGTAACACTCAACAGAGATCTGGGGTAATTGTTAATAGAAAACCATAAATTAGCTAGAGCTAAAATACTTGAGACATGGAACAATGGACTGGTTTAAAATGGAAAAGGAGTATGACAAGGCTGTATATTGTCACCCTGCTTATTTCACTTATATGCAGAGTTTTTGAAGTCCAAACCCCCTTCCTCAGAATTCGATGGTGTTGAAGATAGGACCCTTAAAGAGTTAATTAAGTTAAAATGAGGTGGTTAGAGTTGCCCTAATCCCACTTGAGGGCTTCCGAGGTAGTGCTGAAAGTGAAAGTGTTCGTCACTCAGTCATGTCCACCTCTTTGGAACCCCATGGACTATAACCCACCAGGCTCCTCTGACCATGAAATGTATACAGAGACATTATGTGAAATGCCAGGCTGGATGAATCACAAGCTGGAATCAAGATTGCTGGGAGAAATACCAACAACCTCAGATATGCAGATGATACCACTCTAATGGTAGAAAGTGAAGAGAAACTAAAGATCCTCTTGATTAGGGTGAAAGAGGAGAATGAAAACTGTACATTCAAAAACCTAATATGGCATCTGGTCCCTTCACTTCATAACAAATAGAAAGGGAAAAAAGTAGAAGCAGTGACAGGTTTTCTTTTCTTGGGCTCCAGAATCACTGTGAACAGTGACTGCAGCCATGAAGTTAAAAGATGCTTGCTCCTTGGAAGAAAAGTCATGACAAACCTAGACGGTACATTAAAAAGCAGAGACATCATTTTGTCGACAAAGGTACAAATAGTCAAAGCTATGTAGTCATGTATGAATATGAGAATTGGATCATAAAGATGGTTGAGTGCTGAAGAATGCATGCTTTCAAATTGTGATGCTGGAGAAGATTGAGAGTCCCTTGGTCTGCAAGGAGATCAAGCCAATCAATCCTAAAGGAAATCAACCCTGAATATTATTGGAAGGACTGATGCTGAAGTTCCAATACTTTGGCCACCTGACGCAAAGAGCTGGCTCAGTGGAAAAGACTCTGATGCTGGGAAGGAAGGAAGGAAAGCAAAAGCAGAAGGGGGCAATAGAGGATGAGATGGTAGGATGGCAGCACCAACTCAATGGACATGAGTTTGAGCAAGCTCCAGAAGATAGTGAGGGACAGAGAAGCCTGATGTGCTGCAGTCCATGGGGTCAGAAAGAGTTGGACATAATTTATCGACTGAACAATGAAACTGCACCTTTTAAATTGATTAGATTTCATTACCGCTGATGATTTTAAGAGCACAGGCTACGAAGACATCTAAAGTTATTTATCTTTTGTCATTTATGGCCTCTGACATTGTGCTCCCTCACTTCTCAGTATATACCTGCTTTTTCTTTTTCTGTGAACTGTAGGGAAACACACATTTATTAGAAAGGAACGTGGAAGGAATAAACTGCATACAAGGAATAAACTACATACTTCTTAGCCTGTTTCATATGATATAATAGCATGGAGCATGATTTGAGTACTAAGCAATTTATATTGATCAGGAAAATGTAATGGTTAAGACTCAGAAACCAGACTGCTGAGGTCTTGGGCAAATGACATATCTTACCTCTTTGTGCCTCTTCTATACAGTGTGAATAATGACAGGACCAATCTCACAGGATTGTTTTAAGGACTGAGTTTCTAGCTACAAAGTGGTTAAAAGGTTGCCAGGTACATTTAGCAGTGTTCAGTAAGTGAATACAAGTGAAGAAATCCAAATCAAATTGGTTAAGCGAAAGTGGGTATTTTTGAGCTCCTGTGGAGAAAAGTTTAGGGACAGTAGAGCTTCAAACATGGTTATATCCCAGTGCTCAAGCAATGTTACCAGTGATCTTCCTTGGTTTTGGTTCCACTTACCTCTGTGTAAATTTCCTTCCCAGACAGGTTCCCATTGTGTGGGGCCAGATGGCCACCAGTAGTGTCAGGCCTGTTTACGTTCTAGGGATTTCCTATTAGTTCCAGTAAAAGTCCCAGGACTGTGTCTCATTGTCTGGACTTGGGTTACATAGTCTTTGCTGATTTAGTCAACATAACTGGCCAGTTTAGGATGATATGTGTACCTCCAAGTGGGATCCTCTTGAACCAACTAAGGCTAAGAGAAGGGAGGAGTGGTTCCTAAAGCAGGTTGAGGTCCTGTTTTCCTCAAAGGGGCACTGGATTCTGGGTAGGCAAAAAGTCAGCAGTTTTTTCCTCTGGAGAAATAAGATTTGTTTGAGAGTTTGGTGGTTAGTTTTCTCCTTTTATATTTCCATGTGCTCCTTCATGACTGTCTTTACTACCAACTCAAGTGTTACCACCTTGACTTCTCTTGTCCTAAACATTAGTTTTTCCTTCTTGATCTCTGACTTATGATGTAGATGGAGCTTCTTGGATATTCTTATCTCAGGTGGTTTTTTTGTTGTTGTTGTTTCACTGTGTTCTAGCAGGATTTTTTCTCTCATTCTGGATTTTAGTTCTACTGACTTGATACCTCTTTTTCTGTTTTCAAACATCCATATTTCTTTCAGACTTTGACTTTTTTGCCCCACACCTTTATGGCTTAAAAGCAGACTGCCCATTTACCCATTTAAAACATGTCTTGTAATACACTATGTTTGCTTGTTGAATTCCATTAAACTCTGTGACTCAGGCTTCCTATCTTGGAGGTTACCCCTCAAAACACAATCACTTTGGGGGAGTTAGAAGTTCTTTTGTGATGAAGTATATATCCAGTTTTCTGACAGCCCATCTTGTCTGAAAGGTGAGACACTGACGTTATGGGAGATATTAATTTTCTGTACCCCAGTGTTCATTACAGCACTATTTGCAATAGCTAGGACATGGAAGCCACCTAGATGTCCACTGACAGATGAATGGATAAAGAAGCTGTGGTACATATATACAATGGAATATTATTCAGCCATAAAAAGGACCACATTTGAGTCAGTTCTAATGAGGTGGATGAAACTAGAGCTTGTTACACAGAGTGCAGTAAATCAGAAAAGCAAATTTTTGTACACTAATGCATATATATGGAATCTAGAAAGATGGTATTGATGAAATTATTTGCAGGGCAGCAATGGAGACACAGATATAGAGAACAGACTTGACATGGCTGGTTGGGGGAGGAAGGAGAGGGTGGCATGTATGGAGAGAGTGACGTGGAGACATGCATTACCATATGTGAAATAGATAGCCAATGGGAATTTGCTGTGACTCAAGGAACTCAAACCAGAGCTCTGCAACAACCTAGAGGGGTGGAATGGGGAGGTTCACAAGTGTATACCAATGGCTGATTCATGTTAATGTTGGGCAATTTACAATTGTATAAAACAATTGTATGATTCATGTTAATGTTTGACCATTTACAATTCTGTATAGCAATTATCATTCAATTAAAAATAAAGATATAAAATAAATATAAATAAAAAATTAAATTTAAGAAGTTTAGATAGAATCCAAGCAGGAGGTTAAGTGGATTGGACTAGATGAAGCTTAAGACATCTCTAATCATTAAGTTCTGACATTTTTATGTAATTTTATGTAATAATTTTATAGTATATAATTTTATGTTACTAAATTACTCTGTGAGAGGATTACTTTCTTAAAATTATTTTTAAGGACAGACCAGCCTATGATTAACTAAAATAGATAATATACATATATTAACTCAAAATCTTATTATTGTATTTCAAAATCATTTAAAAACCAATAGGTCAGTGATTTACGGAATAGTCAGTACATCCTCAAGTAACATAATTGATGTGTTTATCATTTTACCTGGTGAAACTTAAGTCTCAAGGCAGAACTTTTTAAAAAATTACTTATTTTCTTAAAAGAGAAAGTCTTTTATCTATGGCAGCAGGATTTTTATGTGATATATCATTGCTGGTTAGTAATTGAATTGATTGAATAAATTTTAAACAGTTTTGATAAAGATAAGCTTATGATTTTTTATGTGTTCAAGTGTCTTTGTGAAAGTTGTGTTTCATTTGTCCTAATTCATGTTTTTTTTGTTAAAAGAGCAACCTCCTTCCCACATTTGATCCATCATGCCTATTTAAAGGACACTTGAGCACCAAAAGTAATGGTATGTGAGGTACTTAAAATGGTAAAAGATGGTTAAAAGATTGACCAATTGTGTTTCCTTTATTTGTAAATTATTTAGCATGATGAAAAACCTTCATTTAATAAATATTTGAATTTCATACTACTGTGCTGTGCTCAGTCGTGTGCTGCTATTTATGACTCCATGGACCGTAGCCTGCCAGGCTCCTCTGTCATGGGATTTTCCAGGCAGGAGTACTAGAGTGGGCTGCCATTTCCATCTCCTCCATAGGACTACTTAGAATTAAATATTGTAAGAATTCCTGAGACTAGAGAGTGTAGGAGTCCATCTTGCCCTGGATGTGGCCCTGGTTACCTCCTGCACCCTGTGGCAGCTCCAGCCCAGATCTTCTGTTGCTGGCAGACTGCCCTGGCTGAAGGCTTGCCTTCCTTGTTAAAATGCTGATTAGCAGGCAGTTAAAGACAGCACTGAAGAAGAAAAGCCAGGCAGAGAAAAAGAGCACTTGAAAAGTCCATTTTGTATCATGAACAAACACTTGTCCAGTTGGACTTCTTTATCCAGTTGGAATTCCTAGATCCTCTGAAAGGAAAATCGATATTCTTTAAGATGTTCTTTAAATCTGTATTCTCTAAGATCAAACATCTTAATGTTTTCACATTTTAAGGACTTTAAATTTTAATGTACATTTTAAATATTTTATAATTGTAGCTTAAAATTTTTAAGCCTGGGTTTTGGTCAAAATAATTGAAAGTCTTTTTTTCCTTATTCACATGAAAAATCTTTGATGCCAATCCTCCAAATGTGAAAGAAGAATCATTTTCAATTACTTACTTCTTGGTAATAAAGCATATATATACACATGGAACTAGATTCATAAACTTTGAAAAATAATTTTTAAATGAAAATTTTGAACTAGTTTTAAAAGATACATAGAAAAAGAGACTGAAGAGCAGTATGTCATTTACTAACTTTTTTTTTTAAGAATATGTTGCAGAGCTGGTATAGAAACAGTGATTCTAAGTATGAGATTGCTTTGGTTCGCATCCAAACTATGTCCTTTATCAGCTGTGTGACCTTGAAGACGTTACATTCCTATGCCTCAGTTTTCACATCTATTAAATGGTGACGATAATGACTAAATAAGTTACTGCATGTAAAAAGGTTGGAATATATGCATGGTACCTATTCAATAAATTTTTTTAATAGTAGTTGTAGTATCCGTGTTAAGGTTATCATTATTGCATATACTTTTATTATGCATAGAATTTCCTTAGAAGGATACATTAAAGAAGTATCAAAGTTTACTTCTGGGAGAGAACACTTAGGCTCAGGGCAGGAAATTCACTACTCAGTCTATGCCCTTTTAGCTGTAATTTTTTAAAAACTACATGTATGTATTATTCTCAAAACCTGTTTAATATTTTAAAAAGTTACGCCTGTGTTTATGTTTATATTCTATACTTATATAAGCATGCTTAATTCTAAGATTTCTTTTAACAGTTTAGATGAGGTCAAGAAGTTTAATGTCATCTAATTTCTTTGTGATTGTACTTGTCTTAAGGTTGTGCTAATATGGTCCACTAGAGAGGGAATGGCAAACCACTTCATTATTCTGGCCTTGAGAACCCCATGAACAGTATGAAAAGGCAAAATGATAGTATACTGAAAGAGGAACTTCCCAGGTCAGTAGGTGCCCAACACGCTAATGGAGATCAGTGGAGAAATAACTTCAGAAAGAATGAAGGGATGGAGCCAAAGCAATAACAATAACCAGCTGTGGATGTGACTGGTGATAGAAGCAAGCTCTGATGCAATAAAGAGCAATATTGCATAGGAACCGGGGTGTCAGGTCCATGAATCAAGGCAAATTGGAAGTGGTCAAACGAGATGGCAACAGGGAATGTCAACATTTTAGGAATCAGAAAACTAAAATGGACTGGAATCGGTGAATTTAACTCAGATGACCATTATATCTACTACTGCGGGCAGGAATCCCTCAGAAGAAATGGAGTAGCCATCATGGTCAACAAAAGGGTCTGAAATGCAGTACTTGGATGCAATCTCAAAAACGACAGAATGATCTCTGTTCGTTTCCAAGGCAAAACATTCAGTATCACAGTAATCCACATCTATGCCCCAAACAGTAATACTGAAGAAGCTGAAGTTGAAAGGTTCTATGAAGACCTACAAGACCTTTTAGAACTAACACCCAAAAAAGATGTCTTTTTCATTATAGGGGACTGGAATGCAGAAGTAGGAAGTCAAGAAACACCTGGAGTAACAGGCAAATTTGGCCTTGGATTGTGGAATGAAGCAGGGCAAAGACTAATAGAGTTTTGCCAAGAAAATGCATTGGTCATAGCAAACACCCTCTTCTAACAACACAAGAGAAGACTCTACACATGGACATCACCAGATGGTCAACATCAAAATCAGATTCATTATATTCTTTGCAGCCAAAGATGGAGAAGTTCTATACAGTCAAGAAAAACAAGACCAGGAGCTGACTGTGGCTCAGATCATGAACTCTTTATTACCAAATTCAGACTTTGAAGAAAGTAGGGGAAATCGCCAGACCATTCAGGTATGAGCTAATTCAAATCCCTTATGATTATACAGTGGAAGTGAGAAATAGATGTAAGTGCCTAGATCTGATAGAGTGCCTGATGAACTATGGAATGAGGTTTGTGACATTGTACAGGAGACAGGGATCAAGACCATCCCCATGGAAAAGAATGCAAAAAAAGCAAAATGGCTGTCTGGGGAGGTCTTACAAAATAGCTGTGAAAAGAAGAGAAGCGAAAAGCAAAGGAGAAAAGGAAAGATATAAGCATCTGAATGCAGAGTTCCAAAGAATAGCAAGAAGAGATAAGAAAGCCTTCTTCAGCAATCAAAGTAAAGAAATAGAGGAAAAGAACAGAATGGGAAAGACTAGAGATCTCTATTTTAATAGAGATACCAAGGGAATATTTCATGCAAAGATGGGCTCAATAAAGGACAGAAATGGTATGGACCTAACAGAAGCAGATGATATTAAGAAGAGGGGGCCAGAATACACAGAACTGTACAAAAAAGATCTTCACGACCTGGATAATCACAATGGTGTGATCATTCATCTAGAGCCAGACATCCTGGAATGTGAAGTCAAATGGGCCTTAGAAAGCATCACTACAAAGAAAGCTAGTGGAGCTAATGGAATTCCTACTGAGCTATTTCAAATCCTGAAAGATGATGCTGTCAAGTGCTGCACTCAATATGTCAGCAAATTTGGAAAACTCAGCAGTGGCCACAGGACTGGAAAAGGTCAGTTTTCATTCCAATCCCAAAGAAAGGCAATGCCAAAGAATCCTCAAACTACCGCACAATTGCACTCATCTCACATGCTAGTAAAGTAATGCTCAAAATTCTCCAAGCCAGTCTTCAGCAATACATGAATCATGAACTTCCTGATGTTCAAGCTGGTTTTAGAAAAGGCAGAGGAACCAGAAATCAAATTGCCAATTCCAAAGGTTTTAGCAATTCTGTGCCAGTAACTTGGAATAAAAAATTCTAGTACATATCAAATACATTTATACATATTTTATGTGGGATTCCTGGATAGCTCTGCTGATAAAGAATCAGTCTGCAATGTAGGAGACCTTGGTTCAATTCCTGGTTGGTGAAGTTCCACTGAAGAAGGGATAGGCCACCTACTCCAGTATTCCTGGGCTGCCCTGCTGCCTCAGATGGTAAAGAATCCACTTGCAAGGCAGGAGTCCTGGGTTCCATCCCTGGGTTGTAAAGATCTTGTGATGGAGGGTATGGCAACCCACTCTAGTATTCATACCTGGAAAATCCCTATGGACACAGGAGCCTGGTGGACTATAGTCCATGGGGTCACAGAGCTGGACACGACTAAGCATAGCACAGCACATACATATTTTATATATGTGTATGTGTTTTATATATGCATATTTATATAAATTCAATTCCATACACATATATATGTATGTGTGTACATGCACACACATATGTACAGAATGAACCACAAGTCCCTGTGTTACAGGAAGGGGGATCCCTTCCAGGCCCCAAGAGTGGTTACCTGACACTCAGAAATGAATTGTCTGAGAAAATGCTTGTGCTAACAAAGCAAATGACTTTATTGGGAAAGGGTACCCAGATGGAGAGCAAAATAATAAAAGAATCTAGGAGAACTGCTCTGCCAGGTGGCTGGAAGCCTTGACTTTTATGGTGATGGGATTAGTTTCCAAGTTGTATTTGGCCAGGCATTTTGATGTAAGCTCCTTCCTGGCAGTGCAGACATTGTTCAACCAAGAAGGGTGCCAGTGAATATAATTCTAGGAAGTGTTAGAACACATGGTGTCTCCTTTTGATCTTTCCTGAACTTTTCTGTTGGTGGTGGCCTTATTATTTCCATGTTCTTTACCGGGACCTCCTGTCATAAAATAACTCACGTAAATGGTTACTCTGCCTGGATAGGGTGGGCAGTTTCAGTGTGTTTCACAGAACATTTCTATAAACACCAGTTCATCAGTGTTTATAGATTAAGGCTACATCATGGCATTTATAGAAATGCTTTCCACAGACACGTCCATAGCCTTTCCAGTGGTTGGATCATGGTACTTAATAGGGACACTTTCCCTAGATTAGACAGACAGATAACAATTATATGCATTATATGAAATTGATCTGTATGCAAATTTTAACTGTTTTCTTTTAGGGGTTTATGGCTTATACCTAATAATGTAGGTCAACTCACAGCTTCCAAGTCAGCATATTGAAGGGACAAGTTCAGAATACAGTGAGAAATCAATAAAATTTTATTTCAACAATTATTTCTTAATCCTGAGAAGAAATAAAATATATGAGTGGAGAGAAAAAAGACTAAATCTTAGTTGGTATCTTGAGAAAATCACATTATGTGTCAACTATAAATTGCCACTTGCCAAGAGCACTGCCAATAGCTGAACAAGGACATTTACTATCTGCCCTGTGCTGCTGCAGCTGCCAACACTCCTAGAGAGAGTCCAGTGTGGAGTGAGGCATTCTGTGCTCCAGGCAATCTAGTCAGACAGGTTTTAAATAGTTGGCCATTTTCAGGAACTAATTTTATGATCCCAATCCCTGCATCTCCTCATGGTTAGAAAAGCACTAAATCCCTTGGTGGTGACATCAGCTCTTTGACTACCAGAAAATCTTTTGTAAACTGAATGCTTAATTGTATTGAACTTCCCTTCACCAGGGGCTTCCCTGGTGGCTCTCAGTTGGTAAAGAACCTGCTTGCAATGCAAGAGACCTGGATTTAATCCCTGGGTCAGGAAGATACCCTAGAGGAGGAAATGGTAAGCTACTCCAGAGAATTCCATGGACAGAGAACTGCAGGTTACAGTCTGTGGAGTCACAGAGTCTGACACGCCTGAACAGTTAACACTTTCACTTTCCCCTTCACCAAAATATAACCTGACCTCTCCTGACCCACCCTCTTTGGAGCAGTCTCTCAGAGCTATCTGAATTGCTGCCTTCTGCACTGCATTCCTGATTTTGCTCCAAATACAACTTGTAACTTCCAAGTTGTGCATCTTTTGTAGTTGACAGATTTTGAGTATTACTTATTCATGAACAAAGTTAAATGTTAAGTGGTATAGCTAAAATTCTGTTTTATGGCATAAATATTTTTTTCAGTGACTACCATGTAATTACTAACATGTGAGATGAGTGCCACTGTGCAGTACTTTGAGCATTCTCTGGCATTGCCTTTCTTTGGGATTGGAATGAAAACTGACCTTTTCCAGTTCTGTGGCCACTGCTGAGTTTTTCCAGTGGCCATGTATGGATATGAGAGCTGGACTGTGAAGAAAGCTGAGCCCTGAAGAATTGATGCTTTTGAACTGTGGTGTTGGAGAAGACTCTTGAGAGTCCCTTGGACTGCAAGGAGATCCAACCAGTCCATTCTAAAGGAGATCAGTCCTGGGTGTTCTTTGGAAGGAACGATGCTAAAGCTGAAACTCCGGTACTTTGGCCACCTCATGCAAAGAGTTGACTCATTGGAAAAGACTCTGATGCTGGGAGGGATTAGGGGCAGGAGGAGAAGGGGATAGCAGAGGATAAGATGGCTGGATGGCATCACTGACTCGATGGACGTGGGTTTGGGTGAACTCTAGGAGTTGGTGATGGACAGGAAGGTCTGGCGTGCTGCGATTCATGGGGTCGCAAAGAGTAGGACGACAGAGCAAGTGAACTGAACCATGTAATTAAATGACCTTAAAAGTAAGGGAGTTTTAGTTGTTACAACAGGCAGATAGCTATGAGAACAGAAATGGAGATGGTGGCCATGTGGCAGGAAATTATTCATCCTGTTAACAGCAGGGGTCCATATGTAGACAAAAGCAGGAATGTCCAGACTGACAGAAAATCATACATTTTCAATGATAAGTGTCCCCAAAGCCAGCAAAGAAATGTGGGGAATGGAAGGAATCTCCTGTATTCACATGTAACCTATTGCTTATTTTGCTTTCATTACAAAAAGTTTAGCCTTGCAAAACAGAAATACCAGATCATGCATCAACACCATGACACTTCTGATTTAAGCTAAATAAAGACAACAGTCCCTCCTCCCCCCAGGAAACTGGAGCTGGGATGAAAAACAGGGAAAGGACCTCCAAAATCCTTCCCCTGTGAATATTCCACCCTTTCATTTGTATGTCCTTCATAGCTGGCGTACCAAACAAGTGCAGTATAGCACTTCATCACCTAACCTATTTGCCTGTTCTCCCTCTAAGGACAAACCCTTGCTTAACTAAAACACTAATTTTACTTAACTTCCTTTCTTATCTTGAAATTCTCTCTGCAATAAGGCAAGAATATTAAACTCACTGGGAACATGATTATTTATTCATGAAAAAGGAATAATTATAGCTTAACAACTAGTAGAAAATGTTTTTTTTTTTCATTAATAGGAGAGACTGACTTTCCTTAGAAGTCACCAAATTGAGAGTATTTTTAGAGGTAAAAGCAAAAGTATCTTTAACAACTTAGCAGAAATTACTACAATTCAAAGTTTAATCTGTATCCAGGCTAAGAAGTTAACAGCTAGGACTGGACAAGGAACAGACTGGTTCCAAATCTGGAAAGGAGTATGTCAAGGCTATATATTGTCATTCTGCTTATTTAACTTAAATACTGAGTACATCACATGAAATGTCAGATAAGCTGGAATCAAGATTGCTGAGAGAAGTATCAATAATCTCAGATGACACCACCCTTATGGCAGAAAGCAAAGAGGAATTCAAGAGCCTCATAATGATCGTGAAATAGGAGAGTGAAAAAGGTGACCTAACACTCAACATTCAAAAAGCAAAGATCATGGCATCTGGTTGCACAGCTTCACAGCAAATAGATGAGGAAAATATGGAAACAGTGACAAGCTTTACTTTCTTGAGCTCCAAAAACAACTGCAGATGGTGACTGTATCCATGAAATTAAAAGACAATTGCTCTTTGGAAGGAAAGATATGATAAAACTAGACAGTATACTAAAAAGAAGGGACATTACTTTGTTGACAAAGGTCCATCTAGTCGAAGTTACTTTTCCAATAGTCATGTATGGATGTGAGAGTAAGACCATAAAGAAGGCTGAGTGCCAAAGAATTGATAATGTTGAGCTATGGTGTTGGAGAATACTCTTGAGAATCCCTTGGACTGCAAGGACATCCAACCAGTCCATCCTAAACCACATCAGTCGTGGGTGTTCATTGGAAGGACTGATGATGAACCTGAAACTCCCAATACTTTGGCCACCTGATGCAAAGAGCTGACTCATTTCAGAAGACTCTGATGCTGGGAAATATTGAGGGCAGGAGGAGAAGGGGACAACAGAGTTTGAGCAACCTCTGGGAGTGGGTGATAGATAGGAAAGCCTGGTGTGCTGCAGTCCATAGGGTTGCAGAGTCAAACATGACTCAGCAAGTGAACTGAACTGAAAGTTTAATTCCTTGGAATAGAAGAAGAAAACAGGGATACAGACCAGATAACAAAAGTTTGTCTTTAAATGATGGCCAGCCTATGCAGGAAATTGAATAATATAATAAGTTATTTTTAATAAAATATCACTTGAATAAAAGAACTTTAAACAAAAGGAACATCCATTCATTAATTACAATACACATAAAATTTCATTCAAAACCTAAGCATTAAAAATTACTTTAGGAATGCAGCTAACAGGGCTTCCTGGGTGGCTCACTCTTAAATAATCTGCCACCAATATTGGAGACATGGGTTTAATCCCTGGTATAGGAAGATCCCACATTCCAAGAGGCAACTAAGCCTGTGAGCCATAACTACCGAGCCAGTAATCCAGGAGCCTAAGAACCACTACTACCACATCCACATGCCTTAGAGCCTGTGTTCTGCAACAATAGAAGCCACTCACTGCAGTGAGAAGCTTGTGTATGGAAACTAGAAGCAACCACCACTTGCTACAACTAGAGAAAACCCCATACAGCCAAAAAAATCCAGCATAACCAAAAAACAAGTAAATAGGAGAATGTCATTAACAACTGATGTAATAAGGGCCTTTACTGAGAACCTGTCAGGTTCTAAATAAAGTGTGAATATAATGAAACTTGGGTGGGAAATTTTAAAACATTAAAGTCACTTTTGCCCTAATTCATTGATAAATGTAAAGCAGTGTCAGTCAAAACTCCAGTGTCTTATGGAACTATCTATATAAAGGAAATAGCCAGAAAAATAAAAGATAAAATTGAACAATAATTGAGTTACTTCTGAAGTAATGTGGTACATGGCAATACGTAGCAGAAATTTTCATTAAGAGAAGTAGAATAAAGAGCTGAGAAAAAGATATGCATGCTTTTAAACTTTTATGCTAGTTTTCACTGGAAAAATTGGTGTTTCACTAAGAAATGAAAATAATTCTATCGTTTATCACAGTAAGAAAAAAATAATAGATTAGATATAACAAGCCAAACTAACACTTTTAGAAAGTTATGTAACACTTTAATATCAAGATAAAAAAGTTTAACACAAAGTACTAAAAGTTTACAACACATACAGAATTAATGAAAAATCACAAGTGAAAAGTTTTCTCTAACACAAAAACATCAAATAAAAACAAGCAACATACAAGAAGATAACCCCTTTAAGCCAAGACATTTTCAAGGACTTTTTTCCACTTTACACTTTTAGATGATTTAAAATTCATAGTTACTAAACACTAAACAAATCATGCCTTTATATTCAGCATATACAGCAAAGCCGGGGATACAGAGTTCTATATCAATATACAGATGAAGAAAACTTCATTGTGTAGGTTTTTACCACAGTTTCTAAAGCAACTTGATATTTTTTATTACTACAAACTAGTTTAGTGGCCAGGGTCAACAGAAAGGTACAATATTTCTCGTATCATGAGCTTTTTCAACAGGGTATTTTACATTTCTGGGTTAATTGCCATTTTCAAATTAAGCCAACTACAGGAAACTTTAGGTCAAACTGATTTTAAAAACAGTAACTCCTTATACATGAACTATCGAGAAATTTAGTTATAGTTGAAATTTACTTTTTCTCTGTACTACAGAAAACAAATTCATTATATTTTCATGAACATTTTAACAGGATAGGCCCTTAACTTTGGTTATAATTTTCAGAGTTTACTGTTTAACATGCTCAAAAACAGAATCCTTGTAGCAATGTTGGGGAGAAATTATATTCTAGGTTGCCATTCTCATATTCTCACAAATGCTGTCACTATTATAACAAGATATCCTGTCAAGGATGTTTCTGTTGCTCAAAGTTTCCAGGATAGGTAATACAGATACTAGCATAACAGATTCACAGGAAATAATTAGAAATTATGCTAGAAAGTTTATATTCTTATTCAGTCCTCACAAATACTATAGCACAACTAAACAAAAGTTATGCCTTCCTTCATGTCTAGTATCAAAATAGCAGTTGCAGATTTGGTTGCAATTTCAGAAGCTACCAATATAACTGCTTAAAAAATATCCTGTTCTTTCTCAGCTTTGATCAGTAATTTACTCCTTACTTTGTACCTGCTTACCTGGACAGTATTGCCTGGTGAACTTCATGTAAAATATCAGTGTCACTTTTATGCACTGTGCTCTGTCTTGAAAATGTATTTAACTATGCCTTTGACTTCTAACATGTGTAACAATCCTAAGAAATTTCTTAATCTGTCTTCTGAGTTTGACTCAAATATTGTTAATTGAACCTTTAACAAGTACATTTCCCCTAATTTGCTGTTACTTTAAAAGAAATTGCAAATTTCTCCACTAATTTTGCAAATTCCAATTTGTCCTGCAGCTCTTATACTTGTGTCTTAATAAACAGTTGATGTATTATTACTGATACCTAAATTTACCTAACCCTTAACTTTCCTTATAGATAAGCCTATACTTTTGAGTTATATGAAGTACTCCAAAATGAAGTTAAAATCATCATTACTTAAAACACTGCCTTTCCAACAAATTCAGAACTATTTACTTTCATTAAGATACATATTCAGAATACTTAACTAGTTCAATCTCAACTTAGGTGCAAATTGTTTTCTTTTTAATCATGGCACTTTTGTCATTTGCCACTTGAATGGCTAAGAAAATTGATACTTAACTTTAGACTTAAACATTTTAGTCATATATCTAAATTTTCTTCTGATTTATACTATTTTTTTTTTAAAGTTAGACACAACATTTCAGTAAAGATGCAAATATCACTTTCAGGTTTTTTATAGACTTGTCAAACCTTTTATACACTGCTTTCAAAAACAGCATGTAATATCGTTAACCTAAACAGAAAGCAGGTACAGCTTGCAGTGGAGAAATACTATATTGCTTAATTCTGAATGCATTTATGTGCAAAGACCCAAAGGGAAACTAAGCAAACAGCACAATTCACCTTCCAAACAAGTGTTTTTATGCTTGTTTAACTCACCAGTAAAATAAGCAGTAGCATTTCACAAAACATACTCTGAAAATTTAGACATTAAATTAAAAATTTTTAACTTCTATTTTTCAATTAGCAGACAACTATGAAATTACTTTGAATAACTCTATTTTTCAACTTATCTGAATAATTCTATTTTTCAATTTATCTGGAAATTCATGGAGGGTAAAGTTTATAGCTCTTCCCTCCAAAGCCAACGTTTTTTCTTCAGCAGTACTCAAGTATGAATTAAAACAGAAACTCACAAAAATTTTTCCCATGCCAAGAAAACATGGTAAGTGAATATTATTTTTAGTATCTGTTTCGGCCTACTCTTTCAGATCTGCTTCCCCCGTGACCTCCCCTGGAAGCTTCACAACCTGAGCTACTGTATGACTCACAAGGAGCAGGGTACACCCTATCCTTTGAGGATGGAAATCCTTGTTCTTGTCTTCCACCATGGTCACGACTACTTAAGTATGTATCACTTCAGCTGCTTGAGTAACTTTTCTGCCCTCCTCCATATCTATCTCTTGTACTGATATAATCATCATAGCGACTTCTTCTGCCATAACTCGGAGCTGGACCTCTTCCTGATAAAGCACCATGGGAGCCCCCTGTGAAATTAATAATTGATAAAATTACAAAACTTTTCCCATTTTTACTATAACATGACTGTAAAGAACTAAATCTTTCAAACGATAGCCTTTATCTGCCTCTGTGGTGAAGATATGAATTAGTAGGAGTGGTGAAAGGGCTTTCACATTTATTTAAAAGAGCAATATTTTTTACCTCCAGTAGTTGAGAAGGCAATGGCAACCCACTCCAGTGTTCTTGCCTGGAGAATCCCAGGGATGGGGGAGCCTGTTGGGCTGCTGTCTATGGGGTTGCAGAGTCAGACATGACTGAAGTGACTTAGCAGTTTAAAGTAAATGTTAATTTTTTGGAAAAGACTAAAATTTTGAACTTCATAATGTTCCTATGCTTCCTACTCTTAATAGCACTTTTGTTTTTTAAAATGTTAAATAATTTTTGTGATTAAAAAATGTGAGCTGCCAAATTCTCATTTTAAAAGACTGATCAAAAATAATTCAAAGACCTTCACGCCAATCAATTAGGTAGAAATTACTTTTTTTTTTGAGAAATTAGAAGTAAACTTGAGTAAATGATGTACATCTAGCATGTCAGTTCTAATTCTGTCCTTTTTAAGTTGTAACTGTCCTCTTACCATAACTCTTATATGAATCCCTGTAAGAGCCTCCAGTTTGATGTTCAGAATAATCTCTATCACGGTTTCCACCATAGCCATCACGATCTCTAAATTTAAGAGAATTAATGTTATAAGAAAAAATTTCCTTAAGTTATTTGATTAGAAACAGAATTGTTTATAGTACCTATGTCCTCTGGAGGAATGATCATCCCGAGAACCTGAATGGCCATAATCATGGTATGCATACTCTCTAGACTGTGGAGCATAATCCTTGGTGTCTCGTGAACTTGGATTATCTCTGCCTGAGTAACTTAAAACAAACAAAAATAAATGAAAAGAATTCATACAGAAAGAAGTAGTTTAAAATGTGCAAAGGACTTCAATATACTTTTCTTCATGGAAGATATATAATGATGAACAAGAATATAAAACACTGTTTAACATAATATTTTTTTAGGAAAAAAAAGTTTCTCAATCTGAATGAGATACCTACTCTGCACCTAGTAGACAGGCTATATATATATATACACACACACACATATATATATATATATATATATATATATATATATGTATTTGTAAAATATAAGACATCAAGTGTCCCTGAGCATACAGAGAAACTGAAATCCTGTGTGTGCATAGTAAATAGAAAGCTATGTCAGACTTTTAGTGACCTTGTGGACTGTAGCCCACCAGGCCTCTCTATTGATGGGATGATTTTCTAAGCAAGAACATGGAGTAAATTGCTGTTTTCTCATCCAGGGGATCTTCCCCACCTTGGGATTAAATCTGAGTCTCTTGCATTGGCAGGTGGGCTCTTAGCACTGCACCACCAGTGCAGTTATGGAGAAGATGAATGTTTCCTTAAAACACTGAAAATACTGTATGACCCAGGAATTCCAATTCAGAGTTTACACTCTGAATTGAAAGCAGGTACTCCAATGTTTGTACACATTAACCACAAAGATGGATAAACAAACCATGTTAACTATACATATAATGGTAGATAACTGAAGTACTGATTCATGCTTCAGCAAGGATTATCTTTGAAAACACTCACACTAATGGAAAAGCCACATATTAAAGGTCACATATTGTTAGGGCTTCCCTGGTGGCTCAGCTGCAATGTGGAAGACCAGGGTTCAATACCTCAGGAAGATCCTCTGGAGAAGGGAATGGCTACCCACTACAGTATTCTGGCCTGGAGAATTCCACGGAGAGTGGAGTCTGGCAGGCTACAGTGAACATATATTCAGGATTAGGTAAATTTACAGACACATGACATAGGTGGCTGTTTCTTAGGGACATGGGGGATAAAAATGGGAGCAACTGCTTATGGATTTTGTTTTGGGGTGATAAAATATTTTGGAACTGAATAGAGATAGTGGTTGCAGAATTCTGAGTATTTTAAATGCTATGGAATTGTTCACTTTTAAAATTTTGTTAGGTAAATTTTACCTCAACAAAATTAACTATGACTTAAAAATTCATATATTTTATTTTTCTTTACCTGTCTTGAGTAGCATAACCATCATCTCTTGGTGACACATAGTTATCTCTCCGAGAAGACACTGGCTCTCTACGAGGACCACCTCTGTAATTTTCTCTTTGCAATACTGGACCTTTAATATAAGTATCTCAGAATTGAGAGTAATATTTCAAAGAAAAATTCAAAAGACTGGTTCTCTCCTCTCTCCAAAACAATTTTTAAAAAACTTATAAAATCCCATTAATGTGTTTAGTTTGCTTTATAAATGTAATTTCTGAACATTTTATTTCCTGACAACTTCTGCTCCCTGTACATTTTGCATCTTTAAATTATAAGTAATAGAATCTCTCAAAACTTGAGTAAAGTGTAATTAATTTTTGGAAACTGTTTTCACACATTCAATCACAAAGTTGTTGATTCTTTCCTAATGTTGATAAATTTAACATAAACCACAACCTGAATTACTGACCTTTCAAAATGATAGTACTACTGAGTTCAACTACTTATTAGCAATAAAGGGCTCATTTGAAAAATTCTACCTCTTCCAAAACAGAAAACTATTTTCCATAAATAATGTTCACTTCTTGTGTCTTATTAATTCCTGGTGGTCAGACTTCTCTTGTTTTGTTTGCTTACTAGGCTAACAGTCTAATGAAACTTTACATTTCTCAGCTTCTTTTGTATTTTGAAATCAGTACCATATTACACTTGGCTTCATTAATATCCTGTACATAAAATGACAGTTTGATAATGATTCAAAGATTTTAGCTGTATCAAGAGCAAACAATGTAAAAATATGGTAAGAATCCAAACTACAGTTAATATGGCAAGTTTCAGTTACTGTTTATAATTACATGAACCAGGTAGCCAACATAACATAGCTAAACTACTCTACATTCCAAATCGCTAACTCATAGTATATTAGTTTTCAGGAAAATACTTGATCTTGCAACCACGTGAAAAATCCTACTAAGCAGCAAATGTTAGCAACTTCAAAAAAAAAACCTGAGGAATTCTCTAGCAAGCATAGATTTAAAGGAAATGTCTTCCCCACTTCTATGTTAATCACCTACTACACACTATAATTAGATGCTAAATAACTATTTTTCAGCCACAAATCAACAAATAAACTAGTGATCAATAAACATGTCCATGTAATTCTCTTTTCATTTGGCTTCTTAAAGTTAAGGATTCATTTTAAAACAGCTCACTTTTACTAACTACTCAGAAACAATAGTCTCTGTATTATACAGTGTTTACCTCGTCCTCTCATCCCACTACTGCTTCGCCCTTGAGCAAAAGGAGCAGATCTTTTAGGAGAAGGACCTTCACATCTTGAAGATTGTCCTCTTTTAACTGGATAGGGTCCTCTTGAAGAGCTCATGTTGAGATTATATCCATTATCACCTGTATTTCAATGAAATCTTTTAAGTAAACATTCTTTAAGTTTTGCTTACTGCTTACAGATGTTTACTAAAGAACTACCATTGCCTTCAGCATTTGTATTTGTCTAAATCAATAAAACTATTTCCTCATGTGATACATCAATTAGTACAATTCAATCAGTTTGAACAATTTATGAAATGATTCAAGAACCACTGCTGTGAAAGTAGTCTGAAGAGAATAAAAGAGATGGAGTAAAGCCAGGATAAAATAAAATTTTAAACACACTGGGAGGAAAATAATTCATACAATTCTGCTGTCAAAAAAGTTTTTTAAAAATCTAATACAATAGGTGTTATGTCAAAACAATAAAAAACATGCACCTAAAAATACAAAAAGCTCCTTTTATAGGAAAAAAATGCAGCTTCTCAAACAACCTTGGATCATTTAGTAACCTAGTACATATTTACTTGGAGGAAAAAAAAATCCTGCTTATAAGTGAATCCACCCAGATCAAGTCCGTTTTTTTTAAGGATCAACCTTTACTGTTAATTTTTCAAGGAAAAGACTGTGTTCTGTTCAACTTTAATAGTATTAAGAATGCATGGTAAGTAATGAAAAATTATCTTTTAATCTAACTAGAAAAATGTTTACAGATATGTTTCAGTTACATTTGGCAGAGTATGAGCTAGTAAACTTTTCTCCTCATCTGAGAAAACAACAGAACTGTGTGATCTTATAATGAACACACCCTGTAACTGAACTTTTTAAAACATTTTCTAAAAAGTCACACATCTGGTTGTCAAAGACAGAAGTGAAATGTTTTATTTTTCAAGATTGGTTATCATTAAGTTTGTTAGATATATGGAAGTTTATGAATGGAAAGTGCCTCCCTTCTTTCTTACCAAGTAAAAACTTTGAAAATATTTCATAATACCATTTTCAGTAACTCATTGTTCTCTAACACACACACACACATGTATTACATATATGTAATTATACATACAAAACAGAGGCTTTTACATCTGTATCAAAGAAAACTTCCAAAATGCAAATTTTATTACCACAGAACCCAGGAACAAAAGCACCATATCAAAATGTCAGTGGAGAATTGTATAGATTTGTCTGCACGTACATGCTCAAGACAAATACTACAAGGTCAGTCCAAAAATACACAATGTTCACCCCTAAAATGTGGTTATCTGTTATGCAATCTTCAAAGTTCTCCCATATTTTTTACAATACAGTAGGACTACTCAGAGTATATAAATGTCTTTTTAATAGTTTAAATAAAGTTATTTGCCAGAAATTGGAAAGTTCTAATGTATGATCAACAGCAATGAATTCTGTAGAAAGACTGTTAAAGAAGCATCAATAACAATGGTAAAAAAGACTTAATAAAATTTAAACCATTTCCCTGTAAGATGATAAACATTTTTTCCACATAAGTAAATGGCACCCCACTCCAGTACTCTTGCCTGAAAAATCCCATGGATGGAGGAGCCTGGTGGGCTGCAGTCCATGGGGTCGCTAGGAGTCAGACATGACTGAGCAACTTAACTTTCACTTTTCACTTTCATGCACTGGAGAAGGACATGGCAACCCACTCCAGTATTCTTGCCTGGAGAATCCCAGGGATGGGGGAGCCTGGTGGGCTGCCATCTATGGGGTCGCACAAAGTTGGACACGACTGAAGCAACTTAGCAGCAGCAGCAATTTTACAACTACAACAATTCTTTACAACTTAGAAATAATTCTGATTATCACTAATAGTAACTTCTCATTTAATATATTCTTGTAGATTATTATTCTCATTAACAATGCAATAAAAATTGAGATTTACTAGATGTTCAACTTAACTGTTTTTCAGTGCTATGGCATCCTTCTATTTTAATACATTACCAAAGTCTCCTCCGCGAGACACATGCCCTCTTGCTCCACCAGTTCTTCCTCTTTCCCATCTTAGATTTCTTGGATGGCCCCTGTTTCTTGCAGGAGGTTGCAGTCTCTGTCTACCACCACTTTCAAAAGATGGTTTATTGGCTTGTTCTACTTTAATTGTCTTTCCATCCAAAAACTAAAGATTGAGTATAGCATCAGTAATGTTGCATAAAATTTAACTTACTATTGCAATGAATTAAATCAGTATTTTTTCCCCAAAGCAAACTTTTTTTTCTGAAATGACTGTGCCCTTCAACATGATGAACATGACTTAACTGGCAGTTCCCTTTCATAAGTCATCCAACACAAAGCATATGTATTTACTATTAGAACTTCCTGAACAGTGCCCTGGTATTAAAAGATGAGTATCTCTCCTTTACCATGAAAAAAGCACACATTTTTATTTTCTATAATGTGCTTCATTTTAGTAACTTTCCATTTAAAATTTCAGTTTCCCAAGGGTACATAAAAACATGCATATTACTTAAAGTATTCAAAATTATTGTTCCTATCACATTTTAGCATTTGTTCTATTAGACACAAACGTCAAGATATTTTCTCAATATAACTGATGCTTTCTATTTAGTTGTAATAATTTTCATTTTTCTTTTCAAAACATAGAACCCTTATTTTGTCATTAACATTTCTTGTCTTATACAACTGTTTTATTTTCTGTTCCCAAGTAGTTACTGACAGTAATGCTACTTCATATTTTTCAGAAATGCTTAAATTTAATCTTCCAATATCTGCCTAATCTTTTACAAAGACCAAAAGGAGTTTTGAAAACCTAATAGGAATCATACTATACAGACTCTTGTTATTTCATATTATTTTTGGAAAACAATTTTAAATCCTAAATTCCTACCAAGACTTCTGGATGAAATGGGCTCTAGATCAATACGGTCATCCTCAAAAGCCATTTTTCCCCCATCTTAGGGTCTCATTTTCTATTTCTTGGTTCAAAATATTTTCCACAAATTCATGCACTGTCTCCTTCCCAACTCAGGATTTAGCAAACATTCCTAGATATACCTAAAAATAGTACCCACCACCCAATAAGCTCTACCAAAATTAGTACTTTATTTCCTTAACATTTCTGCATGTAAAATTAATGTTTCTACTTGTACATTTTTTCTCTTCACCCTAGAACACCAGTGCTTAAAAAAAAAAATATTTTGTCTCATCCACAACCATTAATCATCTAACTAAATTCAATCAGTGCCTTGCAATGTTACACCTATTGAATGAAGAATTACTCAAGTGTAATTTCAGGTTAAATGTTCCAGTGCTTGACAACTAGAACAAATGAAAAAAGAGGAATTAATTACCATCAAGTATTCTCAAGGAAAATTTATCTCTGTGACCCAAAGCTGAGTCAAACTTAACTTTTAGGTATTACCATATCTGAAAAATGAAAGTACAAGGGTCAACATGTGCTACATGTATGAAATATACTAGAACCATAACTATAGATAATAGGAAATTAATGTATTCATACTAAGGGAATGTAGAAGTTCCAGAGAGAATTAACAATTAACAGGGAATCATGAAAACAAAAGCCTATTACCCACAATACAAAACGGGGGAGATACAGACTTTTTTTTTTTTTTACTATAACAGTCCACAGAGGGGGGACGTCCTGGAGCAAACAGTGCTCCGTAGCTAGCTAAATAAGTGGGATGGGGCTGATATATGGCAGAAACCAACATACTATTGTAAAGCAATACTCCAATTTTTTAAAAAAGTTCAGCTTCTAAGGGACAAATTATTATTCATAACACTAATACAGTGAAGACTGACTTAAATAGAATATACCACAACTTAAAATACAGTATGGAATACTGGGAGAGTGCTGAAGGTAAAGACCTATTTTTATTTACACTTGAATGTTAATAGTAGATTTAATCTATTTCGTTAATGCTGGTATTAACTTCAGTCTCTTCCCAACCAGAGGAACTAGTAGTTATGTGACAAAAAGGAGAGTGAAACCTTACAAAGCATTATACTACGGTAACAATAAAGAAATCTAGAAGAACATACATTATTAAGACTTACCTTTCCATTCATTTCTTTGGCAGCATCCTTTGCATGTTCAGGGCTCTCAAAAGTGATGAAAGCAAAGCCTCTCGACTTGTTTGTGTTCCGATCCTTTATCAAGAGAACTGTTACACATAAATCTTTTAAAATGTCACATAAAATTGAACTTTACTATTTTCAAAATTATCACTCCTTGGACAATTTCTCATTAGACCCCTTTAACGTACTTGAATGTTATCAATAGAGCATCGTACAAACTTTTGAAAGATACTTAAAAATATTATATCATTTTATACATGATATAAAAATACCATAAAACTTGATTTTTATATATTATTTCTAGTATTTTTTAAAATGAACATAAATCTCAATAATTCTAATCTCAGTAATTCTATAATAATCTCAATAATTCTATAATTACCATGTCTTATTCTATTTCACATCCCAGGGCCACTAGTACATTTTAAAAGCACTGTTTACTTCTCTTTTCTATAAGAGGAGACCCTTTCACTGACGGCCAAGTACTTGCCCAATTAAAAAACCAAAAACCTTAAACTACTTATAGTTGTCCATGGATATATATTAAGTATACATTTGCTTTAAAGAGTTAAGTATGTTGATTCTAGAGTTCGATTCGGTTCAGTCGCTCAGTCATATCCGATCCTAGAGTTACCTTCCACAATGTGACAGTATTTCCCAAATTCAGCTTCAAGAGACTTCTCCGTTGTTTCAGCACTGAGGCCTCCTATTAACAGTTTTCCAGGCCGATCTGTTGCCATCATTTTACTGTTAGGTGGCAAAAGATATACCAAAAAACAAATTATGAGCCAAAATGTTCAAATATCATTAAAAAAAAAAAAACTAAACTAAACTAATGTCTACTTAAAATACAAAAAAACTTGTAATGCAAAAAGGAAAATCCCTGATCTAATGAATGCTGCTTTTTACAGATGACAAAAGCCTGTAAGTTTAACTTACATTAGAAGGCTGCCGTAAAAGTCTTTTGAGCTGCAGTATTTAAAGACCTCACTCATTAAAACCTAAATACAGTATCTAAGTTTTCTAAAATGTACATAAAATACACTAAACACATTTTCAAATTTCCTTCATTTTCTCACATTTATATTGATTACACAACAAATAATCTGTAAAATATACTTCCATTTAAAAACTTCTAAAATACCAAGTCTTAAAAGCCACAGGAAATAAAATACTTTGTTGAGGGAAATTTAACCCGTGGTTACTTATTTTGGTAGACTAAGAATCATCGCTCCAAACCAAGTAATGTTAACTTTTATGAACATTAAAATTTGACCATTTTTGTTAACTTAATCAGCAGTTCAACATTTGAAAACTTTAGTTTTAAGTATTGTAAGTAAACGGTTAAGTATAATGGTTAAGTTTTTCACCTACTGTCACTATCTCGGAGAAAAACTGTTTTAAAAACAGAAGTGCACATGAAACAAAACCGAGCCTCAGATGTTACATCCTCATGCCCAACTAGCACACACAAGGCAAGGGAGAAAGTCGGTGTTATACACCAAAGCAGTATCCCATCACTAGCAGCCAGAAGCCAAGAGAGAAAAGCTGAATTATGCACCAAAGCAACAGACCCTGCAACAAGCAGTCCCAAGCCAAGAGAGAAAAGCCGGTTTACACACCAAAGCAATAGCCCGGTGAACTAATAGCCCCAAGGCAACAGGGAAAAAAAAAAAAAAAAAAACAACTTCCGAACTACACACTAGAGCAAAATTCAGCCCAACTAGGAGCCCCAACCGGAGGCAAAAAAGCCGCGTTACCTACCAGAGCAGCATTCCGCACAACTAGCAGCCCCAAACCAACAGAAAAAAGCCCAATACCACACCAGAGCAAAATTCTGAACGACTAAGTCCCTGCAACCAGCAGTCCCAAGTCAAGGGACAAAAGCCGGTTTACACACCAAAGCAACATTCTGCACGACTAAACCCTCTCAACTAACAGCCTCAAACCAACGGAAAAAAAGCCAAATTACAAACCAAAGCAATAGTCCGCCGCACTAGCACCTCCAAAGCAATGGGGGAGTGGAAAAAAAAAAAAAAGCCGGTTCACACACCAAAGCAACATTCTGCACGACTAAGCCTCCACAACTAGCAACCCCAAGTCAAGGAATAAAGGCCGGTTTACATGCCAAAACAATACTTCTGCACAGTAGCAACCCCAAAGGTTTGGGAAAGAAAAAAAACAAAAAGCGAATTACAAACCAGAGCAACATTTAGTCTGACTAGCAGCTCCTTGTGGAGGAAGAAAAGACGCGAACCAAACAGAGCATCATTCCACACAACTAGCAGCCCCAAGCCAAAGGGAAAATCCGATTTACACACCAGAGCAATAATCTGCATGACTAAGGCCCGGCAAATAGCAGCCCCAAGCAAAGGGAGAAAAGCTGGTTTTCACTCCAAAGCAATACTCCAGCACAGAAGCAGCCCCAAAGGAAAGTGGGGGGGGGTAGGTAAATTAAACAACAAAACAACCTTCAGCCGGAGTCCCCATGAGGAGGGAGAAAAGCCGCGTTACCCACCAAAGCAGCATTCTGCCAACTAGCAGCCGCAAACAAAAGGAAAAAAGGCGAATTACACACCAGAACATTCGGCACAACTAAACCACGCAACTAGCAGCCACAAGCCAATGGAAAACACGCGAATTACAAACCAGAGCAACATTCAGCCCGACTTAACAGCTCCTTGTGGAGGGAGAAAAGACACGATACCCAGCAGAGCATCATTCCACACAACTAGCAGCCCGAAACCAACGGAAAAAAAACAGATTACACACCAGAGCATCATTTTGCACAACTAAGCCCCCACAACGAGCAGCCTCAAGTCAAGGGAAAAAAGCCAGTTTACACACCAAAGCACAATCTGCACGACTCAGCCCGCGCAACTAGCAGCCCCAAGCCAAGGGAGAAAAGCCGCGTTAGCATTCCGCACAACTAAGCCCAAAGCCAATGGAAAACACCCGAATTACAAACCAGAGCAATATTCTGCACGACTCAGCCCTGCAAACTAGCAGCACCAAGCAAAGGGAGAAAAGACGCTTTAAATAACAAAGCAACAGGACTGCACAAAAGCAGCCCCAATGCAAGGGGGATTAAAAAAAAAAATACCGAATTAAACACCAAAACAACATTCAACCCTACTAGCAGTCCTAAGTGGAGGGAGAAAAGCCACGTACATACCGGAGCAGCATTCCGCACAACTAGCACCCGCAAGCCAAAGGAAAAAAAGCGAATTACTCACCAGAACAGCATTCTTCAGGACTAGGCCACTCCGAGTAGCAGGCCCAAGCCAACGAAAAATACCCGATTTACACACCAGAGCAGCATTCTGCGTGGCTTAGCCCCACCAACTAGCAGCCCCAAGCAAAGGTAGAAGAGCCGCTTTACACACCAAAGCAATAGGATGGCCCACAAACTGTCCCGAGGCAATGGGGAAAAAAATCTTTTTAATGCCGATTTACACAACAAAGCAACATTCAGCCCGACTAGCAACCCCAAGTGGAGGGAGAAAAGCCGCATTACCCACCAAAGCAGCATTCCACACAACTAGCAGCCCCAAGCCAATGGAAAAAGCTGAATTACACACCACAGCAACATTCTGCATGATTAAGAACCTGCAGCCCCAAGCCAAGGGAGAAAAGCCTGTTTACACACCAAAGCAACAGTCCAGCACACTAGCAGCCCAAAGGCAACAGAAAAATTTTAAAAGGAAAAAAAAAAAAAAAAACCCACATTAAACATGAAAACAACATTCAGCCGGACTAAAACACCCAAGTGGAGAGAGAAAGGCCCTGTACCCACCAAAGCAGCATCCCACACAACTAGCAGCCCCAAGCCAAAGGACAAAAGCCAGTTTACACAACAAAGCAATACTCTGGAGCACTAGCAGACCCTAGGCAACGGAAGGCAAAAAAACCCAGAAAAGCCAAATTAAACACAAAAAACATTCAGCGGGACTAGCAAACCCAAGTGGAGGGAGAAAAGCCACCTTACCCACCAAAGCAGCATTCGACACAATCAGCAGCCCCAAGCCAACAGAAAAAAGCCGAATTACACACCAGAGCAACCTTAGCAACCCTAAGCCCCCACAACCAGCAGCCCCAAGCCAAGGGAAAAAGGCGGTTTACACACCAAAGCAACAGTCCAGCACACCAGTAGGCCCAAGGCAACGGGGAAAAAAAGAAAAAAAACCAGCCGAATTAAACACCAAAACAACATCTGTGATTCTAGCACCCCCGGTGGAGAGAGAAAAGCTGCGTTACCCACCAAAGCAGCATTCCGCCCAACTTCCAGCCCCAAGCCAAAGGAAAAAAGGCGAATTACACACAAGAGCATTCGGCACACCTAATCCTGCAACTAGCAGCCAAGAGCCAAAGGAAAACACCCGATTTACACACCAGAGCAGCATTCTGCATGGCTCAGCCCCACCAACTAGCAGCCCCAAGCAAAGGTAGAAGAGCCGCTTTACACACCAAACCAATAGGATGGCCCACAAACTGCCCTAAGGCAATGGGAAGAAAAATCTTTTTAATGCCGATTTACACAACAAAGCAACATTCAGCCCGACTAGCAACCCCAAGCGGAGGGAGAAAAGCCTCATTACACACCAAAGCAGTTTTCCACACAACTAGCAGCCCCAAGCCAAGGGAGAAAAGGCAGTTTACACACCAAAGCAACAGTCCAGGGCACCAGTAGGCCCAAGGCAACGGGAAAAAAAAAAAAAAAAACAAAACCCAGCCGAATTAAACACCAAAACAACATTCTGCGATACTAGCACCCCCGGTGGAGAGAGAAAAACCGCGTTACCCACTAAAGCAGCATTCCGCCCAACTTCCAGCCCCAAGCCAAAAGAAAAAAGGCGAATTACACACCAGAGCATTCAGCACACCTAACCCTGCAACTAGGAGCCAATAGCCAAAGGAAAACACCCGAATTACACACCAGAGCAACATTCTGCACGACTCAGCCCCGCAAACTAGCAGCCCCAAGCTATGGGAGAAAAGCCGCTTTACACACCAAAGCAATAGGGAGGCGCAAAAGCAGCCCCAGGGCAATGGGAAAAAAAAAAGCCGAATTAAACACCAAAACAACATTCAACCCTACTAGCAGCCCCAAGTGGAGGGAGAAAAGCCTGGTTACCCCGCCAAAGCAGCATTCCGCACAATTAGCACCCGCAAGCCAGAGGAAAAAACGTGAATTACACACCAGAACATTCTTCAGGACTAGGCCGCCGCAAAAAGCAGCCCAAAGTCAACGGAAAACACCCGAATTACACACCAGAGCAACATTCTGCACGACTAAGCGCCACAGCTAGCGCCCCCAAGCCAAGGGAGAAAAGCCGCTTTACACACCAAAGCAATAATATGCCCCACTAGCAAACCCAACTCCAGAGGTTAAAAAAAAAAAAACACACAAATTACACCCAGAGCAACATTCAGCCCGACTTACCAGCTTGCTTAGAAGAAAGAAAAACCGTGATACCCACATGAGCATCATTCCGCACAACTAGAGGCCACAAACCAAACGAAAAAAGCCAAATTACACACCAGAGCAACATTCTCCAGGACCAAGCGCCTGCAACTAGCAGCCCCAAGCTAACGGAAAAAAACCGACTTACAAACCAGAGCAACATTCTGCACAACTAAGCCCCGCAAGTAGCAACCCCAAGTCAAGGGAGAAATGCCAGTCTACATTGCCAAAACAATAGTTCTGCACACTAGCAGCCCCAAAGCAAGGGAAAGGAAAAACAACTGAATTACACACCAGAGCAACATTCAGCCCGACTAGCAGCTTCTTATGGAGGGAGAAAAGCCGCGTACATACCACAGCAGCATTCCGCACAACTAGCAGCCTCACACCTAGGGAAAAAACCCAAATTATACACCACAGCAACATTCTGCACGACTAAGGCCCCGCAACTAGCAGCCCCAAGCCAACGGAAGAGAGACGGTTTACACAGTAAAGCAAGTTTGGCGCACTGGCGCACTAGCAGACACAACGCAACGGGGTGGGGAGAGGGGGGAGGCAGTTTACACAGCGGAGGAACATTGAGCCCGACTAGCAGACCTTATCGGAGGGAAAAAAACCGTATTACACACGAAAGAAGCATTCCGCACCTGTAACAGGCCCCAGCCAACAAGAAAAAAAAAAGTCGCATTACACACCAAAGCAACGTTCTGCACAACTAGCGGCCCCTATTGGAGAAGGAAATGGCAACCCACTCCAGCCTTCTTGACTAGAGAATCTCAGCTAGACTGGTGGGCTGCCATCAAGGGGCCGCACAGAGTCGGACACGACTGAAGGGACTCAGCAGCAGCGGCCCCAAGTGGAGAGCTAAAAGCCACATTACACACCACAGCAACAATTTGCGACAAACCAATGCATCATTCCACATAACTAGCAGCCCCAAACCAACAGGAAAAAAAAAAAAAAAAAGCCAATTTGCACACCAAAGCAACACTAGGCGAGAAATGAAAGCAACATTCCATGCGCCTAGCAGCCCCAAACCAACGGAAAAAAGCGGAACTGCACAGCAATGCAACATTCCACATGACTAGCAGCCCCAAACCAATGGGAAAGAAAACACACACACACACACACACAAACGAATTACACACCGAATGCAACCAACATTCCGCCCTAGTGGCCATAAGCTTGTGGAGAAA